>NC_061120.1:26723563-27063918 GCF_002878395.1 Capsicum annuum | reverse complement strand
ATCTACATATTAAAAGAAAGCTAAAGATAATCATATAGCCCATATTTGAGCTATTCCAAAATGGGTTTAAACAATAAGTTTAAAAATGAAAGGGGTAAAATCATAATTTTTTAGAAGCATATTCCCCAAGGTTATAGGATCTATATTTGAATAATCATGAAAAAATGATTTAAAAACAAGGTCTAAAAGGAAGAAAACTATTTTCATGCTTTATCTATAAAAACCTCAAAATCCCATTTCAAAATCAAGATTAAAAGGTTCTTTAAAAGATAAAACCACTAAAAAATAATGGTGATATAAGTTTACAGGTTACCCACACAAAACATGATTAAAAAACCCTAAAATATTATCTTTTTTGAAGCTTGGAGGTCTAAAAATGGAGAAAAATTGAGAAATTGAGGCATATATACCATTTTATGAACAATGACTCACAATTGAGAATCCAAACTCGCGATCGCGAAGGTCAACTCTGATTGATCCATTAAATATTTCTTAACATTCATGGCTAAGGGTTAAGGTTTGGAAAGGTCAACTACCCGGACCATCGCATTCGCGAAGAAGGAATAATCAAACCCAACCTCGAATGCCTTTGTGATTGGGATCACCAACTTGCGATTGCAATGAAGGGGAAGTTTCTTCAATGCGTTCATGGCCAAGGTATGGATTCGCAAAGAAGGACCTAGCATGAACAAGATATTGTAATACCCCATAAGATTCTAGACGAGTTTCCTGCTATTCGTCTCATGTTTAGAAGTTCCAAAGCCATTTAATTTACACTAAGTACAAGTGACATGTCTATTTTAAGACCCCAAGATTTTGAACATATTATTTTTGTCCTTCTCGAGTTTGAACCATATATTTATGACTTAAAATATGTTTAGGGATATTAAATGGTCATCCAAGAAAGTTTCAAAATTTTTGGAAGGGGTTTGGGGTTTTTAGACCATGTAGGTAGAATGACTATATCATATTAACGTGTCATGGAGACTGGACCTTCATGATACATTACATGTTATAGAGATTAGTCACCACAATACATGCCATATCACGAACGCTAGCCTCCATGCTAGCCTTTGTGCCACTGGTGACGTCCGAACTACACCTCCTCTCAAAAGATGATACAGTCTCTGTCAAAATATAGTAACCCAACAAAGGTTGGGGTTGAATCTGAAGGGAACACATGGAATCATGGATCTAGAAGTTGTAGTCAACTGGAAGAACAGGAAAAGTAAATAGGGGGTTTTGTGTAGTAATCTCAAACAAAACTGTATTAATTTTGATTGTAATTAGTCATAGGTGAACGCTAGGATGGAGCTCCCCCTTGATTCTCAAATCCGTAGGATTATCTTGTTTTGCTGAATATACGATACTTTGCATTCAGAATCGATAAGTTATGTCACCTTCTACAGTCTTTTGGGCTAGCAGAAGTATTTCACCCTTTACCTTTTGAGTCTTAGAATGTCGCCTTACTAACCCTTATATTGATCCTAGTTAACTATTACCTTTTGAGTCTCTAGTTATTAGATAAAATTTACCCATCTTAGTAAGATAAAACCTAGAACCGTCGATCTACAGTTAAACTACAAGTTACTGTTGTCTTTATCTTTACCTAGTAACTATTTCTTTTTTGGAGTAAGTATCAATATCTAGGCGGGATCCTAATGTCGACATCCATTAAGAAAACTTTTATAATAAATATAAAGAAACACATTCATGGGTATCAATTCAAAACAAAAACAACACTTTCCCTAAATTGTCAATCTCCTAGGTTTTCACAACCCTAGCTATGGGTTTTTAGCCGCTCATGCTTGTGAGGAAATCAATAACATCCATATTTGAAAGAATAGATGAAATCACAGTTATAATAAATAAAAAACCCACAATTGTAACTGAATTAATTAACTGAAGTCAATATAAGAGAACCCTAAGATAAAAATTGAATCTTGGAATCAAAGTATGTTAGTGTGTATCAAAAGTGAGTAACTCTTACTAAAAAATATATAAAGCATATTTATAGTAATGAGGAAACCCTAAAACCAAATCCCTAATGAAATAGGATAAAATAGGGTTGGTGCCCACTTGTATCTGCACTTGTGCCCTGACCCTGGATGCAGGTAGTACCTGCGGCCAGTAGGGTGAGCGTAGGTACAGGGTGTAGGTACTGAAAATCCCAGTCTTAAATCAGTACCAGTAGTGAATGAATACTCAGATATCTTTCCCTAAGATCTTCCAGGAATTTCTCCCGATAGAGAAATAGACTGCGGCATTGATCTTCTTCTAGATACTCAACATATATCTATTTTTCCATATATAATAGCACTAGAAGAACTCAAAGAATTGAAATAATAGTTGATAGATCTCTTGGATAAGGGATTCATCATACCCAGTGCATCCCCGTGGCGTACACAAGTCTTATTCATGTAAAATAAAGACAGTTCTCTCAAAATGTGCATAGATTACCGTCAGCTCAATAAAGTCATGTTCAAGAACAAGTATCCATTTCCTAGAATTGATGACTTTTTTGACCAAATTCAGGGTGACAGTTACTTCTCTAAGATATACCTAAGATCAGGTTATCATCAGCTCAGAGTCAGAGAATGTGACATTCTGAAATTACTTTCCAAACTCAGTATGGTCACTTCGAATTCTTATTTATGTCCTTTGGTCTTACCAATGCCCCAAAGGCTTTCCTAAACTTGATGAACCATGTGTTCAAGAAGTACTTGGACATGTTCATCATTGTCTTTATAGATGACATCCTTGTTTACTTTTATAGTTAACGTGATCATGCAGACTATCTCAGAATAGTATTGCAGACTCTCAGAACTCATCATTTGTTTGCCAAATTCAGTAAGTGCAAATTTTGTCTAAGGGTAGTATCATTTCTTGGTCATATGATTTCCCTTAATGACATAAGAGTTGATCCTCAAAAGATCGAAGTAGTAAGAAACTAGCCTTGCCCTATCTCTTCATTAGACATCAGGAGTTTCTTGGATCTAGCTAGCTATTACAGATGGTTTGTTGAGGGATTTTCTTCTATTGGATCCCCTATGTCCATATTGACTCAAAATAAATTCAAGTTTTAGTGGTCAGATCCTTATGAGAAGAGTTTTCAGGAGTTGAAGACTCGACTCATCTCAGCTTCAGTTTTGGCTCTTCCAGATAGTTCAGCTGCGTCCGTAGTGTACTGTGATGCATCCGGAGTAGGTTTAGTTTGTGTCCTCATGCAGCATGGTAAGGTCATATCCTATGCCTCTAGGCAACTTAAACCCCATAAAAATAATTATCCGACTCATGATCTTGAGTTAGCGGCCTTAGTTTTTGCTTTACAAATTTAGAGGCACTACATGTATGGGGTACTTGTAGATGTGTTCACAGATCATAAAATTCTTCAATACATATTCTCTCAAAAAGACCTAAATCTTTATAAGAGAAGGTGGTTAAAGCTCTTGAAATATTACGACATAAGTGTCCTTTATTACCTAGGAAAGGACAATTTGGTGGCCGACACTCTCAGTAGACTGTCTATGGGCAGTGTTATTCATATTATAGATAGAAAGAAGAAGTTAGCTCAGGAAGTCCATCAGCTTACTAGACTAGGTGTCCACTTAGTTGATTCTATAGAAGGTAATATACGGGTTCACAACAACTTAGAGTCATTTTAGTTTTTGAGGTGAAAGAAAAACAGGATAGAGATTCCAGTATATTCAAGTTAAAAGAGTCAGTTAGAGATTAAAAGGTTGAGGTTTTCTTCCCAGGGGGAGATGGTGTATTGCGTTGTCAGGGTCATCTGTGTGTGCTAGGTATAGATGAATTAAAGTATTTAATTCTTGCATAAGTGCATGGTGCACGATACTCTATTCATCCAGGGTCCACTAAGATATACCATGACTTATGAGAGATCTATTGGTGGAGTGGTATGAACAGAGATATTGCAGAGTTTCTGGCTAAGTGGTCTACATGTCAGCTGGTTAAGATAGAGCATCAAAAGCCTAGTGTGTCCATGTCAGAGTTTAATATTCCTACTTGGAAGTGGGAAAAAATGAACATGGAATTTGTGATAGGTTCTCCCCATACTCGTCATTAGCATGATTCAGTTTGGGTCATTATAGACAAGATGACCAAATTAGCTCTTTTTTTCCAGTCCATACCTTTTATTTAGCTGAGGATTATGCTAAACTCTATATCTGGGAGTTGGTCAGATTATAGGGTGTTCCATTGTGTATTGTTTTAGATAAAGGTACCCAGCTCACCTCTCATTTTTGGAAAGTATTTCAAAAGGGTCTAGGTAGCTGAGTTCACCTCAGTATAACCTTCCGTCCCTAGATAGATGGTCAAGAAGAAAGGACTATCCAGACTTTAGAAGATATTCTACAAGCGTGTATAATTGATTTCAAGGATAGTTGGGATGGACATTTATATTTGATTGAGTTTGCATACAACAAAAACTATTATTCCAGTATTAAGATGGCTCTATTCAAAGCTCTCTATAGTAGGAGCTGTAGATCTTCAATCAGTTGGTTTGAAGTAGGTGAGGCTCCAGTAGTAGGGCTTTACTTAGTACTCTATACCTTAGAGAAAGTCCAATTGATCAGAGAAAGGCTCAAGATAGCTCAGAGCTGATATAAATCATACGCAGATGTGCGCAGAAAAGATCTTGAATTTGAAATTAGTGATTATGTTTATTTCAAAATCTCTCCCATGAAGGAAATGAAGTGGTTCGGCTAGAAGGGAAAGCTTAGTCCCTGATATATCGGTCCTTTCAAAATTACCAGTCGCTTTGGAAAAGTAGCTTATGAGCTCGAATTTCCTTTAGATCTAGCCTCAGTCCATCCAATGTTTCATGTCTCCTTACTTAAGAAGTGCATAGGTGACCTAGCAGTTGTAGTCCCTATAGAAGACATACACATTCAGAGAAACCTTTATAATGAAGACATTCCAATTGAAATCCTTGACTACCAAACTCCCAGACTGAGGAACAAAGAAGTCCTCTAGTCAAACTTCTTTGGCTGAATCATCCATTGACGAAGCTACTTTTGAAGTAGAAGTAGACATGGGAACCAAGTACCCTCACCTTTTCTTTGAAAACTAAGAATCATCCCATGGTAAAATCTTTCCTTAAAGCTTATTCATTTTCATGTTCGAATTTTAGTTACAACTTGGTATTCAGTTTCATGCTCAGATTTCCATTATAAACTTGGTATCAACTACCATTTCATATTCAGTCATGTGTTCATGCATCATGTCATTCATGTATTCGTGCATCATATATTCATGAACAAATAAATCAATACTCCCAATCATGCATCCATGTATCAGCTCAGTCATGAAATCATGCATCAGATATGTGTGCTCAGTATGAATCTCAGTAAATCAGATTAATTATTCAAATACTCAAGTTTTAGTTGTTCATGATCAGTATATACTTCAGCTCATCATTTCTCTCATCTCAATTAGTCTTATTCGAGGACGAATATTCCCAAGGGGAAGATACTGTAAGACCCCACAAAATTTCTAAGATTAATTCATCCTTTTAGGCTTGTCAAGAGGTCTCAGACTTAAAAAATTCTAGCTAAGTTTCAAGACTTAGTTTATTTTTGGCCTTCAAAAGTTGGCAATTCATTTCATGACCTTAATGTCCTTTAATGGTCCATTTTTTTTGATTCATGATCAGAGAGGTTGATAGGTGTTTTCGAACAAGTTTCTAATTTTTTGGAACTTGTTTAGACAACGTTTGATGTCCCAAAATAGTGGACCAATGCGATCTTGGCATGTCGCATCGCCTATTGCGTTGATTAACATTATAGCAGGGACTGCCAGTAAAAACAATTGAAGCTTGGCACGATCATTGCGCGATGCATCAGGTATCACGTCGATACCATCAATGTGCCGCATTGGCAATTGTGTCGATGACCGATTTTCAGTCATTAAATATTCGCATATTTAAGTGGAAAAGGGTCAATTTCCAACACTTAAATATGCATATAACACGAGATTCAGCTAGGTTTTCACCAAAATACAGTGGTTTCTCTTAAATCCCCTCAAGAACAAGTCTAGGGTTTTTAATTGAAGGTTCTAATCTAGGAGATTCCACCATTAGTCTTCAAGAAACTTCCATCTAAGGTATGTAAAGTGTTGATTCATGGGTTCCTTTCACCCATGAAGCTTAAGAAACCCTCTAAAAGATATAAATTTTGAATTACATGTTATGAATTGAATCATATCCATGTTTATGTTATTGTATGGTCACCAAGTTGAAATCTTCAATACATATAATGAAATTATGTTAGCATATAATTGGAATTCTTGTATTTAAAGTGAAAAATGTTGCCGTGATGTATTATTTTATTGTTCATGCCTAAGCCTCAAGTTATGCATGCAAGGTGGTTGCTAGAATGCCTAAGAGAAGAAGAATTATGCTTTATGACTTAATTGTGACCAAATTGATGAATCCATGTTTTACCCTTATATTCACAATGACCTCCATGTTATTGTTATGCATTTTAATGGTTTGGTGGAATGCTCATGATATTAGTCATTTGAAATTATGACATGTTTATATGTATTCTTATTCATGTGTAAGATTATGACATACAAATACTTCATGAAAATCCCCAACGTTTATACTATGAATTGTTGACTATGGTCTTGTGTTTAAGAAGTGTCATGTCTTGTCAGTATCATACTATCGACTCTTGGGGGTACTCGTACCGATAATTTAGTTGTGTGCCGAGAGCCAGTTTTAGTTTTATGATAATCTCTGTCACACCATGATCAGTAGTATTCTCAGTCAGTTTCAGAATACAGTAGAATACAGTCAGTTATATGACTCAGGAAAACTCATTAATCTCATGAACTTAGTCAATTAACAAAATTCAATAACATTTCGTCAGTTCATAGAACTCAGTGAACTCATTCCAGTTTATCTCAGTATAATTAGTTCAATATCTATTCAGTTAGGAGTAGGATTCAGCACCTAGCGAACCCAAGGATGAGGGCACACACTGACAGTAGAGGGTCTGGCCCTTAGAAGCAATCCTTGTATTCCAAAACTATGTAGCCAACATAGCTTGAGACATAAACACTGACAGTTGAGGGTTAATGAGATGGATTAACACTGCTAGTTTAGGGTCCTACCGTTCTTCTTTGGGGACACTGCCAGATGAGGGTCACTAATAGCTTGTCCTTACTAGTGGCACAGTATTCTTACCCTTCTAATTGGGGTTACAGATTGGACCCCAAATCTATATATAAAAAGGGCATATCGGTTAGATGACTACTTTACATAGTCTTAGTAAAAGAACTCAGATAGTTCTTCAAATTCAGG
Organism: Capsicum annuum; assembly: GCF_002878395.1. Lineage (NCBI taxonomy): Eukaryota > Viridiplantae > Streptophyta > Magnoliopsida > Solanales > Solanaceae > Capsicum > Capsicum annuum. The sequence goes on along the minus strand of NC_061120.1, from coordinate 27,056,591 downwards.
ACTATTAGATATAGTTACTCAATTCAGTACGGAACTTAGCTAGTTCTATCAGAATTGGGACTGTCAGACACAATCACTTAGTTAACAGTATATCAGTTATACGAAACTCATGTTATCAGTATTCAGACTCAATAATCAGTATTATCATGATATCTTTTATAGTTACATATTCATGCTTGTATTCTCACATTCAGGTTATTCAGTCAATTAGTATTATTCATGTATATGAACCCAATTAATTCAACATGACTTACTTTGCATACCAATATATTCAAACGTACTGACACATACTCATAGGTTCAGATGCTTAAGTCACTTAGCTTCAGATTCAGCCAACAATAGTAAATTTGCAGTGAGTCCTCATCATTCAAAGTCGCATGAGTATTTCTTTACTTTATTATTTCAATTTTAGTCGACAGATATAGTTGGGGATATGTCCTATCAAATCCATAGTTTTCAGATAGTTTAGAGGCTTTCAGACTAGCATGTTCAGATAGTTTATTTTAGTTTAGGTGTTGATATACCGTATTTCTAGATGTTATGTTCTATTAGATATTTAAACCTGATGGCCTTTTAGCCCTTTTATTCCATATTTATACAATATATTATGCAGTGCTCAGTTAGAGATATCAGTCATGGTTTAGCTTGTGGTCCTTCGGGATTACTAGCACCCTGTAGCATTATGGGTATCAAATTCAGGGCGTTAAATGGGCTTTCCCTTATTTTCTTTATCTTAGAATTTAGATAGTCAAGTTAGGATTACGATAGGACTTCTCTCGGCTTGTAATATAGGCTTAGGGGCTGGTATGGTACATATGTGTGTATCAAGTGACTAAGCCTCCTTGGAAAAACACTAACCTTGGAGTCTTACTTACTAGTCAATTACTTTTTTATTCCACCCTTATTTCTCTCTTTTTCTTTATTGCACTTTAAGGTTGGGCGTGGTCTTTTATTCTTTCTTTTTCTTTTTTTTTAAAAAAATTTTTCTTTTCTTTTTTTGTCTCTTTCTTTTGCTACCACACCCTACCCTACTAATCTTTCCTTTTTTATTTTATCCTTCTTCATACCCACTTTATAATATGCACCCCTATGATAACCGCCCTCAACTTAGGCATTTTGCCTGATTTGAGGTGCACAATGTCCAAGGAAGATCAGGACCAAAATAAATTCATTGTAACACAAATTAGAAGGTGAAAGGTTTAATACAAAAATAGGCATTCAGGCCCAAAATTGGGATAAAGGGATATAATTCATACATGAAAGGTCATGTAGACTAAAAGTGGACTAATATAAAAAATGACCTATTATCCTTTCTAACCGACTAATCTAGGCAAGACTAACCAAGAAAGTTCTGAATTTAACACACAAAGAGAACTAAGTAATATCTCACACACATCTGGCACAAAGTAAATATTACTAACTACTACTTATCCAGTTCATGTAATTTGTTAGAAAGTAATATCCATGTCCCTAATCCTAATGGCATAACAAGATCAAAAATGTTCACACATGTATACATACATAGTTCTAAAACCCAACATTTTGGAAGGATATATGAAATCAATCAAAATATAACTACTTCCGTAAATAATTAAAAATCTCCTAATTTCACAAAAACACAACAAGTACAAAATAAAACATAATACGACAAAAAAATATCCTAGACATGCCGTACTACAGCCACATCGCGACTGATAGGAAAAATAGCACGACAACAAAAACACACGGTGGCATAGTATCCCCACCCCTAACTAAAAACCGTGCCAGTTTCCTCAATGCGGTAAAGTAAAGTAAATTAAAGAAAAGAGGGAACATACCTGGGATGCACTAGGAACCCAAATCATGAGCATCCCCAGATGAGGACATATCAGCTAGCGGAAGTGCTGGTGGTGGCAGTGCCCTACTGGAGGATGAGTTCACTTCTATAGTTGCACTTCTCTACCTATCAATGAATAAAGTCTCGAATGATTTATTTCTGGCCATTTTAATGGTCTAGTCATATGTCATATAAGGATCTTGTATGTCATCTATGTGACCTCTGTTGGCCCCAATTGTTGGGACCTACTAAGAAATCAAATAGTCTTAGTATGCACAGATCTGTCTAGACCGTAGGGTTTACAACTGATGGAGTAGTTGCTACATAGCTCTCGGTGAGAGAGTGTACCTATGCTCGTAGTTTATCAAAATCCTCCCTTACTTGGGCTAGATCTGGCACATATATTTTGTATATCAGGTTGTAACCTATCTCTCAAATTTATCGATCTCTATTTATAAATCAACATATAGATCTGACAGTGAGGCTCTATGTGTAGCCTTCTTTCTGGCCTTTGCCTTCTCAAATCTCTATGTGTAGCCTCCTTCTAGCCTTTGCCTTCTCAAATCTAGTTAGAACCCTCGATCTCATATGCTTGTAGAAAGTAGTCATTTCGGTCTCAACAACCCTCAAATGAGCATCGGTGGACCTCTAGCTATCTACTAAGCTCTACAAAAACTCTCAAGATATAGTGATCATACCTGTAGCAGGAACTATAGTGTATAAGAGAGTAGGCTCTGAAGATACTTCAACTGGATTTGAGGTTAAAGTTGAGGCTGAGGGAGAATCGGTTGGTGTTCCCTCACCATGGGTACTCACTTCTGGAGCCTCTCTCTACTCCCCTATCACTTTATCAATACTAACAACCATATTCGATCGATATGCCATATTAGGCTCTATCAAAACTATTGGGCCATCAGTCTAGGCCTGTGTTATTAATGTCTTCCCTCGTAATCTCCTGGAAGGGCCTAAAGGCGCTAGACTCACTTAATGTTCTGTGTTTGTGCAATCACTATTGCAAGTATCCTCTCAGATACTCTAGGTATCTCAGGTGCTCCAACCTCATCATACAACGTCTAAATCATGCAAGGGAAAGGCAGATTTGTCAACTCCACAATTAGTTAGTCATGTAACTCATACTGGAGAATGAAAACAAAATTAATAGCATATCAGGACATCATGCAAGAAACCAATGTTTCTCCCTTCCATGTCAACATATTATCTAAAGAAGTGGGTATCATTTGGTATTAGATCAACAACTACCAATACATGGCCTTAAATATCAATAGGCCCTTCTTGACATAACATGCCCCTCAATCCATGGGGTTGTAACACCCAAATATGAAATATCAGTAGCTGTCCACCTAGCATCTCAACCCTCCCTCATCGGTGCTCAGCCTTTCATATGATATGTCAATCATGTGTGACCCTCAGTCTATATTCAAACTTAGCTGTAGAAGCAAAAATAATGTAATCTCAGCCGAAGAGAACTTTATGGATAGTCTCTCTTAAAATATCAACTCTGACTCCTCTAACTAGTGTATGATCAAGCAGTGGCTGCCTCACAAATCTCACTAGGCATGGATTTATATGGATTGAAAGAACTATGATAGCTTGGTAGAATGCATAAAATTCCCATACCATAGCCGGGCTCTAAGAACCAAGTGTTTTGGTCATCAACTCTAACTAATATTGATTAAATGTTGCCCATAAAGATGGTACTCAACTCAGCCGTAGTATATCAAACCGACACTCCTCATAAATGGATATCATACGCCTACCTACCTCCAAAACATGACTATCATATCCCTTTCATACACCATCTTAGATGACCTTTCTCAGGAGGTGTATCTGAGGCTTGCGTGGGTGATAGAATCTTTTTTTGCTATACTGATGCATCATGGGTAGCCTTCTCTGTACCCTTCCTATACTGAGGTACATTTGTCTACCATACATGAGTAGTGGTACCCTTCTCATATTGGGATATCACTGATGGCTCCTCCTACTCTATCTCTTCAGAAGAATCCTAGGACCCCTCCTCTTACTGGAGGTCCTGAACAACAACTTATGGAGTAGACTCAGACTTTGTCTCCTAATCATTATCATCAGATAGTAGAGTGTGCGGGGTTGACATGTGTGCTGACTTTATCTTGGCTGGGCTGTAGCTACCTCAATAGCCTGGCACATCTGTCCTCTAGTAACTCTGCGTGTCACTCCAGTTGCCACTTTTTTGCTTAGCAGAATTAGGTACTCCTTCACCAAACGACTAGCCTCAGGGGATTTGTCCCATCTTCAAAGGTCTTAGCCTTATTTTACTTAGGTTTTGGTGCCATATGTTCTTAAAAAAGTAGTCATTAGTTTTCAACAAGAATGAGGTATAACAAAAGTTGAAAAAAATCTCAAAATTTTAAAAAGTTTGAATTTTTCCTTAATTTTCGCATCCCTATAACCTATTGGAAATACCTAAAAGTAAAATTTCCAAACACCTATTCTAAATCATAAATCTCAAAGCAAACAAACACACTCAACTAAGGGTATTACTCTATTTATTCAAGTTAAACATCCAGTTGGGGCATAACATTAGATTTTACTTCAAAACGAGGCCCTACATTAAGACTTTAGGATACTTTAAGGCTCCTACATACAAGAATAATAGATTATATATATTTTGAAATGGAATATGTATATCAACTTGTTTAAACAGTAAATAGATCAATAAATAACCATTAGGAGCCTAGAAAGTTACCTTTTTTTTATGAAGAATCAAAAGTGAACAATGAAGAATTCATGTAAAACCAAAGTTGAAACTTGTTTTTAGTGTGTTGCGACAAGTTTATATCTAAAATAAGTGTCAATTTAGCCTTTACGTATATTTGGGGTTTGTTTGTGTTTTAAGAGGTAAGTTTGAATTCAAAGAGGAAGGTGAAGTTTTAAGGATTTGAATAAGTTAGAATAAGGTTAAGGTTGTTTAAATATAGGCGGGGGTTATTTTATGTCATATATATGTGTTGGTAGGCTCAAAATTTGAATTAAAAATTTTTCCTACTTACGACCTACCTACGACATCCACCTATACCTGCGACCTATGGTCAGGCATGACCAGCAAGCCCAAGGGGCAAATGCTGGGACAAAAAATTTGGACCAGTTTCCTACTATCCGAACTTGGTGTTTTGATATTTTTCCAGCTACTTATGATGCCCACAACCTATGTTTGAGGTCTCAAAAGTGATTAGATGCCAAAGTTTGTAACTTTCTATTTTTCATCCTCAAAATTTCAACTTTTAAACTTATTACTCAACTTACCTTATGGGACTTGTGACCATGATGGGCTGATCACACATCCCTCTTACCTAGAAATTGATAAATGTTGCAATTTTTACCATATTCCAGATAATTCAAAGAACTAAAAATCTACAAAAAGAAAAAACAACAAAACTGTGAACACTAAATATAATGAGTTACCTCCCACTAAGCGCTTGATTTAACGTCGTGCTACAACGTAGTTGTGTTGATTACTCATACTTTACTAACAAGACCAAGGGTTGCCTCCCATACAACACTTAATTTAACATCGTAGGACGACGCGGGTATCTTGAATACTCAGAATTCATCAAGATAGATATAGGAGTATCCTCCAAGGTCATCAATACAATCAATCACCAATACTACCCTCATGTAAGTTTGCTTCTTTATTGACTTTTCGATGTTAAATATATCCTCCTTGCCATTGACTCTGGATTTTAAATCACCTTTGTCAATATCAACCATAGTTTTACTCGTGGCCATACATGGTCTTCCTAATATAATGGTCATCTAAGTGTCAACCTCGAAGTCAAGGATGACAAATTCAGCTGGAAAGATAAAGTTATCCACTCTCACAATCACATCAAATAAGATTCCCATAGGTTTTTTCAATGTCGATCAGCCATCAACAGCTGCATTGAATTCGGTTCCAGTGGATTCAAACTTAAATACTTAAATATGGCTAGCAACATAAAATTAATACTGGTCTCTAAGTAACACAAGGCTCGAGCAAATCAGGATAACCAAATAGTGCATGGTATAATGAATGCTCCGAGGTCCCCCCTTTTTAGTGCCAAGGACCAAGTCGTGACTGCACTATAGTGGTGCATAAAATCAACATTCTGAATTGTCGTTCCTTTTTTCCTTGTGAAAATTGTTTCATGAACTTGGCGTATCCAAGCATTTGCTTCGATGCCTCAAGAAGAGGTATTTTAAAGATCAATTATTTCAGTATCTCAATGAATCACTTGAACATACCTTCCATTTTTTGATACTTTAATCACTGAGGAAAAAGTAGGGGTGTTCATGAAATTTGTCTGACTTTTGGCTCCATGACCAGACCCTTACCTTTGTCTTTAACAACTTTACCTTTATCACGTGTTACCTTTTTGGACTCAACAATAGTTGTCCCATCAGTATCAGCTTCTGTAGCAGGTCATGTGGGATCCATATTAGTTATATCACTCCTTGTGGAGATAGTAAGTACATGAACATCGTTTCTCAGATTTTACACAATTTTGCTTGGAAGGGTACTCGACTACCTCTTATTCAAAGTTGCTAACATCTGTCCAAACTGGTGCTCCAACTGCTTGATAGTAGTGGAATATGATTTGACTTTTTGGGTCAATCCTAAAATGTTGGCCTAAATCTTCTTAAAGTTGATCTCCTAATTTTCTTGACACTTCACCAGCTTAGCCAGTATCTCTTCCATTCTATATTCTATATCTCATCTACCAGGTGAAATGTACCTATCTTCCTTCTATCTATAGTCATCTTTTTTTCTCCAGTCACCATCTTGCTCTCTGCTATGGTCTCTATATCTTTCATAGTAGTTCCAACCTTAGGTCCCTTGCCTTTGGGCTTGAACACCCACCATCTGATGATCCAAATAATTTGCTTCCTCCTTCAATCTAACTCGTATGCCTTGAAAGCTGACCTCTATGCTGCTACTTTATTTACTTTATTGAGAGTTGCTGTTACAAGCGTTTTTGCTAGTACCCTAGATCAGTCCTTCGCAACAAACTTTTCGTGTGCTAATGAATCATCAACTACTCTCTAGTCACAAAAGGAACCAACAACACATGTACCAGATCCCCTTTTATTCTTCAATGTTTTCCACCTTTGATTAGTGAGTAAGATTTAATCTAACATCTATGAAGATACCTCCCAGTGTATTCTCATAAAATCTCCTACAGAGATGGTGTCTACTATGGCTCTAAAGTTGATGGTCAAGGATCTGTAGAATATTTCTGATAAGGTCGTCACTGATAACTGATAGTTTGGCATCATATTCAGCTTCATCTTGAACCTGAACCATGCCTTGTACATATATTTTGAATACAGCTTCCTAAAATTATAGATCATATCCTTAAGCTACAACATCTTCGATAGAGGAAAGAACCGATTGAAGAATTGCCTACACAACTTATTTTATGTAGTGATAGAGCCTCTTGCAGTTTCCCTAACCATAAAAAATCTTCTTCTATTAGTGATAAGTGGAATTGACTTAGTATAAGTGCGATATGATCTACCCTTGGAATTGTATACGAGCTATAGATCCTAAGGAAATTTGCAAGGTACAAGTTTGCATCATCTATAGGAAGACCTACAAACACACCCTTCAGATTTAGAAGTTGGATCATTGCACTCATGATGTAAAACTTGATGCCTGGGGTAAAAGAAGAGAATGAATAGATCTAGTCTCTATTGGCTCAATGTATCCTAGATCTTCAGCATCTATATATGGCTGCACATACTGGTTTGCTGGGATAACTTAAACACGGGTACCTCTAGCTCTGTTCTGGTTTCCACTGATTGCTACTTGGCGGTCTACTGCTTGTCTTTGCTAATCTAGATCTGCCTCCCTATCTACCCTCTGAGGTTCTTTCATTGCCCTCTTCTTGATTTTAGTTTAAGCTAATAGCTCGCTAGTCTAATGATCAATAATATCATGTACTCGTTCGGGAGGAGGGAGAGGTAGAACATCATGAAACTCTTTAGGATTATCAACTCTTTTCTGCTCTGACATCCTACTAGGTGCTTGTAGGATTTTCTCTAGATTAGGATAAATTTGGAGTAAGGTATTTCCTCTACTCTATATGCTAGGCATACAAAGGCTTATGCCCAACTAAGAACAGAAAAAAAAAGAAAAACCCAAAAACTGCAACAACTTTAAATCACAAATCAACACCATGTTCCCTGACAACAATGCTAAAGTTTTAATGACGTTCAAACTACACCTCTTCTTAGAAGATGATACGGTTGCTATAAAAATATAGTAACCCAACAAACGTTGGGGTGAAATCCCAAGGAAACTCATGGAATTATGGCTTTAGTAGTTATAGTCAATGGGCAGAACATGAAAAGTAAATGGGGTTTTTGTGTAGTAATCTCGAATAAGTAACTATATTAATTTCGGTTATAATCAATCATAGGTGAACACTACGATTATATTCCCCCTAGATTTTTAACTTCATAGTATTATCGTGCTATGCTGAACTAACCTGATACTTTGCATGCATAATCGATAAGTTATGTACCTTCAACAATCTTTTGGATAAGCAGAAAGATTTCACCCTTTAAATTTTAAGTCTCAGGATGTCACCTTACTAACCCTTATCTTGATCCCAGTTAACTATTACCTTTTGAGTCCTTAGTTATTAGATAAAATATAACCATCTTACTTAGATAAAACCTAGAAATATCGGTCAATAGTTAAACTACAAATTACTATTGTCTTTTTCTTTTCCTCGTCACTATTCTTCTTTTGGAGTAAGTAGCAATATCTAGGCGGGATCATAATGTGTGCACCTATTAAGAAAACTATTATAATAAAAATAACGAAAAATACATACATGGGTATCAGTTCATAACAACAACAACACTTTCCTTACTTCATCGATCCGCCAGGGTTTCCACAACCCTAGCTATGGATTTTTAGCTGCTCATACTTGTGAAGAAATTAATAACATTCATATTTGAAAGCATACATGAAATCACAATTATAAGAAGTGTAAAAACCCACAACTCTAACTGAAATAATCAACTAAAGCCAATACAACAGAATCCCAAGATTAAAATTGAATCTTGGAATTCAAATATGTTTGTGTGTATAAAAAGTGTGTAAATCTTACTAAAAAAATGCATAAAGGGCATTTATAGTAAATGAGGAAACCCTAAAACCAAAGACTGAACAAAATAGGAGAAAATAGGGTGGATGGACACTTGTGGTCTGCACTTGCGCACTGAACCTGGGCACAGGTAGTACTTGCAGTCAACAGGGTAAGTGCAGTCAACAGGTACAGGGCACAAATACTGGATGACAAAAATCCTGTAAGTAAGCTCTCAGGATTTTGGAATTTTGGCACTTTCTTTGCCTACTTGAGATACGTAGGTCCGACTTTTGGTCCACATAATGACATGTAATTGTCAGGAGTGATCTTTTCAGCTCTTCTTCACTTATCAAACATGCTTTGATCACAACAATCCAAAAAGTGTCCCGAACATCCATAATTGCTCCAAAAAGTAGCCAAAAACACCTTTTTCATATTTTCACGAACTTAAAATCCAAAGCATGGTTTCTTGGAAAACATACCCAATTGCATCAGATCTAACAAAATAACCTCAAAAACTTGAATATTTTCCTCGTTTTAAGCATCAAAAGTTCTATATTTTTATAGCATATCAGCCACAGAAGTTGTGTATTTCTTGTATTATTATTAGAGTTTTAAGGGGCATTTTGGTCGTATCACCTTTACCCCAAATGGCCAATTGATGACTTAAAACCCAATAGGGGTATTATTTGCCCCATTCTTCATCAGTTAATGATACTCAAATCCCTTTCATTCTTAATAACATAAGATAATCAAAACTTCTCCCGAGAATTCACCATTCAAGGTCCCAATTTCATGTTTTCTTCAAGGATTCAAGCAACTCAGGTATGTGGGATATTCATCAATATTTTCCTTCCAACTATTGAGTCTTAAGAAATCCCTTATTTTTTAGTATAAACTGTTTTCCCTCTTTTCGTGAAATTTCAATGTTAAGTATGAATTTACTCAAATTGCTATTAATAGTTTTGAATAGAAATAATGACATTGAGTTTCCCCATGTTAATTATACTTATATATGATTTATAATCTTAGTCGCACATATCATGTCTAGTTGATACTATGTCACTTTCTCAAGTTATAAAATAAACATGTGATCATATTGTCCTTATAAGTTTAACATATTCCCATGCTCATAATCATGAATATCATTAGTTTAGTAAAATATACTATGTTTTGGGGTTTATGACTTACGAATTTCTTACATTGATTTACATGATGTTACCATATTTAGTGTATTATTTTATACTGGAGGGTTATGAACACCCAATACTTATATATTTATACATGTTTTAGATTTTCAACTTTCAAGTCAATCAGGTCATGATTTTATCACCATATTCAGATTATCATATTCATGTTGAGAAATTATCATTTTTGAGTCCAATTATTTTAAATTAGTACCAATGTAATTCAGTTGTGAGTAGGATTTAACATCGCAAGAACTTAGGGATGAAGGCTCACCCGCCAATGGAGCACTGAAACCTTTAGTATCAATATCTAAGTTCTAGAAGTATATAGCTAACGTAGGTTGTAAGATGTCACCCTCTACTAGATGAACTGACACTCCCTTAGGGGCCACCTACTAATAGAGAACTGACACTATAGTCCTCCGGGACATAAAATTAATGGATCTATATAGCCTGTGTTAGTACCTGTGGCAAGTAACTAACACCCTTCCAACTGTGGTTTCAGGTTGGAACCCGATTAGCTCAGATTAGGGTATTTTATTTATATTATAGCTCCCATAGATTATATTAGCACAGGTTTTCTTGGACAAGTATTCAGTTTATCATCTATTCAGTCAGTCAGTTCACAGACTATTTCAGTATATGCTTTACTTGGTCTTGCATTCATTTTAACATGTTCATGCATTCATATTCAATATCCATATGCATTACAGTTAGTCAGCATCGTATGTACTATTACTTTCCAAGTACTATCTGCATACTTTTTTTTGCACTATGTTGTCTTATAACATAGGTTTAGATGCTTAATTTCTTGATTACCCATATTCTCTTCAGTATCCCTCAGCAGCAGTTGTAGTGAGTCATCATCTATCAGGGATAAGTATTTGGATTTATTTTTTATATTTTCTTTATTTTAGTCAGTTGAAATTAGTTAGGGTTTTGTACTATCGACTCCTTATGTCTAAGAGTCTTTGTTATATTCAAATACTTGGACTTATCTCAATTTTATCAGTTGTTTCAGACATGTTGAGTGTTTTCTTAGTAGTAAATCTTAATAGTATTTGATTAGAATAACTTATGTATATGATGCTTGTATTATTATTTAATTCGGTGCTCATAGTAGGTACCAGATCATGGATCGCTTGGGGTCACTTGTGGTCTTAAGCACCATGTTATGACTAGGGGGTAGCCTCGGGTTATGAAAATCTTGGTATGGAAACCTAAGGTTTTTAAAGTGTCTTTGGTTGTCTTAAAGTTGCATTGAGTAGAGTCATGTGCATGGGTATGAAGCATGCCACACTTATGGTAAAGAGGCTACAAGTCATTTTAGGAAAGTTTAACTTCTTTTAGTATTCATGGCATGTGAAAGAGAGTGAGCTCTACTAAATTCCTTTTTATAACTCATCCTTCATCCATTTATAGAAAATGCCTTCTAGAAGAAATAACTGATAGAGAAAAGGGGATAATCCCACACCACCACTAATTCAAGAAGATCCTTTGAATGAACATGTTTGCCATGCCAAATTTAGGACTTATCTCAATATTCTGGCCCTGACTGTGGCTGCCTAGAATAACCATCCGGCTATTTCCCAAGCCAATCCAGTAGTGGGTACGAAAGAAGCTAGGATCCTAGACTTAACTCGTATGAATCCTCTAATATTTTCTGAATCCAAGTCTGAGTAGTATCTGCAAGAGTTTTTAGATGGTGTGTAGAATTAACAGACATCATGGGTATTCTACTAAGAGTGTTGATTTAGCTTCTTGACAAATTACAAGGAGTGGCTCACAATTGGTTTAAACAGTGGAAAAAGGATAGGGATTTTAAGGCAGGGCCTATATAGTGGGAGGAGTTTTCTATGATATTTTTATACATTTTTTCCCACTCGAGTTGAAGGAGGGAAAAGTATAGGAGTTTATAAATCTATGGTAGGGTAACTTGAGTGTGAAGGAGTACTCACTCAAGTTCACCCGGTTGGTGAGATATGCTCCAACTATGGTAGCTAATTCTAAGGATAGAATGTATATTTTTGTATAAGGTTTCAAAGTATGTGGTTAAGGAGTAAAAAATAAGTATGTTGGTTAAGGTTATGGACCTTCTATATGAATGGTCCATGCTCAACAAATTGAGAAGAAAAAGCTCAAAGAAAAGGGAAGAGAGAATATAAAACACCCTAGGCTTTGGTCCTTAATTTTTTGGTTCTACCAAACATACGACCAGTGGATACCAGTCGTATAATAGGGTTTGAGCGATATGCCTTAGTCATATATTGACCAGTATTTGTAGGTGGGTTGGATTGGTTTCTGGAATGGGTTCGACTTGGGATATTATGAGTTGTATGGATAGATACAGGACATTTGGTATGGGTTTTTCCTTTATTTAATCTAAGATGTAGTAAAATATCTTGGATATGAGTATGAGTGGCACACCATGAGCTGTAATCCAGGGTATGATTCATACCATGGACTTGTATAGCGGACAATATTCAAATCTCTTATGATTCTATTTTGGGTAAAGGATACTAGTTGTATGATTGGGTACGACTTGGTTTGGGTCAATCATTTGTTCGACAATGTTGGGTCCAAGGAGAGGCCTGAGGTACGAGTTATGGGTACCACTCATATTAAAGGGTATGACTGGTATGGTATGTCGTGCCCTATGATGGGAATTTTGTGCAGTTTAAGTTGGGGTAATCTAGACATTTCTCCACTAAACCTATTAATTTCTCGCTACTTCTAAACCACTTGGGAGTTTATATACCCTATTATTCTATCATAAACACTTAGAAAACTCTCTTAAACATTCTACAATTCTCTCTAAGGATCTTAGGTAAAGGAAGGCTAGTATTTCACTAAGATTATCAATTTGGGAATATTGTTGGTGATTTTTCTCGGTCATCTTCTTAATTTAAGGTAAGGTACTTCTCCCTCAATGTTTGTTCCAACTAAAGACATATTTTATACAATGTTTTCATGGCATGATTGTTGTATAGGTTTGTAGTTTTCAAATATATGTTGGGTTTTTGGTATTAAATGCTTGGTTGTGGTTTTCCCATGTTTTAATTATATTTTTGCATGCTAAAATTGTGGTTTGGAAAATTGGTTGCATGGGAATGGTTAATTGGTATTTGGTATTGGTTTTGGAAATACGATGCCCCAAAATATTTGATAAAATGCCTTTGATGATGCTTTTACTATACTATGGAACTTTTAATGGAACTATCGCATGGTATGGTTTGTTAATGGAACCCTAAATGGTATAAAATGGTTTGGAATGGTAAATTTTTAAGGTCTTAGTGGTCATGGTAATATTAATTGGACATCCTTGTGGGGTACAATGGAATGCCCCAAGTAAACACATTAATGAATAACTTGTGTGGTACATGGGATTCCCCTAAGAAACTTAATAATAGAACACTTATGGGGTACACGGGACTCTCCTAAGTTAATTGGATGATGTAACATATGGGGTATATGGGAATCCTCTAAGATAGGCTATGGACATTGTTTACAAATTGTAGTCGGTATGATGATACCACTATTCATAGCCTTGTTTTATAATAATGGTATCATGGTTTGGTTGGATGGAAATGGTTTTAATTGGGTAATAATGGCAGGGTGCGATAGCTAATCATGAAGGTGTGATTCTAATGGATGAACACTACAAACTCAAGTTTGTCGACATGATGGGCTTGTCATGACGACCATTTATGATACTATGAGGTACATGGGAATCCTCTGAGTACACTATACAAATTTATCATGGAGAGTGAGGGTACTTGAGAAACCCTTACTATCATGGTATCTATGGTTCATAAGGGTACAAGCATCGGGGCTCTTTCAAGAAATTACACTAGACCCATATAGACCATGGGTGGTTTTAGGATGGTTAAGATACACATACCCAAGTTAATGGTTTTAAATACATGCTAAACCTGGTTCTCTTTTCCAGTATGGTTATATATATATGTATGTTTTATGTACATATAGTTGGTTTAATTAGTTTTACTAGTTGGCATTATTGTATGCTTATCTTGAGTACTTGCTAGCTTTAACCCTCTAACTCATCCTCAGACGGTTATATCCCCATGTGATGCAGGAACCAACCATTCTACTCCCCCTACTTAGTGCTCAGATTCAACATCAACTATGTTGGATTGAAGTGGTGCGCTTCTATATTCCAGAAGGCTTTATTTCATGTTCATGGTTATTTTTACATACTTTGGTTTATTTATGGATATTTATTTTGTCTATGATTAAGGGAATGTCTGAATTAAATATTGGTTTTCTTTTGGTTAGAGGCTTTTGTGCAACTACTATGGGTGATATGGGCGGGATCGGTACTGGTATCAGTCTCAGTATTGGAATTGGTATTGATGCTGATACCAGTTGGCTAAATTTCTCTCTGTTCCATCATTTTATGTTATGTTATGGAACTTGGTTTGGTTATTATTTAGGTTTTAGCTTATGGTTCAGTTTTGTTATGGTTATCAGTTGTGTTTAAGACGATTGGACTTGTTTGGGTCGATCTCGGTTATAGACCTATCCCAGATTCTAGATTTTGATAATTACACGCTATCTTGTTATATATTTAAAATTCATTCGACTTAGGGTATGCACTGGATGGTAAGGTTAGGTATTGAGGGTGCTTCTTGGTCTTGGATAGACTTGGGATACCCATTATGACAAGACCCTGGGTCGGGTCGCATCAAGTTAGTATTAGAGCTTTATGTTCATAGTCAACTAGGAGTCCATAAAGCCATGTAGATTAGAGTCTCTTTTAGGGGTGTGTAGCGCATCATATTTATAAAGGAGAGGCTATAAGACATTTAGGAATGTTTCACCTTCTTGGTATTCAATTTTCAAGCTCCAAGGTCTAAGGTCCTTTCTAATCCTGGTTTGTTTGTTTTTCAGATTATGCCTTAATGATATGAGACACAAGGTAACTCTTCCATCCCAATTAGGGATAATGTTGAAGGGACAGGTACTACCCAAGGGATCCATACTCGGTCTAGGAGTCCAGTCCCTGATATTTATAGAGTTCCACTGGTTGCTTTTAGTCCTCCTAAGGGTGTGGTGACTAATGTAAAAATTTTCCAAGTGATTCATGTTATTGCTTAGTTGGTTGATTCTCAGGTGGAGCAGGATGCATCTAGTATTCCATCTGCTATTCCCACAAAGGTTGGACAATTTGTGAAGATGAATCCTCATATTTTTATAAGTGTAAAGGTGGATGAGGATCCTAAGTGTTTCTTGGATGAAATGGAGAAAATCTTCAGGGTGATGCAGGCCACAAATATAGAAGGGGTGAGTTTTGTATCTTATTAGCTTAAGGATGTGGCATACCAATGGTATGAGAAATGGGATAAGGTAAAGGATGATTTTGAGAAGTCGTCTTTATGGGAGGCTTTCTCTAATGCTTTTATGATCACTTTTTTCCTCCTAAGCTACGAGAAATAAAAGCGGATGAGTTTGTTAATCTAAAAAAAGGATTATATTAATCAAGGAATATGTCTTGAAGTTCAATCAGTTGTCAAGGTATGCTCTGGATATGGTGGCTGATATGAGGACCAAGATGATGAAGTTTGCCTTAGGGTTATCTTAGGAGTTGATCCTTGAGAGCCAGATTGTATTATTGGTACAGGATATAGATATCTCTAGGATAGTTGTTTATATACAACAGGTAGAGAAACAAAATAGAAAACAGGCTGAGTTTGGGGAATGGAAGGTAAGAAGTTTAGGTTATCAGAATAAGGTGGTGTTCAATAAAAAGGTGGTCTGAATGGTGGTAAATGTCCAAAGAAGAAGTGGTGGAGTTCTGGTTCCTTCTCTACAGCTAGCTCTTCTTACCCGAAGCTTTCAGGTGACAGGCGTTAGTAGCGGATTGATAACTTTAGGGCACAGGTTCCCAATCTCAGGCGAGCGGGGCACAGTCGGCTTTATCATGCACTCCTTATTGGGTCTGTGGATGTTACATAGGGGTTTCTATGAAAAAGCGAGGGATATATGTTCAAAATATAGTCAGCTAGGCCATATGCTTAGAAACTTTCCAGTTAACAAGGGTTGCTTTATCTTTTGCTCCTGTTCCAAAGGGTGCTGCCTCTGCATTTATTTCTAATCTGGGTGCTGGCACTGGTCGGAATAGGTTGTATGCTTTTGCTACTTGGCAGGAATCTAAGTCATCTCCTTATAAGGTTGCTATGGTTAAAAGGTGGCCTAGACCCACGACTCCAACTAGTATTCAGAGCTTCTTGGGTTTGGCTTGGTATTATAGGAGGTCTGTGGAGGGGTTTTATTCTATAGCTACCCCATAGACTAAGTTGACTCAAAAGAAGACAAATTTTTCTTCGTCAGAAGCTTGTAAAGGTAGTTTTCAGAAGCTTAAGGATAAGTTAACTTCAGCTCTAGTTTTGACATTGCCTGAAGGTAATAAGGGGTTTGTGGTTTATTCTAATGCATCCCAGGTAGGACTTGGTTGTGTTTTGATACAGCATAGGAAGAGGATAGTCTAAGCTTCCAAGCAGTTGAAGGTGAATGGGAGGAATTACCCAACGCATGATTTAGAGCTTTTAGTGGTGGTTTTTTCTTTTAAAATCTAGCAGCACTATTTGTATGAAGTGCACATGGACATCTTTTTCTGATCATAAGAGTCTACAGTATGTGGTTCACCTAAAAGGAGCTAAATCTCAGGTAGAGGAGATGGTTAGAGCCTTTTAAGGTCTATGATATCAGTCTTTACTACCACCCAGGTAATGCTAACATGGTTGTTGATGCTCTAATAAGGTTATCCATGAGAAGTTTGTCTCATATGGAAAAGCAGAAATAGGAATTGGTGAAGGATATTCACCACATGGCTAATCTTAGAGTCTGTCTTCTAGACTCCGAGGATGATAGTATGTTGGTACATGAAGTTGTTCGGTCATCTCTTAGAGAGGAAATCAAGAAGAAGCAACTGCTAGATCCTATCTTGCTTAAAATAAAGGGTGATGTAGGTAGGCAAAAGGGAATGGTATTTGAGGTTAACTGTCATAGTACCTTGCAGTAACAAGAGAGGTTATTTGTTCCTGACATTGATGGGTTGGGTGAAAGGTTATTGGTTAGGTCACACGAATCGTGTTATGTTGTTCATGTCAATTTGAGTAAAATGTATCATGACCTCAAGGAAATTAATTGGTGAAGTGGTATGAATAGAGACATGGCTAAATTTGTAGCCAAGTGCATGGTGTGCCAATAAGTAAAATTTTAGCACATGAGGCCTGGTGGGTTATATCAGGAAATAGAATTGCTAGAACGGAAATGGAATGTAATCAATATGGATTTTGTTACCAGTCTTCCTCGGTCTCACAACCAGTTTGATTTGATTTGGGTTAGCGTGGATAGAATGACAAAGTTCGATCACTTCTTGCCAGTTCGGACTAACTTTTCGATAGAGAATTTTAAGAGGTTAAATCTTTATGAGATTATGAAGATTCATGGGGTACCTATTTTAATTATCTCTGATCGTGATATATAGTTTTCATCTCACTTCTGACAGTCTTTTTAGAAGAGATTAGGGACTAAGGTTAGTTTGAGTATTGATTTTTATCTGCATATGGATGGGAAAGAAGAAAGGACAATTTTAATATTAGGGGACATGTTTCTTGCATGTGTTATTAACTATGGTGGTAGCTAGGTTGAGCATCTACCTCTTGTAGAGTTTGCATAAAATAATAGTTACTTTTCTAATATTATAATGGCCTCTTTTGAGGGATTGTATGGTAGAATATGTAGGTCTCATATTTGGTAGTTCAAGGTTGGTGAGGTGGATATATGTGGTCTGAATTTCATTTATTAGGCTATGAAAAAGGTTAAGGTGATTCGAAATAGGCATAAGGCTGCCCAAAGTTGCCAAAAGTACTATGTAGATATAAGATGCAGTGACTTGGAGTTTGAGGTTGGGGATAGGGTGTTCCTAAGGATATCTCCTAAGAAGGGAGTAATGCGGTTTGGTAAAAAGGGAAAGCTCAGTACCTGGTATATTAGTCCTTATATAGTTTTTCATATGGCTGGTAATATGGCGTATAAATTAGATTTTCCTTCTAGTTTGACCTCTATTCATCCGGTATTTCATGTCTCTATGTTGAGGAAGTGCCTTGCTAATTCTTTTTCAATGGCTACTTTGGAGGGTTTAGGTATCTCAGGTTCTCTGTCTTATGAAAAGGTCCCAGTTGAGACCTTAGATCGGCAGGTTCGTCCATTACAGTCCAAGGATATGATTTTGGTTAAGTTCCTATGGTGGAACCATAAGGTAGAGGAGACTACATAGGAAGCAGAAGTGGACATGAAGTCCAAATATCCATATTTGATTTTGGCTACGGATATTTGGGTGGAAGGTATGTGTTCTTGATTTATATTTTATAATGCAAATGACTATATTAATTTCTTTACATCTTTTTTAAAGGTAAGAGTAGAGGCATCTAAGGGGTATAAGTAGTGCTTGTACTACCTTGTCCATCATTCGGGAATAAATGATCCTAGTAGGGGAAACAAAAACACACTGCATTTTGTTCTTTAGAAAATTTTCTAAATTTTTGGGTTCTGGAAAACATATGACCTGTGGGTAGTAGTCGTATAATGGGGCACGGGTAGTATGCCTTACTCATATGTAGACCAGTGTTAGTTGGTGCGTCAGATTGTTTTTTGGAATGGGTACGACTTGGGTTGGTATGAGTTGTATGGATGGATATAGGTCATTTGGTTAAGGTTTTTCCTTCACTTGATCTGAGACTTAGTAAAATAACTTAGATATGAGTACAAGTGGATCACCTTGAGCCGTAAGATAGGGCACAAGTTTTTTCATGGACTCGTATAGTGGACAGCGTTCAAACCTATTATAATTCTATTCTTCCAGGGGTATAAGTCAAGGGTACTAGTCTTATTCTTGGGTAAGACTTGGTTTGGGTCAATCATTTGTTGGACAATGTTGGGTCCAAGGAGGATGCTTATGGTACGAGTTGTGGGTACAACTACTATTGGAGGGTATGACGGGTATGGTATAGCCGTACCCTATGACGAGATTTTTATGCAGTTTAAGTAGGGACAATCTGGACAATTCACCACTTAACCTATTAAGTTCTGATGACTTCTAAACCACTTGTGAGTTTAGTTACCCAATTATTCTATCATTAACACTTAGAAAACTCTCTTAAATATTCTAGAATTCTCTGTAAGGATCTTGGGTAAAGAAAGGCTAGGGTTTCACTAAGAGTGTCAATTTGGGACTACTGTTGGAGATTTCTCTCCATCATCTTCTGAATTTCTCTCTATCATCCTCTTAATTTAAGGCAAGATACTTCTCTCTCATTGTTAGTTCCAACTAAAGACATGTTTTATACAATGTTTTAATGGTATGATTATTATATGATTTTGGGGTTTTCAAATATATGTTGGGGTTTTGGTATTAAATGCTTGGTTATGGTTTTCCCATGTTTTAATTATGTTTTTTCTTGATTTAATATTGGTTTGGACATTGGTTGCATGGGAATGGTTAGTTGGTAGTTGGAATTGGTTTTTGAAATACTATGCCCCCAACTAATTTGATAAAATGCATTTGCTAATGCTTTTACTATATTATGGAGCTTTTAATGGAACTATTGCATGATATAGTTTGGTAATAGAACCATAAATGGTATAAATGGTTTAAATTGTATGAATGGTAAATCTGTAAGGTCTTGGTTGTCATGGTAATGGTTAATTGACATCCTTGTGGGGTACAATGGAATCCCCCAAGTAAACATGTTAATGAACAACTTGTGGGGTGCATGGGATTCACCCAAGCAACTTAATAATGGAACACTTGGGGCGTACAACGGACTCCCCCAAGTTAATTGGATAATGTAACCTATGGGGTACATGGGAATCCTCTAAGGTTGGCTAAGGACATTGTTTGGAAACTGTAGCCGGTATAACAATACAACTATTCATATCCTTGGTTAATAATAATTGTATAATGGTTAGGTTGGATGAAAATGATTTTAATTGGGAAATAATGGTAGGGTGTGATAGCTAATTGTAAAGGTATGAGTCCAATGAATGGAAACCAAAAACTCATATTTGCCGATATGAGAGGTTGGTCATGGAGACCATTGATGATACTATGAAGTACATGTGAATCCTCTAAGTACTCTGTACAAATGTATCATGGAGATTAAGGGTACTTGGGAATCCCCTACTCTTATGGTATCTCCAGTTCATGCAGCTACACTCATCGGGGCCCGTTCAGAGGGTTACACTAGACCCACATAGCCCATGGGTAGTTTTAGGATAGGTAGGCTACACATACCTAGGTTAATGGTTTTATATGCATGCTAAACCCGATTTTCTTTCCCGGCATGGTTTTATATATATATATTTATATAAGTATGTATGTATGGTTTTGGTGCATATGGTTGGTACTTGATTTTACTAGTTGGCATTATTTTATCCTTATCCTAAGTACTTGCTAGCATTCACTCACTAACCCATCCTCGACTGATTATGTCCACATGCACTGTAGGAACTAGCCATTCTACTTCTCCTGCTTAGTTCTTGGATTCGGGATAGCGTAAATAGTAGTTATACCAATTCAAATTGTAGGAAATATGGTAGGAACCATCAGGGAGAGTATCAGGAAGACAGTGATGTGTGTTTTAAATTTGGCATGCCAGGGCACAGGATTAGGGATTGCCAATGGTTGCTCAGAAGGGAAAGTATTTTCGTCAGTAGGGTCAACCTAACTTTTCATCAGCTCCAGCAGGTTGCCCGACTCAGTAGGGTGCCACCTTAAGTTCCACCAGTGGGTAGTATCAGAACCGGCTTTATGCTCTCGAGACTCGATAGGGTCTGGAAAGTTCCCTTAATATAATTACGGGAACGTTACAAGTCTTTCATCTTTATGTTTATTCATTATTATACGCAGAGCTTCACTTTCTTTTGTGACTACCTATATAGCAGTAGACTTTGGTGTCTGTCCTAAAATCTTAATATAACCTTTCTCAATGTCTACCCCAGTAGGTAGTTCTATTACAGCCAAATGAGTATAAAGAAATTGCCAAGTCATAGTCTTAGAAAGTCACTTCACTTAACCTTGTAGGGTCAGATATAAATGATTTTGATGTCGTTCTCGGTATGTATTAGCTCCACTAGTGCAATGCATCAATTGATTATAGAAATAGGAGTTTCTTGGTTTTAGCTGATTACTACATAGGGTTTGTTAAAGGATTTTATTCTATTGCTTCTCCCATATCTCGAATGACTTAGAAGACAGTCAAATTTCAGTGGTTAAATTCCCGCGAGAAGAGTTTTCAGGAGTTGAAGACTCGACTTACTTCCGCCCTAGTATTGACTCTACCAAAGGGTTCAGATAGGTTATTATTTAGTGTGATACTTCTAGAGTTAGTCTTGATTGTGTATTGATGAAGTGAGGTAGTTCATAGGCTATGTCTTTAGAGGGATTAAACTCCATAAGAAGAATTACCTGACCCATGATCTTAAGTTAGCAGTAGTTGTCTTTGCCTTAAAGATTTGGAGGCATTACCTTTATAGGGTTCATGTAGATGTGTTCACGGATCATGAGTTTATAGTATGTGTTCACTCAGAAGGTTTTAAATCTATGGTATCTTGAATTGTTGAAAGACTATCATATGAGTATGTTATATCACCCAAGTAAGATTCATGTAGTGGTTGATGCTCTTAGTAGAATATGTATGGAAAGTGTAGTGCATGTTGAGGAGAATAGGAGGGAGTTAGTCCGTGAGGTTCAACAGTTTACTAGATTAAGTGTTCAGTTGGTTGATTCGGCCCAAGGTAGTATATGGGGTTCAAATTGGTTCAAAATCTTCATTAGTGGCAAAAGTGAAAGAAAAGCAAGACAGGGACCTTATTTTCATTAGGATGAAAGAAGAAATTCTAGATCAAAAGGTTGAGGATTTCTCCCAAAGGGGAGATGGTGTGCTTCACTGTTATGGTAGGTTATGTGTTCCAATTATGGATAGTTTGAGATAAGGAATACTAGCATAAAATCATGGTGCACGATGTTCTAATCACCCAGGGGCCAAAAGATGTGCTGTGATTTACGAGAAATCTACTGGTGGACTGGTATAAAGAAAGACATTGTGGAATTTGTGGCTTAGTATAGTAGGTTAAGGTTTAATACAAAAGTCCTAGTTTTACACTTCAGGAGTTTAGTATCCCCATATGGAAGTGGGAAGTGGTGAACATGGATTTTGTGATAGGGTCGTCAGCATGATTCGATTTGGTTCATTGTAGATAAAATAACCAAGTCAGCCCATTTCTTGCTAGTTCATACTTCTTATTCAGCGGAGGATTATGCTAGAATCATGATGTCGCCAAATACTACACCTCTATTAGAAGTATAATACAGTTAATTGCAAATATAGTAGCCCAACAAGGTTGGGCTCGATCCCAAAGGGAAAATGTGAACAATTGCTTGCCTTGATATAATCCATAAGTCGTACAGGAAAGTAAATGGGCGTTTTTGTTATCAGTTGCAAAGAGTAACCAATTCTTGACTTCTTTCAAGTTGAAATTAGTATGAGACAAACACTAGGTTTGCATTCCCCTTGGATTCTTAACGGTATAAATTTCTCATGATCAACCCAAGTATTCTATTATTTTGCATGCAAAGCCTGTAAGATAGTCATTATCTACTGCTTAGATGATAAATTTCACCCTTTTGACTTCGTTATCATCTTAGGATGTCTTCTTGTTGCCCCTTGATATGGCCTCAGTTATACTTGTTTATCATATCATTTTCTTAATCTTCTTTCCCAATCGCAAAATTCTTGGTTATCGAAAGGATACGAATATAGGCAATCTCAAGATATTGCAGCTACTTGAGGCAACTTATTGTGAAGAAGAATTAAGATATATGCATAAACCAAGAACAATTGAGTCTCACACTTCATCTATGTAGCTAATTCACCAGGGTTCTCACCACCCTAGCTAAGGAGATTAGCAACAGAAGTTTGTGCAAGAAACCATGATTATCAATAAAGAACACATAAATCAATTGAAAAAGAATAAGATGAATAAACTCCAAAGTCTTTAATTGATTAGAAACCTAAAATATCAAGAACAATTATGAAAGTATGTAATAATGTGTAATAGCGCGTAAAAAATGTCAAAACATGTAACCTAATAAAATATAAACCCTAGGATATTTATAGTATCTCAAAAGAGCATAAAAATCCTATTAAAAACGGAAAAGGTAAAGTTAAGTTGGCAGTTGGTATGACTCGGTCTTAACTCATATCCTTAGCGTACGAGTCGTATCCTGCATTGTCATATCTATTCCAGTGTCTGATCTTCCCAAGGCTTCCACTTTCCTTTCAGCATATAACATCTGTTTACGAGTCGTATCTGAGTTTATGAATTTTGTCCCTCATCCGTATTCACTTGGGACTTCTTTATTTATAGGTCTTGAACACTAGTTTGTATACGACATCCCTATATAAGTTGAACTGAGACTTCTGATTTGTATATCTCTAACACTTCAACTCCTAGATAGCATCTCAGGTTTTATTATGCTCACGACTTTAGCCTACGACTCATACCCTGGCTTACAACTATGGTCCTTGAGTCGTATATTCCTCATACTTTGCTCATCAGATTGGATTTTGGTTCTGTTATGTTTATGATTCAGTTTACAAGTCGTATATATTGTTTACAACTCTAAGGCTTACTCGTATACTGATCAAAATTGGTCTTGTTCAGGTCCTTTTTCTTCTCTTTTCATTCAAACACTGTTATAAACTTGTTTGACCTACAATTCACACCAAAGTGCATCATATCAAAGAAAATATCCTAAGTTCATGCATAAATTCACAGTTTTAAGAATTGAAAGTATTGTGTTTACATGCCACATCAACACCCTCAACTTAAACATTTGCATATCTTCAAGTAAACAAAACCATATTACTATTTTCTAGCATAGAGCCTATCCATAAGTAGGAGGATCTCAAGCTAACCCATGCCAGTGATTTTGAGTTAAATTTAAATCTTGTTTTTCCCTTCTTAATTTTCAACTTTTCAACTCAAACTTACGTATAGCAATTTAGCACATTTATAAAGATGAAGGAATCCGATGATGGCTTTACATTAGCAATAGACACTTGGGTATAGACATGCTTTACATTGATAAAAAAATCTAGCAACCTAGAAATATAAACCATGTACAGTCACAATCAAAGAAATCCCATCCAGTCTTCACGGATAAACTACTCTATTCAGGGATATAACAAATGACTCTCTCTTTCACAACGAAGTGTCACCGGTATGGACAGAATACCATAAGCTTTCCCTTATGATCTTTTCCTAAGTTGCCAGATATTCATAGTAGGGTCACTATAGGACTTTATTTGGCTAATAACATAGGCTTGGGGATGGTATGATACGTATGGATATTTAACGTGCTTAAGTCTCCTGGACACAACGCTCCTCTCGAGACGTACTACTTTTGACTTTTTTTATTTCTACCCTTATGTCTCTCTTTTCTTCAAAGATCATTCCTCTTGGGTCAGGTTTTGCTTTCTAGCACTTATTTTTCTTATTCTTTTTCTTTTTCTATGCCTCACGCCGGCCCATGTTTCAACTGTTTCCCTTGTACACAATTTTCTTCATTCTAGCTTTTCTATTACGCACCCTTATAATAGCCACCCTCAACTAATGCGATTTGCCTGAGTTGAGGTACACAGTGCCTATAAGAGTACAATGGCCAAAACAGGTTCATTGTGAGTTAAACAGAAACGTGATAGGTGTAACAAGAAATATTGGTCTATAAAGGCTCAAATATTTTGATCAAGGGATATCATTCATGCATGGAAGGTCAATTAGGCTAAAAGTGGACTAATATAAAAAATGGCATATGATCCTTTCCCACTTGACGATCATAGGCCTGAGGAAAAGCAACCAAGCAAGTTTTAGTTTCCAACCCAACCGGCAACTTAGTAAAACTTAAACACTTGCATAGGGCTATTATGCAATTTATTCAAAAATTGCATTATCCCAAATACTAATGGAATTATCAAATATTCAATAGTCTCACACAACTATATAAATCATGCAATAAATTAAATAACAAAATTTTCAAGAGGGAATTACTTTCACAATAGCATTTCAAAATTTAACAAAAATCAACAGTATTTTATCAATCACACGGTAAAAAAATCAAAACAGAATCACAATTTTTCAATTCAATACAACATGAAATTCTTTCAAAATCCATCAAAATCATTATCAGATATAATAAAAAACTTTGCTGCCATAGGCGCGCTAATTTACTCCCTATCTCAGCTGCCCACATCAAACCTGTAAGTCATAATAGAGTTTTAGTCTTAGCTACATCTGAAAATTTTTCAAACTGCTCCCCAAAGTTTTTGGGATAAATTTCACCCCCAACATAAAAAAGTTACACTGTCCCTAGTGTTACCTAAATGAAATAGAGTAAGGATAAGAGTCATACCTAGGCACTCAAGGTGCCAGAGCATCAATCATCAAAATGTGGTCCCTCAGGTTGGGTCCCACTCTCATCAGCATTCGGCTCATCAATCGTGACTATATCAACAAGTGACGAGGGTACAACCTCAACCCCCTCAGCATCATCCATGGGATCTCCCGATCCAGTAGATCCTAAGCCTATATCCAGGACTTACGTCTCTTGATCAGCTTCATCCTGAATGTTTTTGAGTTTGGATTTCTTCTCAGCCTCCCTAGTAGCCCTTACCTCCTTCCACTTTCTTTTTTCCTCTTCTTAGGTCAACTCAACCTGTCCATCTGCCAGGTCAGCCCAAATATTAGGCACCTCGAATATAGGAATCACAGTCTCTACAACTGACTTTACAACCATTGACCTCTCATATAACTCAGCAACCATCTTCTTTATCTCTTCAATCTCTACTCGCATTTCGACAACATTGGGCACCTGACCAGAACCTAACTGTCGAGTAATCCTCGACTCAAATTCATCTAGGCGCCCTTAGACTTGTTTATCCTTTGCCTCAAATTGTCTTTCTATCCAAGACCTTGCTCAATATTCCATGTGACCTACCTTTATAGTTAGAGTAGCCAACTGGGTCACGATATCAGTCCAAGCAGCCTGAGAGATTAACTTCAGCATATGATGCTTGTATTATTATTTTATTTAGTGCTCACAGTAGGTACCAGATCATGGGTTAGCTTGGGGTCACTTGTGGCCTTAAGCACTATGTTATGACTAGGGGGTGGCCTTGGGTCGTGACAGTTATCAACAACTTTGCTGACTTTATAGGACTTTAAATTCTCTGAATGAACCCTCGATATTCTTTAAAGACCCTATATAAATTAACCATGTATGCCTCTAGGCTAATTTAAACATTTCAAACTCAATGGCGACGTTAATTTTTGAAAAAAAAAAGATTACTATAAAAAACTAAAACCTGGAACCTTATTTTGACTTTTTTCTAAAGAGAGGATCAAAATGCAATAGAAGGTTTTGAACTTGAACCAACCCCGCGACAAACAAAAATTTGAAATTCTTAATTTAATATAACTATCCGAATTTAGATTAGACACTCAAATATAAAAGATTGATCAAAATTAACTATATGACTATTTAAGCCTCTAAAAACCACAAACTCACTCCAATCATTTTTGGTTGCATCAAAATTCATGAAAACTATTCCATACCACATAATCAACATGTAGCAACTATGGGGAAGGGAAAAAATATTAAAACACATCAAAAGAAAATTTTTAATAATCATGTCATTCCAAGTCCATTACTAAGACTCTATTTTGTCCTTGAGCTAAAAGGCAAGGAAATACCTTAATCGGTAAAGTGCTGAGGGTAATTAATACACATGTTAGAATCAACCTCCCAAGTAGCCTCCTCAATAGAATAGTGTTTCCACTGAAGCTTAACCATAGGAATATCTCTAGAACACAACTGTGTAATGTCCCTAGCTAAATTGGACAGTGGCTCCTCTATAAAGGTCAACATCTTATCCAATTGAATTGAGTCCCTATAGGCACGTGAGACTCATTAAGTATATAGCATCAAATTATAGATATATGAAAATTGGATGAATGGCTAAAAAGTGTGGAGGTAAGGCTAACTCATAAGCAACCTCCTCTACTTTCTGAAGAATCTAAAAAACCCCAATATATCTAGGCTAAGCTTGTTCCTCTATTGAAACCTTATCACGCCATTTATGGGCGACACATAAAAGAAGACTCAATCACCATATCCAAACTTCAAGCCATAAATCCTATGGTCTACATTACTCTTATGCCTACTCTGGATTACGCGAAACATATCCTGAATTATTCAAACCCTATCTAAAGACTCATGAAGCAAGCCAGTACCACGAGGTCTAACCTCTAAAATCTTAAACCAACTAATAGGATATGTACATACACTACCATACAATGCCTCAAGAGGTGCTATCTGAATACTTGAATGGTAGATATTATTAGAAGCAACCTTTGGTAAGGACAAATACTGCTTCCATGGACCTTTAAATTCTATAACACATGCATGGAGCATATCCTCTAAAATATGAATAGCCTATTGTGACAAACCATTAGTCTACGGGGGAAAGCTATGGTAAGGGGAATAAATATATCTAAATCCTCCTAAAACATTTAGGATAATCTATAAGTGAACACTAAGCCTCTATATGAACTAATAGACATATCTACCCAAAAAAGATGAACTATCTCTGAAACATAGATATGGGCCATCCTCTTGGCCCTAAAGAAAATTTTAATAGGTAGAAAATGGGCTGATTCAGTCAAAAGATTTATGATAACCCAACTATTGTTAGAACGGTGAGAATTATGAGACAACTGACTCATAAATTCCATAGTGACCCACTCTCACTTCTACTCAGGAATGGGTAATCTCTGAAGTAAACCACCAGGTCCCTAATACTTGAACTTCACCTATTTACAACACAAGCAAGGAGACACAAAATCAGTCCACCAATAAAGTTCTTCAAATCACAATATGTCTTTGTAACCACTAGATGGATAGAATATCTAAAACAATGTGCCTCCTCCAAAATCAATATCACCCACCCACCAACTCTGGGTAAGACACTTGGCCTTTGATTCTCAAAACACCATCAAAACTAAGAGATGTTATCTTAGCCTCATCACTACATACCATATCTCAAATCACCCTAAAACTTTCATCATTAATCGGATGAGCTTAAATCTACTCCATCAAAGAAGATCTAGTATCAACAAAGGGTAAAACACGCCCGAGTGTATAAATATTAATCCTAACCATATGGTTGAGTAAAGACTGAACCTCCAAGGCTAAAATACACTCTTAGGTTAAGCAATAACTCAAGCCATCCAAAACTACATTGGCATATCCCGAATAGTAAAGAATAGTGAGATCATAATCGTTAAGCAACTCAAGCCAATGCTACTACCTCATCTTAAGATCTTACTAACTGAAGGAGCAATGAAGGCTACGCTGATCCAATAAAATCTCATAAGGAACTCCATACAAGTAATGATGCCACAACTTTAATATAAATACCATGACTTCCAACTCCAAATCCTAGGTAGAGTAATTTATCTCATGAAGCTTCAACTGACGAGAGGCATAAGCAATCACCTTACCCTTATGCATCAACGCCACACGGTAAAACTGACACCCTCCTTGGGTAAGGTCAAAATAGGAGCCCACGTCAACAACTCTTTGAGTTCTTGGAAGCTTATCTTGCACATATTCGACCACTAAAACATTACCTTTTCTGAGTCAACTTGGTCAAAGAAGCCGCAATAGATGAGAAATACCTTACAAAATACTAATAATAACTTTTTAAACCACAAAATTCTAAATTTTGATAAAAGAAGTAAGTTTAGCCTAATCACAAATCGATGCTATCTTGGCCAAACCAATAATAATACCATCCTTAGTTACCACAACCCAAGAAAGAGATAGAATCCAAATAAAACTCACACTTGGAAAAATTGGCATACAACTTCTCATCATGAAGTCTTTGAAGAATAATCCTCAAATGCTTCACATGGTCTTTCTCACTCTTGGAAAAATCTAAGATGCCATCTATAAATACAATCCTAATGTAGTCGAGATACAATCAAAATAACCAATTCATAAACTCTATGAACACTATAGAGGCATTAATCAAACCAAAAGATATGATCAAGAACTCATAATAACCATATCAAGTCTAGAAATCTATCTTCAGAACACCTAAGGCTCTAATCTCAACTGGTGATACCCAGATCTCAAATCAATCTTGGAAAATTATCAATGAGAGGAAGAAAATACTTTTTTTAATTAGTACCTTGTTCAATTGCCTATAATCATAAACATATGCGTAGAACTATATTTTTCTTTCACAAACAATATAGTAGCACCCCAAGGAGGTACACTAGTTCTAATGAACCTCATATACCCATCAATCCTGCTATCGTTCTTTTAATTTCTTTAACTTAATTAGGGCATCCTATAGGGAGAAAATGGAAAAGGCTTGGTGCCAAACTCTATATCAATAGAAACATTAATATTACAATCTAAAGGCATACTAAACAAATCCATAGGGAATGACACCACGAACTCATGAACAACCCAAATAGAATGCATAAGAGGTGGTAAGGCAACACTAGTATAACTGACATAAGATAAATAAGACAAACACCATTTCTCTACCATACAATAAGCACATAGAAAAAATATAACACCATTTGGACCCAAATTAAGCATACCCTTCTAAGCTAACCTTGGCACACCTAATGTAGCTAAGGACATAGTCTTGGCATAATATTTCAAAATAGTATAATAAGGAGCTAACCAATCTACACCAAAAATAATATCAAAATCAACCATATCTAGGATAATTAAGTCTACCCAAGTCTCATGGCTTACAAAAGTAACAACAAAAGATTGATACACCCGATTTGCCAATAAAGAATCTTTTATGAGGGTAGAAACATAAAAAGGCATAGTAATAGGATCACATGCAACATCAAAACTAGAAGAAAATTATATAGACACATCAGAGATTGTATACCCAGGGGAAAATAATATGGAAGTATATATATAGTAAACTGGGATGATACTTTTAATAACTGTATTAGAAGCCTCTACTCAGGTCTCTCAGGTATAACATAATGCTAACCATGTTTTCTCCCAGAATGAGTAGCCTTATGGCCACCTGCATAAGCTCTCCTAACTCTACCTTTAGCACAAGACTTACCACTTTGTGAACCACTTCTCATTTTATATATCATAGTCGAGAAGAACTAATATTGAGAATCCTACTAAGTGGGCCCATACAAATATTAAGGGAAATCCTTGGCCACATGGCTAAATTCATCACATACAAAACATCTCTTGCAACCTGACTTAATCTGAAAAGGTGTGGATGGACTAGAATGACCACTGTTGCCTGAAGAACTAATTCTAGAGCGTCCACCTACATGACTTAATAACTGACTACCAAAAGACATAGAACCTAAAGGTATACACCTGATCCTTATAGGACGACCTACTACGATAAGCATAGGTAGGTCTACTAGATAAATCAATACCTTAGGAAACATGTCTACTAAACTAACCCTAATGATGCACCTTTTTGGTGTCTACTTGAGTAGCCTAGATAATAGAATTAATCATATTGGTATGCTCAACAGTACTCTAAAGTTTGAAAATTCATATGATAATGGGTTAAAAACTAGGTCTAAAATAAAGAAAAATTATTTTTTAGCTTTATTGGTAAAAACCTCAAAATCATAATTAAAAGATATTTTTAAAGATATGATTAATGAAGAATAATAGGGATAGGAGTTTAGAGGTTACCATATGAAACATGATGAAGGAACCTTTGAAAATTATTTTTTCCGAAGCTTAAAGGTCAAAAAATAGAGAAAAATTACAAATAAGGCTTATATACCATTTTATAAACATTGTCTCGGGATCGCAGACCCAACCTTTTGATCGTGAGAGTCAACACTAATTGGCCCATTAAATAGGACTTTATATTTATGATTGATGTTTTGTATTTGCAAAGGTCCGCTATTCGAACCTTTGCATTCATGACAACCTTATCGCGTTTATGAAGAAGGCGTATCTCGACCCTGAATGCCTTTTGCTTGCAGCCAGCACCTCATATTCACAATGAAGGGGAAATTCCTTTTCTTCATTTGTAACCTGGGCCCCATGTTCATAAAGAAGGACTTGGCATGAACAATATATCAACAACTTTGCTAATTTATGTGTCTTCGAATTCTCCAAATGGACCCTCGAGGTTAGTTTGTGACCCTACTGAAATGAACCATCTATGCCTCTAGGATAATTTTGACGTTTCAGACTCAATAAAGACATTAGGTTTTATAAAAAAAAGTTACTTTCAATAAATTAATAAAACAAACCCCTTTTTCACTATTTTTCAAATGGGAGGTTGAAATACAAAATAAAGATTTCCAACCTGAACCAATGTCGCTACTAATTCTAATTTGACATTCTTAATCTACTGAAGCTATCTAAATGTCATCTGATACACAGAGTATCAAATGTTGATCCAAGTTAACTATATGGCTTTTTAACCTCTTAAAATCACAAATTCACCCAAACCATTCTCAATCACATTGAGAATCATGACAACCATTTTCACACCCTAAAACCAATATGTAACAACTAAGAGGAAGAATGAAATAGTCAAAACACATTAAAAAGGAAATTTTATAAATCATGTCATTACAATAAACTATTTATACAATAGTGATACACGTTTTTACACAATTTATACAATTTTGATATACGTTCACATAAAATTTATATTATATTGATACATTATTTAACTATTTATACAATATCAATACATTACAAATTAATAGATATGCGGATATTTTTTTGTATTTTTTTTTTTGGCTAGTTCATTTTTAAGCGATATTTTCATAAAGAAAAGTTGGCTATATTTATTGTAAACTAGTTACTTTCTTGTACATATTTAAACTTATCCCTGAACAAAATGTCTGAGTGGACCGTTTCTATAATTATCCCTTTAAAAATCATCATTGTATTGTGCCAATTAATAGCCCATATTATTATTCATGCCATTTCTCTGTTTTAAAATGTTTGGTATTGTACAACCTAATTGTTCCACCGATATATATATATATATATATATATATATATGATTTCCTCACCAACCCTCTAAATCTTTTCTGTGATTTTTATATATAGGAAGCCTGTGATTATTTTCTTCCTCCGTTTCATAATATAGATGTTATATATATACACCCGCCCAACAAATACTTTTTTAAAATTTATTCTAATTATTGTGATTTATAGTATTTTTTAAAAATATATAATAATTAATTTTTTTAGATATTTTAAGTTATGAACTATAGTAATTTATAATATGTTTTATGCAATTTTCAAATAATATATATCGCTTTCGTTGTCCAAACTTTTGTGACATTGATAGTTAATTATATTTTTTAAAAATAATTTAAGTTTTAAAATAATTTAAGTTTTAAATTATTGTGGTGTATAATATTTATACTTTTATTCCAATTTAAGTATCATTATGCTTAGATGACCATATTAATTAATTATGAATGATATAATAAAGTTACGATTGAAGCAGCGAAGCAGACATGTCATAATGACTTACAACAACTAATTTAAAGTAATGTAACAAAATTACGATAAAAAATACTTGTGAAGTTTTTTTGAAGTGGACCTTGTATAAGACGTCAAGCTAATTTAAAACATGAAGAGTTAACCTATCATTTTATATCTATTTTACCTTTTTTTATCAAATATTATTAATTGACAAAATACGTAAATGGTCATAATAATTAATTAGGAGTGACATAGTAAAATCATGATTGACATCGCGAAGCAGATATGTTTAATTAGAAGTGATATAAAAAAATTACTATACAAAAATACTTGTGAAAAAAATTAAATGAGCCTCATATAAAATATCAAGTAAATTTAATATTAAATATTATTAATTTTTAAATACTTACATGACTTTATAATAAATTTTTAATTTAAATTTTTTAGTATTTAGATGACTTGTAATAATTAACTATCGATGATATAGTCAAATTATGGGTGAAGCAGCTGAAGCAGACATGTCATTAATATCTATTTTAATTTTTTATTATATATTACTCTCTCCATTTAAAAAAGAATGACCTGCTTTTCTTTTTAGTCTGTTTCAAAAAGAATGATCCACTTAATGTTTTGGCAATATTCTAATTTCAACTTTGCACATTACTTATTTAGGACCACAAGAATAAAGAATATTTTGGTACATTTGGCACAATTTTAATTTAAGGCCACAAGATTCGAAAGTCTTTTTTATTTTCTTAAACTTTGTGCCAAGTCAAAGTAGGTCATTGTTTTTTAAACGAAGGGAGTATTAATTTTCTAATAAATAAATAACTTATAATAATAAATTAGAAATGACATAATAAAATCACAGAGGAAGCAACTGATGAAATAAGCAGGAGAAACAGGCATATTGACGGAGACAGTTAAGCAACTGAAGCAGACATGTCATATATGTCTATTTTACTTTTTTATTAAATATTATTAGTTTTTAATATGTGAATAGCTTATAATAATTAATTAGGGATGATGTAATAAAAGCAAGTACTAATTAAAAGTGATATAGCAATATTACAATAAAAAATACTTGCGAATTTTTTTTTAAGTGGACCTCATATAAGTCGTTAAGTTCAGTTAAAATATCAATAGTTAATTTATCATTTCATATATATATTTTTTACCTTTTCTATCAAATATTATTATTTTTTAATACTCAGATGACGCATAATAATTAATTAAGAGAGATATTTAATGAAGCTACGATTGAAGAAATTGAAGCAAACACGCCATAAATATCTGTTTTACTTTTTTATTAAATATTATTAATATTTTTATACATAAATAATCTATAATAATTAATTAAAGGTGATATAGTAAAATCACGAAGCAAACAACTTTTCCTCTTATTAGAGAGTAATATGTATATGATTTTCTCCCCCACCCTCTAAATCTTTTCTCCATTAAACAAGCCTGTGTTTATTTGCTTCCTCCGTTTCATTAATATAGATGTTGCAAAACATCAATTGAATCAGGTTTGGTACCAATGAATAGAAGTTCTAATTGAATTAATCAAAAACTAACTGATAAAACTATTATTTCTATTCCATATTTATCATTAGTGGTAGATATATTTTATACGTTTTAAAGGTAGCACTCATAATTTTTAAATCTTAAATTAGCCTTTGTATCTATTTATTCATAAATAATGTGACTTTTGGTTGATGGGAGATTTGAACAACCAAAGATCGAAAATATAATTTAATGTGTTGATTTCTTAAATAGGCACTTAATTAATAATTATTATCTCAAAAGGTATGTAAAAATAAATTTAATATCAATTTTCTACAGCAAAAATGCTATCCCGGTGCAAGTTAGCTAAATGTGTGTCAACTATAGGCAAGAGGCCTAAGAACACGACCCTAATGAAAAATCTGATCAAGGATGCTCCGATAAGGGGCATGAAGCCTGGTATTATTGTAATTGGTTAATCAAGTGATGGAATTAGTACTGGGTGTAACAGAACAATAAAAGGAAGTAAGGTACAGTCTAAAGTTGTTCTACAAACACCAGCGGTGAAGGACTTAAATCCTACTTTTATGAAGGAATATGTACATGAATGGAACAATAGAAGCAAGTAAGGTACAATCTGAAGTTTTTCTACAAATACCGGTGATGAAGGAATTAAAGCCTACTCTTGTAAAGGAATATGTACATGAATGGAACAATAGAAGTAAGTAAGGTACAATCTGAAGTTGTTCTACAAATACCGGTGATAAAAGAATTAAAGCCTACTCTTTCAAAGGAATATGTACATAAATAGACTAAAATCATAGCTAAGATGTGTTCCCATATCTCACGGACAAATGAAGTTGACCTTATTGAAGCTTAATTATGGTTACTGAGGGGAAACTTCTAGGAGTTCATTCACTATGGAAGGACTTTGATATCTCTAAGATTGTAAATACAGGATTCAAGTTTGACTACTTATTTTTGAATAGGTTCAGGACTAGTTGATTGGGAAAATTGCCTTTAAGGATATTAAAACAGAGGACGATTATTGTCAGAGTGCAATTGTGCGTTATGTGCTTAGGGCTCATCCTCATTTACTGTATTGAATGGATTGATACAGAGAATTTACGGAAAGTATACAATATATGATATAGAATAAGATTTTATTGGTGAGGTTTGATAGTTATAAAGGAAAATTAAAAGCCTTACAAGGTGGTATCTATCACTTTGACAATAAGCCATTAATTGTCAAAACTTGGCCACCTGAAATGGAGTTTTCTAAGGAAGAACTGATGGAAATTATGATTTAGATCAAGAAAACAGGCTTGAATTTATAGTATTAGATCTTAATGGTTTGAGTAAAATTGGTAGTTTGGTAGGTCGGCTACTCATGGTAGATAAGTGT
This sequence comes from Capsicum annuum, assembly GCF_002878395.1. NCBI lineage: Eukaryota > Viridiplantae > Streptophyta > Magnoliopsida > Solanales > Solanaceae > Capsicum > Capsicum annuum. The sequence goes on along the minus strand of NC_061120.1, from coordinate 27,020,923 downwards.
CTTGAGAAGAAATTGGTTTTAAACTTTTGAAAATTGTTGGTGGAGGTCAAGTTTTGTAGGACATTGCCTAATGAGGTCATGTTTAAAAATGGAAAAGGAAGAGTTATTATGGAGAAGGTTACTATAATTGAAAACCCTCTATATATGCATATTGTCTCATGTATGGTGATGAGAAGGAGGAATGCAGTAAACTAGTTCCTTAATAGAAGCAGGTCCCTAAATAAAACCTGGATCAAAATCTAAATAAATCTCCTATTGGTGACCTAACCCTAGATAGAAATATGGTAAGGAAAAATGAAAGAGCCTAGAAAGAACAATGGTGGTGTATGGAGGAAAGGACCAAAGAGGGTAGATAGTGTTCTTTCTACCTATACTATTGTCAGTGCTAATAATTTTCAATTTCTTAGAGAATATGGCTAGCACTGTAGGCATAAAGAATTGGAGATTGTAGAGTCCATCCCTGAGGGCATGGTTAAAATTCTTTCTAGAATGTGAGTAATTCCACTAAAACACTTACATCATGCAATCAAATATAGCACCAACAAGAACATCCCACAATTATTTCTAACATAAATGTTTTTGAAATTACTCGTAAAAATGGGAATTTTCTATCCTACACTTACAAAATCTACTTTGTCCCCAAAGTATAATTTAGATTAGAGAAAAAAATACTCTCTGAGGCCTCTAGGCCAAGCTAGTAGCATATGTACACATCAATGGGGTCCAGGGACCCCACACTAAGTCTTTGCCATGCTCCTTAGCTCAGATTTTTTGGTACTCGAACTTTCCATGAACCAGTCACTTGACCTAAACAAAAACTAGTAAAGTAAAAAATAAAATTTATTAAAAACGAGACCTACCCTAACTTGGGTTGCCTCCCAAGTAGCTCCTAATTTAGTGCTGCGGAACGACCCAATCTCTAATTCATCCATTTTTCTCCATCTTTTTCCTCCTACTTGGAGACCATTTTCTTTTTCATTTCTGACCTCTTTAGTATGAACTCTCAAGGTCAATATTTTTCTCTACATTAGCTTTTTCAAGGTCATCAATCTGCATCAGTTCGAGCTTAGGTATTGGTGGCTTGGACTGATCAATGAGGAAGTCTGAAGAGGCCTTTTGTGGAATAGACTTTACCACCCCACACTTATCCCATTCAATCACCGTATCTCATCATCATCAAGCCTCATTGTGAGCATGACCTATCTTACATCTATTAATGCTCCTCTTGTCAGCAAGAATAGACATCCCAAAATGACTGTCACTTTTTTATCTGCTTGAAAATCTAAAATAATAAAATAAATAGAAATAATAAACTTAGAAAACTTGATAAGAACATCCTCTATCATTCCTTCAGGATGGTATATGGTCCGATTTGCCAATTGGAGTAACACAGAGCTCGATTTCAGCTTCCCCAAGTCTAGAGTATTGAATAAGGAATGGCACATCAAATTGATGCTTTCCCCTAAATAAATTAGTGTATGGACCACCTCAAAACTACAAATTTGAATGGGGGGAGTGAAACCCCCAGGATCTTTGAGCTTTTTGGGCATCTCCTGTATCCCCACAAAACTACACTCATTTGTGAGTACTACTGTCGCAATATCCTACAACTTAACTTTGTTAGTGACCATATCCTTTAAGTACTTAGTATACTTGGGAATTTACTGCAAAACATCTAAAAGAGGATGGTTAATGTGCATCTCTCTGAATGTGTTAAAGAACTTCTTGAAGCATGCATCCACCTTTGCTTTTCTAAGCCTCTGTCAGAAAGGTTGTGGTGGTTTCCCCTTCATCTATTTAGTAACTTTGGTTTTTGAGTACTGAAGCTTTCTCAAATTTTTAGCAACTTTGTCTAGTACCTGTTGGGGAGTTAACTCTGCATCTACGTCCTTAGTTTTCTTTGAAGGTTCTTTCTTCATCTTTCTACCACTTCTCAAAGTGATTGTCATACTTATTTAGAAGGTTCATTATCCCTTGGCAAACGAACTTGAGGCCTGGCATTTTGGGCCTGTTGTATCTGCCCTAACTAATTCTCTAACTACTTTGTCACGTCCTGGTGGCTCGTAATATCTGCATCAAACTATGCTTAAGAAGCTATAGTTTGTTTCAACATCTCTTCTATATTGCTAGTATGAGCTGTGGTCTTATGCCTTGAACCTGTTGTTGCTAAAATTGCATTTGTTGGCTGTTCCATAATGGATTTAGTGGATGAATCTACCACATTAGATTTTAGTCATTTCCATAATTCAGCCTTTGAGCATTGCCCACAAATATCATTGACTAAGTATAGCAGCACACATAGCAACTTAATGACCACTATTGCCACAAACCTCACACAAACCTGCAGTCTATTGAATTACATTAAATATTGTTGCAGGTTGTGTAAACTCCAACTTCATACTACTGAAATGAGTAGTAATATGATTTTGTAGTGGAGCAAGCAAAACAGATAAGGCAATAAACTAGTCCACCTATAACACACCTATAACCTTGTTTATTGAGCCTCTTGAGATATCACCATGCCAATCCAGGTTTTGTTGTACAATCCTGTTCAACAAGGTGTATAGCTCATCATAAATCAACTCCAAAGCTTGACTACTTGCAGATGAATCTAGGAAAATTTTCGTGTTATGGTCAAGTGCCTCAACAAAAGTGTAAGCTAATACCTCGTTAGATTGCTGATGATGTGGACAATCCTGAAGAAGAGCTTTGAACTATTTCCAAGCATGATATAAGTTCTTAACTGGCTTCTATTTAGAGCTCGCAATCTCACCGCACAGTCTTGTAGTCTTTCCAGATGGAAAAAAGTGGTTAAGAAACTTCCAAGCTAAGTCATCCCAAGTTGTGATTGAACTTGCCTAGTCAGGGTTCAACCACCTTCTCTTTTTCCCCAATAGTGAATTGAGGAATAGTGTCATCCTCACATAATCAGTTGACACATCTGAAGGAATGAATGTGTCACTGATCTCTATGAAATTCTGCAAGCATACTTATGAATCCTCATGTGAAAGCCCGGTAAACTGTCCACTGCTAATCAAAAGTTGCACCATGTTATGTTTCAACTCAAAGTTACCTCTAGCAGTCGATTTTTGAAAAAAGGAGGTCAAATTTGTTAGAAGTGGGATTACCACTTTGCAAAATTTCATGCGGGCGGGTTAATCTTGAGCCATGAGAGCGGGGTTATCTTGTTCCTCTTCAATTTGTGGGATACGGTAGAGAAGGATTGCTTATCTCTTCATTTGATGGAAATATTGCTCGGGTTTGGGGATTGGTTCAACTAATTCCCTATACCTTTCTAGCTTACTAGTCTGTAAACATGTTTCCTACAAATTCAAATCCAAGACCAACAGTAAGGAACCTAAGAAATCTAAAAAGTAAAACTAAAACTAAAATAGTTGCCAATTACAAGTCCCCGATAACAACGCCAATAACTTATTCGCCTAAAAGTACACCCAAGTGTACGTGGTCTCACCAAGTAATACAGTGATCTTAAATAAAGCCGAATATCAATCCCTCGGAGACTCATTTTAACAACTATTCAATTCTAGTTCACAATTAAGATTGAATTGATGCAAGAGTAACCGAAAGAGTGTTGAAAATTTATAATTAAAAGTAAACTATAGTAATGAGGAAAAGTAAGGACTTTGGACAATCAATGGATGAAAACCCATGGGTAAAGCATTGCGAGCAATGATACAAAGCTATTGAACTTCATTGTTTACGTTACTTATGTTGGTTGTTAATTTATGGGGGTGATTTTATTATCATGGTCTCTCAAGCCTTTAATCACATAACTAACTTAAACCCATAACTACATCATTGAGTGGGGATGTAGAACTAAGTGAAATGCATTTATATTTCATCCCATAGTGAAACAAGTAAGTCTTATATGTATATCTCTATCCTAAATACTAATTCAAATCCCTTATTTTAAAAAGGAATAGGAGCCTTACTTTATTCACCCCTACATTCTATCCTCTTATTCCCACTCTTGAGTTCACAAATACGACAATATATGTATCCTAAGGATAAGGAATCCTTAAATTAGTTATAACAAGGATAAATAAAACACCATCTATTATAAGCAATCATAACCAATTCCATTCAACGCAATCGTATTCATGTTCTTGCCCTTATCCCGGAAAGGAGGCGTTTAGCCATGCATGGACATAATCGTAATCAACATGAATGAATACATGATATAACCCTTACAGAAACTAATGTAAAGCCATAAAAACCCTATTTGAAGTGTTGAGAATACCCTGTGCAATTTCTAAAGACGTCCAAGCTAATTTAAAAAGTGTTAAAGTGTCCAATTTATGGAGGCAAAGTTTGGCCATGTATGGAGTAGGCCTCGCGATGCGCTACATATTCCCTGGGAGTAGGGGTCGTGATGCACCACCTATTCCATGTGAATGAGGATCGTTACACTCCTCTTAGTCCACTGGAGTGGGGGTCGCATCACCCGTCCATCACGAGGCTTCACTAGAAAGTCCAATTTGACATTTAACTTTTGTCCCATGTCTTTGTCTTTTATCCCAAGCCTTATTTTATTGTTTCCAGTTGAACTTTAGCTTGTTAATCATCCAAATATCATCATAATCAGCTCACCAAACATCCTCTAACATCAAACACCACGTATTAGAGATGAAAACAACAAAACATTCAAGAATGATGAACTAGAAACTCAAGGTAAGAATTAGTTTCGCCCATTTAATATTTAACTTGGTTTGGACTGTTGGCTTGATCCAATTTAACCTTGAACACTGTAAACAAGTTTTTCCATATATAGTCACACAATCAAACCATTATGAACTTATTAAACACATTATAATCCATCGAGATCAACTAGACAAATACCTAGCTCAAGCTAGTAACACTAGTTTTCTCGTTTGAACTCTACAATTTAAGTACAAACTTGTTTGGAAAACACCTTAAAAATTATAATCAAATACTTAAACACTTACATTCTCAACTATATCATCATTAACGCATTAATCTCACTAGTTTTCCTCAAAACAAGGCTAAATAAGGTAGGATAACAACACTAAAGTGCATAAATTTACCTCAAATCAGGTATATCTCAGTCGAAGCAGAATAAACTGTATGTTAAGACTTATGAACCTTAGTAAAAATTCTTTCTGCAGACCATCAATATAAGGAACACACAACATCAAGGTGCCATCTACGCTAACATAAAATGCCATAACTTTTTGCTGACCCACATCATCCTTAATCTGCATAAGTAGGATACAAACTCTGTTTCTCCTTTACCTCCGCATCAAGAGATGATTTGACCACCTATTGAAACATTACTCCTTCATCTTTGGTGTCCAAAATATAAGCTCCCAAATTAGAGAATCAATGAATATCCTTCACCAATACTCTCTTCTCCTCATCCATATGAGATAAGCTTCCCATGGACAACTTTCTCAGAGCATTAGCAACCATATTAGATTTACTTCGACGGTAGTGAAGGCTCATCTCATAATCTTTAAGGAAGTAGAGTCACCGCCTCTACCTAAGATTCAACTCATTCTGAGTGAACACATATTGGAAGCGGTTATGATTAGACTAGCTATCCAAATGCACTCTATAAAAAAATAGCACAAAATCTTCAAAGCAAAAATCACAACAGCCAAATCTAAATCATAAGTCGGTCATTTTATGAATCTTAAGCTATCTAAAACCAGAGTCCACAACTTTACCATACTAAATTTATGCACAACCCGGTCCCACATGGGATGTATAACAATAAACCATAAACCTATTAGTACCTTTTAGTAGGGTCAAGACTGGTGTAGATGTTAACTTATCCTTCAGCTTGTTAAAACTAACCTTACAAGCATTAGACCACAAAAACTTAACCTTTTTTGAGTCAACTTCATCAATGGAGCAGCAATAGATGATAAACTCTTCATAAATCTTCTAAAATACCTATCCAAGCCCAAGAAGCTCCAAATGTTGATTGGGTCTAGGCCATTTCTTAACTACCTCAACTTTCTATGGATTACCTTGATTCTCTTGCTAAAAATAATATGCACAAGGAAAGTCAAGGAATCCAATAAAAACTCACACTTAGAAAAATTTACATTCAATCAATAATCCTTAAGAGTCTGTAACACGATTTGAAGGTGATTGGCATGATTGTCCTCGCACTTACAATACACTAACATATCATCTATAAACACTATGACAAATAAGTCCAAGAACTATCTAATCACTTAATTCATAAGATCCATAAAAGAAGTCATAGAATTAGTCAACCCAAATGACATGACCAAAACTCAAAATGACCATACAAATTCGAAAAGCAGTCTTGGGAATATCAAATTCTCAGATTTTTAACTGATGATAACTCGAACGAGGGTCAATCTTAGAGAAACATCTAGCACCCTGAAGCTAGTCGAAAAGATCATCAATCCTAGAAAGAGAGTAGGGTCAATACTAGTGTATAAAACATGTAAAAAAATGTATAGTTATTATATGAATTATGTATCAAAACTATATAATTTTCGTATAGAATATTTATATTTATAAGATTTGTAGAGAAACTGTATAGAAGGTGTGTAGAAACGGTATAGAACAAGCTAGTAAATTGAAATGACTAGAAATTGGAATTTAAATTCCATGGCCATTTTAATAAAATTAGTTTAATTTGAAGTTTCGTTTCTGTCCTTTTCCTTAGAAAAGGGAAAAGGACAATCTATAGCACATTTTAAAACAAATAGCTTAAATTTGAAAAACATTCCAAAAAGTGGCCAGTCAGATGTACTATTTTCTCTTTATAGCCATTTTCTAATTTAGGTTATTTTGGCCTACGTAGTCCGTATACAATCTATATACAATACTGATACTGTCTATATACAATACTAATACAGTATTCAACTTCGGCAATTCGGACCTTTTAAAAATATTTTAATTTTTTTTGCTATAAATTTTTTAACTGATCAAATATTCTGCTTTTTTAATTATTTAAAAATAATAAATAAATTATATAACAATGATATAATTGTTAAATAGAATATGTATCTATATAAGATATATGTATAGAAATTGTATAGTTCTATCAAATATGTATATGTATAAAATAAATATAACTAATATATAGAAAGTGTATGAAAATTCTATAATTGTTATATAAAACATGTAAAAAAAATATAATTATTATATAAATTGTGTATCAAAACTATATAATTTTCATATAGAATATTTATATGTATAAGATTTGTTTAGAAACTGTATAGAAGGTGTGTAGAAACGGTATAAAACAAGCGAGTAAATTGAAATGACTAGAAAGTGAAATTTAAATTTAATGGCCATTTTGATGGAAATAGTTTAATTTGAAGTGTCGTTTCTATCCTTTCCCCTTAAAAGAAGTGGTTGAATTAATTTCTTAAAATCAAAGTGCTAACAAGATATTTTTGGACAATTGCAGTGCTTATATATCTAGTCTAAAATAGTAAGAGGTGATTTTTGCAATTAATAGTCCAAATTACTACTTCACTAATCCATATTATTATATTACATTTTTATTATTAGACGTAATATTTGATGAGGTCTAAACTGTTTAAAAAGACAATACCTTTTTTTATAAAAATAAATAAATACATAATATTTATTTTACATCTTTATTCCTGCACAAAAAAATATTTTAATTTTCTCAGAGTTTATCGATCTATGTTTTACCGGTTAATCATAGTTAGCAGATCATTTAGGGTGTTTAATTCCTTTCCTATAGGATAATTAGAACTCTTACCTAGAATTACTTAATTGCGTAGACCTAAAATGAACTCTTTATTTATTTTAAAATGCTTAGCTTATAATAGGTATCCCAATTTACGATAGGACTAATTAGGTGACGACTTTTTAATTTAATTAGAGGTTTGCAATATGTTGTACACCTTTTTAACCTCATCTTAAAATGAGGTATAACAGCTTAGCGACTTCCATTACGGAATATGAGGTTCTTAACCATAACATACTTAGGTTAATAAGTAAGATTTTTCTAATATCTATTTATTTTACCTTATTTGCTTTATGTGTTTATTATGTTTATGTGATATAAATTGTTTATTTACTATTACTTTTTGTGTATTATTTGTTATTTCTTTATATAAATTATCACCAGTTCATATTTCTTTCGTTCGAAAAAATTGACACAATCACACGTATACGTGATTGGTGCTTTGTGCACATGCAAACTTCTTTCAATTTTTTAAATTTTAGGAGAGTTGGTGTATGAATATTGTGTCCGGATCTTTTTCTGTGTGACCACATAGCCTTCTCACTCGAGTTGTCTACTCGAAAATCTTATGTCTAGCAAGCCAAATCATAGAAGAACTTAAGATAGAGCTTCCCTTGATGTAGGCCATACAAGCATCAGCCTTAGGTGTTTTGACCCATGCTGTCATTCCACGAATTTAGAAAATGCCCTTATGCTAAATGTGTTACAATCTGACGACAATCGCTCATATTATGTGCATGAGATAATGATGAAATGATCCAAGCCTAATTGTCACATCGTGAGTTTGGAAAATGAATACTTATTTTATCGTATTTACATTTATAATATCCTGTATTAGTGTTATGTCAGTTCAACTCATAGTGCATGCATAAGTGGCTTAGAACCTGAAAATTTAGCTAAGTGTAGGGGACTTAGTTTTATTTTTAGCCTCTTAACTTCATAATTTTTTAAAGTGGCCTTCCTGACCCCGAGACGTAAGTTTTTAAGTTAATTCATATTCAAGGGTGTAAGGAGTATGTCTTGGGGAATTTTTAGATTTTTCAGACGAGGATTGAGGCGCGTTTGGATTTTATTTCTAGCACCTCACAGTGATTGCATCACGTCACGGTGGGTATAGTGATGGGTGTTTCATCTCATAATGGTGATGCACAATTCAGTATTGTAGTTACGAATTTAAATCCCAAAAAGGCAGTCTTGTATTTTCTCATCATCTTAATTCGTAAAATACGAGGCTAACCTTTAGTTAAGGCATTATATGCCCAAACTCCTCAATTTCTATCTAAATTAAACCCTAACCATTCCCCAAGTTAATCAAGTTCAAGTATCATTCCTTCAAGAAAATGAAGAAATTGTGCTACCCAATCCAAGAATGTTTAAGAAAAGTAAATCGTTTTACAAGATTAAAGCTTTAAGGTATGTTTGATGTTCATCCATGGGCCCTTATCACCCATGGAGTCCAAGACTTATTTTTAAGCTCAAATTATGGTTTTTACATGTTATTATGAATTATATAAATGAAGCTCATATGAAATTTGATTTTGAATCATGTTTACCATGTGTTTTCATTACAATTCATCCCTGACATGTTTAGATGATGATTATTTGAATGTTAACTCTTTAATCCTTTGTTTTAATATTATAATTATGTTATTATCACATGTTTTAACTATTACCATGCTTTAGCTCATGAACCTTATGTGTTTTATGAAATGTCTAAGTGATAAGTTTTGAACAATGATCCCTATTATGATTTATAAAGTTATGTATGTCCTTATTGAAATGTTGGGGGACATGAATATCCAAAACTTAGTTGTTTACTTAGTCTTAGTATCTTTCAAAATATTTTTAGATATGTATGAGCATTATTCATTCAGTCAGTTATCATAATCAGTTAAGCTTACATTATTTCAGTAATCTGGGTCAATTCATTTGGGAGTAGGATTTAGCACTGAGTGAACCCAGAGATGGGGGCTTACCTGCCTGCAGAGGATGTTACTCTTAGTAGCAATCCCTACATTCCAAAACTACGTAGTCAGCATAGGTCTGAGATGTAACATGCTAGTTGAGGGTTGACATATATCTCACCAGGGTACCTTCCAGTAAAGGGTGACTCTTTAGTCTTTTGGGACTTCACTTTAATGGATCCACACAACCATTGTTAGTACCCGTGACATGTTATTGTCACCCTTTTAACTAGGGTCATAGGTTGGACCCCAATTACATCAGATCAAGGCATATCGGTTAGATGATTCTTCTCACAGTCTCAGTTCAGTATTAACTATAGAATTTAGTTTTAGGTTTGTTTATCCATAGCATACATATATCAGTTACTCAGTTATTAGTATTTCAGTCTACAGATTATTTCAGAATCATATTATATGCTTGGTCATGCATTCATAGACTTCATAATTTTTATGCATCTATATTCAGTTAACTCATGCTATTCTTTCAGTTAGTTATTTTTTATGAACATGAACCCATGCATATTAGCCTAACCTCATCTGTCATACTAGTACATTCAAAGTACAGATCACAAGCTATTTTTTCTCACTATGATGTTTAATATCATAAGTTTGGACGCTTAGGCTCCTGACCACGGATAAATTGTTCATCCTATCAGTAGTAGTAGTCGTGGTGAGTCCTTATCTATCGAGGACATGGTCACTTATTTTAGTTTACTTTAGTATTTTAGTACTTTCTTTTAGTTTGTACGTTTGAGTTAGTTGAGGCCTATCCCATCAACCATTTTTAGTTAGTTTTAGAGGCTTTCAGACATTTCGGATAGTTAGTTGATTTGTTAATTATTTCAGTCTGATTTTTAGTATGTTCATTTATATTTTGGACTTCGTAATTTTGTTGTATTAATTTAAGTACATAAAACCTTTGGCATTATTCGGTTATTTCTGCACATGTGTATCTTATTACCTTATTATTCAGTTCTCCGAGCAGGTACAAATTCATGGGTTAGCTTATAGTCTTTCGGGATCGTAAGCACCATTGTCATGGCTAAGGGGTGGCCTCGGGTTGTGACCAAATTGGGTATCAAATCCTAAAGTTTTAAAGTGTCCTAAGGAGTCTGAAAGCCTCATTAAGTAGAGTCTTATACATGAGTGTAAAACGTGACACACTTATGGATAGGAGGCTACAAGACATTTTAGGAAAAGTTTCCATTCTTTTAGTATTCATGTCTAGAAAATGAGCATGAGCTCAATTTAAACTCTTTTTCTTATTTAATTTTTCTTTCATTTATAGAACATGCATCCCACTAAAGAATAATGATAGAAAAAATGGAAATCAGCCCACACCTCAACCTATTAAAAAAGATCCCCTGAATGAGCATATTTCTCATGCTGAGTTCAGAGCTGCATTCACTACTCTAGCACACTTGGTAACAACTCAGAATAATCAGTAGGCTGCTATCCTAGCCAATCCAATGGATAATATCGCTACAGCTAGGATTTAGGACTTTACTCGAATGAACCCTCCCTTAGGAGTTTCTTGACATTGTTTAGAAAGTGACTGGCATTATGGGTGTCACATCTAGTGAGAGTGTAGAGTTGGTTGCTTAACAGTTGCAGGATATAGCTCATACCTAGTATAAGTAGTTGAAGAGGGATAAAGGCTCAAATACAGGGCCTATGGAGTGGGAGGAGTTTGCCATATCCTTTTTAGATAGGTTCTTTCCTTTAGCATTGAGGAAAGCTAAGGAATATAAGTTCATAAATTTGAAACAAGGTTACATGAGTATGAGGGAGTATTCACTTAAGTTTACCTAGTTGGCCAGGTATGCTTCTTCGATGGTAGCTGGTAATAGGTCTAGGATGAGTTAGTTTGTCTTTGGTGTGGTTGATAGTGTGGTCAATAAGTGTAGGACCGCAATGTTGATTATGGACTTGTCTAGGCTTATGGTCCATTCTCAGCAGATTGAGGAAGAGAAGGTTAAGAAGAAAGAAAGAGATAATAAGAGGGCTAGTACAGGTAGTTTTAACTTTACTCAGCTAAGGTTGGAGGGTGGTAACCATACTTAATTCCATAAGAAATCTTCAATGCCAACATCTTCTTTAGCTAGTGCTCTAGTGCCAAAGTTCAGAAGTGATAATCGAGATAGAGTGCCAGGCTCTAAATCCCAGGTCAGTGTAAAGAGTAGTTGCACTAACCTTCTTTGTTAGAAATATGGTAGAAATTATCAGGGTATGTGTAGAGATGACAGTGATGTATGCTTTGGGTATGGCAAGACAGTCCATAGAGTCAGGGATTGCGCAAAGAGTGATTAACATTTTCAGTCCAGATGTCCCCCAGTTTTATACAGTCGCCTTACTAAGTAGGTGCTACTTCCAGTGCAACTAATGTTCAGCTCCCGAACAGACTTTATGCACTCTAGTCCCGATAGGATCAGAAGAGTTCTCCTGATGTAGTTATTGGTATGTTATAGGTCTTCTATTTATATGTTTATGCTTTCTTAGTTCTGGAAGGTTCAATTTCTTTTATAACCCCTTACAGAGCTGTTTATTTCAGTGTCGGTCCTGAAACTTTAGTAGAGCCTTTATCTGTGTCTATACTGGTGGGTAAATCTATTATATCAAGTGGGCATACAAAAACTTCCCGACTATAGTATCTCATAAAGTCACTTTAGCAGACCTTATAAAGTTAGAGATGAATGATTTTGATATCTTTCTCGACGTGAATTAGCTCTACTCATGCTATGCTTGAGTTGATTATAGAAATAGAGTTATTCATTTTTAGTTTTTGAATGAACCATTCCTTGAATGGAGGGCTAGTACTTCAGAGTTTAAAGGTCAGGTTGTTTCGTACATTAGAGCGAGAAAATTGATATCCAAGAGATGTGTTTACTATCTTGTTAGAGTCAAAGACTGTAACTCTAAGACTACCAGTCTCGAGTCCATTTCAGTAGTAAGTAAATTTCTAGAGGTGTTCCCTGAATATCTTCCTCGAGTTCCTCTTAAAAGGGAAATCGACATCGGAATAGACCTTCTTCCACACACTCAGCTTATCTCTATTCCTACTAATAGAATGGCTCTAGCTGAGCTTAGGGGTTTGAAAGAATAGTTGAAAGACCTCTTAGATAAGGAATTCATTGAGCCTAGTGTTTCTCCATAGGGTGTTCTAATCCTTTTTGTACGAAAAAAAGATGGTTCTCTTAGAATGTGTATTAATTACTGCTAGTTGAACAAAGTAACAGTAAAGAATAAGTACACACTTCCTAAAATTGATGACTTGTTCGACCAACTTCAGGGTGCCATTTATTTCTTTAAGATAGACCTCAGATCCAGCTATCATCAGCTCAGCGTCAGAGAATGTGACATTCCAATAATAACTTTTAAAACTCGATATGGTCACTTCAAATTTCAAGTTATGTCTTTTGGACTAATGAATGCCCCAACAGTCTTCATGGACTTGATGAACAGAGTGTTCAAGCAGTACTTGGACATGTTCGTTATACACTACCTCAGACTTAAATTGCAAACTTTTAGAGCTAATCAGTTAGTCACCATATTCAACAAGTGCAAATTTTGGCTAAGATTAGTAGATTTTCTTGGCCATATTATTTTTGGTGATGGCATTAGAGTTGACCATCAAAAGTTTGAAGTAGTGAGAAACTGTCCCAAACCCATCTTTCCGTTAGATATCAAGAGTTACTTGGGTTTTTCTATCTATTATCGATGGTTTATTGAAGGGTTTTCATCTATTGCATTCCCCATGTCCAGATTGAATTAGAATAAAGTCAAGTTTTAGTGGTCAGATTCTTGTGAGAAGTGTTATTTTAGGAGTTGAAGACTCGACTCACTGCAACCCCAGTTTTGACGTTGCTAGATAGTTTAAATGTGTTGTTGTCTACTGTGATGCCTTTAGAGTTTATTTTGGATTTTTTTTATGTCGAGAGGTAAGGTCATAGCCTACACCTCTAGATAGCTTAAACCCTATGAAAATAATTACCCTACCTATGATCTTTAGTTGGCAGCTATTGTGTTTTCCTTAAAAATTTGGAGGGATTATTAGTATGGGTTTCATGTTGATATGTTCATGGATCATAAAAGTTTGCAATATGTATTCATGTAGAAAGATTTAAATCTCTGTCAGAGAAGGTGGTTAGAATTGTTGAAAGATTATGATATGAGTATTTTATATCATCCGGGCATGGCCAATGTAGTGGAAAATTCCCTTAGTAGATTGTCTATAGATAGTGTTGCTCATGTAGAGGATGATACAAAGTAATTAGTCAGGGAGGTTCATCAGCTTCCTAGATTAGGTGTGCGGTTCGTGGATTCAGCTGAGGGTAGTGTATGAGTTTAGAATAGTTCGGAATCTTCTTTGGTTGCCAAAGTGAAGGATAAGCAAAATAGGGATTCCAGTTTGATTAACTTGAAGGAATCAGTTAAAGATCAGAAAGTAGAGGTTTTGTCTCAAAGGGGAGATGGTGTGTTGCGATATTAGGGTAGGCCATATTTGCTGGATGTAGATGGTTTGAGATAGAAAATCCATGCAGAAGCACATGGTGAGCATTATTCTATTCATCCAGGAGCAACTAAGATGTACTATGATTTGTGGGAAATCTATTAGTGGAATGTTATGAAGAGGGATATTATAGAGTTTGTAGTTAAGTGTCCTAGTTATCAATAGGTTAAGGTTGAGCACCAGAGGCCTAGTGGCACAATGTAGGAGTTCAGCATTCCTACTAAGCAGTGGGAAGGGGTGAACATGGATTTTATGATAGGGTTGTCCCATTCACATTGTCAGAATGATTCCATATGGGTTATTGTAGACAGGATGACCAAATCATCCCATTCTTTCTAGTTCATACTTTCTTTACAACCGAGGACTATTCCAAGATCTATATTAGAGAGTTGGTTAGATTGCATAGAGTCCCTTTGTCTATCATTTAAGATAGAGGTACTTAGTTTACCTCTCACTTTTGGAAATCTTTTCAGAAGGGTCATGGTACCCAAGGTCGTCTTAGTACAACCTTTCACCCACTGACAAATAGTTAGGCAGAGAGGACCATTCAGAACCTAGAGGATATGTTGAGAGCACGTGTTATCGACATTAAGGATAGTTGGGATGATCACTTGCCTTTGATTGAGTTTGCCTACAATAATAGTTATCATTCCAGTATTCAGATGGCTCTTTTTGAGGCTCTATATGGGAGAATATATAGGTATTTTATTGGTTGGTTTGAGGTAGATAAAACTGTATTGATAGTGCCAGATTTAGTGTTTGATACGATGAAGAAAGTTTAGTTAATCAGAGAGAGACTTAGGACAACCCAAAGCTGACAGAAGTCCTATGCAGATGTGAGAAAGATAGATCTTAAGTTTGAGATCGGCAACTTAGTCTAGTTAGAAATCTCTACCATGAAGGAGGGAAGAGTCTTGGGATGAAGGGAAAGCTCAGTCCCCGATATGTTGGCCTTTACAAGATCTTAAGCCACTTTTGAAAAGTTGCTTATGAGATTGAGTTGCCTGCAGATTTGGAACCAGTGCATCTATTGTTTCATGTCTCTTTGTTAAAGAAGTGTATTGGTGACCCAACTTTAGTATTCCCTTTAGAAAGTATGGACATTTAGGATAGCCTTTCTTATGAAGAAATCCCAGTTAAAATCCTTAATCATCAGATTCATAGACTGAGGATCAAAGAAGTTTCCTTGGTAAAATTTCTTTGGCGAAATTAGTCCGTTGAGGGAGCCACATAGGAAGTAGAAGAAGATATGTGTACCAAGTACCCTAATCTTTTCTCTACAAACTCAGACTCAATTTAAGATAAAAGTTTTCCTTATTATTTCTTTTCCATTCTCAATTTCAACTATATGATCATCTCCCTATCATTGTATGTAGTTACAAATTAGTTCAATCATGTATCATGTTTTAGACTCAGTCATGTAACCATGTTTTCAGTTATGCATGCTCAGTATATGATTTCAGTTCCTTTAGTATTCTCAGCTTAATTAGTCTCATTCGATGATAAATGTTCCCAAGGGGAAGATATTGTAATACCCATACAAGTCTTAGCTCAGTTCAGTTCATCGTGCATGCATAAGAGGATTAGAACCTGAAAATTTAGATAACTATTGGGGACTTAGTTTTATTTTTATCTTCCTAACTTCTATGATTTTTAAAGTGACCTTACTGACCCCGAGATATAAGTTTTTAAGTTAATTCATGTTCAGGGGTGTAAGGAGCATGTCTTGCGGTAGTTTCAGATTTTTCAGACGAGGATTAAGGCATATTTGGATTTCATTTCCTGCACCTCACCATTATTGTATTTCATCGTGGTGGGTATAGATATGGGGGTTTTTCAATTGCAGTGATGCTAAATTTGGCATTCTAGTAATGAATTTAAATCCCAGAGGGATAGTCTTGACTTTTCTTATCGCCCCAATCCATAAAAACACAGGATTAACCTTCAGTTAAGGCATTATATGCCTAAATTCTTAAATTTCTATCTAAATTAAACCCTAACCCTTCCCCAAGTTCATCAAGTTCAAGCATCTTCCCTTCAAGAAAACCACAAAATTGTGCTTCTCAATCCAAGCACGTTCAATAATAGTAAATCCTCTTTAAAGATTAATGATTTAAGGTATATTTGATGTTTATCCATGGTCCCTTTTTCACCCATGGAGTCCAATATTATGTTTCTAAGTTAAAATTATGGTTTTTACATGTTATTATGAATTATATCCATAGAGCTCATATGAAATTTGATTTCGAATCATGTTTACCATGGATTTTCATTGCAATTCATCCCTGACATGTTTGGATGATGATTATTTGAATATTAACTTCTTAATCCTTGATTTTAATATTACAGTTATGCTATTATCATATGTTTTAAGTATTTCCATGCTTTAGCTCATGAACCTTGTGTGTTTTATGAAATGCGTAAGTGATGAGTTTTGAACAATGATCCCTATTATGATTTATAAAGCTATGTATGTCCTTATTGATACTTTTGTTCAGTGATAGGGGTTATGAATTCCCAAAACTTAGATGTTTACTTAGTCTCAGTATCTTTCAGAATGGTTTCAGATATGTATGAGCATCATTCATTCAGTCAATTATCATAATAAGTTAAGCTTAGATCAGTTCAGTAATTTGAGTCAGTTTAGTTGGGAGTAGGATTTAGCATCGAGCGAACCCAGGGATGGGATTTCACCTGCCAGTAGAGGGTGTGACATTTATTACCGATCCCTATGTTCCAGAACTATGTAACCTGTGTAGCTCTTGAGATGTTAATCTTTCAGTTGATGGTTGACATATATCTCACCAGGGAACCTTCCAATAGTGGGTGACTTTTTAGTAATTCGACAATTCATTGTAGTGGATTCATACTGCCATTTTTAGTACCCATGGCATGGTACCAATACCTTTCAAAATAGGGGAATAGGTTTGATCCTAATTAGCTCAGATTGGGGCATGTCAGTTAGATGATACCTCCTACAATCTCATTTTAGTCTAAAGTATAGAATTCAGTTATAGGTAAGTTTCACCATAGCATACAATTATAAGATATTCAGTTATCAGTATTTCAGTTTACAAATTATTTTCGAATCATATTATATGCTTGGTCATACATTCACAGATTTCATAGTTTTCATGCACCTATATTCAGTTACCTCATGCTATTCATTCAGTCAGTTATTATCCATGCACATGAACCCATACACATTAGCCTAACCTCATCTCTCATACTTGTACATTTAATATACTAATCTCATACTCTTTTCTTATGCTATGGTGTTTAATATCATATGTTCCGACACTCAGGCTCCTGACCATGTGTAAATAGTTTATCCTATCAACAACAGTAGTCGTGGTAAGTTCTCATCTATCGAGGAAATGGTGGCTTATTTCAGTTTACTTAAGTATTTCAGTACTTTCTTTCTCTTTGTTAGTTGTAGTTAGTTGGGGCCTGTCCCATTAACTCTTTATGGTTAGTTTTAGAGGCTTTCAGACATTTCGGACAGGTAGTTGATTTGTTAATCATTTCAGTTAGATTTTTAGTACGTTCGTTTATATTTTGGACTTGAAAATTTCATTGTATCTATTTCATTACTTAAAACCCTAGGCATTATTCAATTATTTACGCGCATATCTATCTTATTAACATATTATTCAGTGTTCACAGCAGGTACTAGTTCATGGGTTAGCTTGTAGTCTTTTAGGATCGTAAGCACCGTTATCGTGACTAGAGGGTAGCCTCAAGTAATGATAACATTGTAGGATGGATTTAGGTCCCCAAGTTTCCCCAATTAGAATGGTCGAACGATTTCCGCACAAGCTGAGGATATGGCAGGAAAATTTTGATTGGATTGAAAAATTAGCGGTCATAAGAAAATTAGGCTTCCTCCCTACACTCTTCAAGATCTCTACCGATAACTATGTGGTTAGAGCGTTGATTCTTTTTTGGGACTCTGATTGAGTAGTATTTTCACTTTGAACTCACCCCTACATTAGAGGAGATCTATTACTTCACCAATTTAAAGTATCAAAAGAGAGGTCAGATTATCCTGCACAGTCAGTCAAGGAAGAAATTTCTTCGCTACTTGGGATTAATGAATAATGATAAACTCTATTGCTTCGAAAACAATTGGGTTTCTTTGGATTATTTGTATGGGAGATATGGTCGTCAAGATAGTTACAAGTTGTTCAAACAAGAATTCACTTGCATGTCTACCCATTGGAGTGTTAGATGCCCAATTATATTTGTCATTGCTTTGCTAGGGACCTTGGTATTTCCAAAGAAATATGGAATATCGGTACTTTCATAAGTTTTGTCACTCGAGCACCTTTTGAAGGATTTGATGGCACAAAAATCATCTTTGTTCCTGTGATCCTGGTAGAAATATTTCACGCACTTGGAAAGTTTAAAAGAGCTGAAACAAAGTACTTTGAAGCTTATAATCTCCTTAGGTAGATGTGGGCAAAAGAACATTTCTACAAATGTGAAAATATGACTGACATAACGTTTAGTGCTTCACATGAGATCGACACTTACTATAGTAGGATAAGAAGGTTCGTGTCCCCGATTGACACAGATGATTGGTTTAAGATTTTACCTTCTAGTACCAATGAACAAATGTAGTGGATATACCTATTAATTTTATGTTCCACAACTTACATAAGATTTAGAGAACTTTATTATATTGATCTTATTAGATTAACTGGTCTACAACTATATGCTCTGGTGCGTGCACTTTGATAGTTTGGTCAGACATAAATCATCCCCCCTCTAAGAATATATACGAGTTTCAGAAGTCCTTATTGAACCAGACTTTAGGGTTTATAGGGCCAGTCAAATTTTGCATGAATGAAATAACATTATCATAATAGATGTGATACGTGGACCAAAAATATGTATTCCAGAATACCTGTATTGGTTAGAAAATATCATGGCAATATAAATCCCAGCCCAGAAGGGGAACAAGGTTTTGAGAATGTAGGGATGGCTATTTGGATAAGGCAATTTATTCATGGAACCACAGTGATCACACTTGAAATGTGGGCTCAAATGGACAAAACAATGAATTATTTGGAAAATGCGGGAGAGAGGCCAACCAATGTTGGGGCATCATCTTCACTTTCTCCGCAGACGTGATTAGAAGCAGGGTCTAGGCCAAACCTTAGGATTGTTTTTTTTATCCTTTTCATGTATTTTGAGTTTATTTCTTATCATTGTACTCGATCATTATTTCAATGAAACATTGATTTTTTTAATTTCCAAACTCAAAGATTGTCTCAAATTAATCGCTCGGATCAATTTATCATAATCTCAATTTTTTGGCCCTAAGGCCTACCACTTTGCACAAAAGAGGTCCCGTGCATAACAGGATGCATTCTTGATTATTGAAATTTCTTTTTATGATCTGCTTTGTTTGGAAAATGGTACATGCTTTTTTAATTTCCAACATTATTTGCTTAATTGTGAGTCATTTTACTTATGCAAATACTGATATATTTCTTTCTTTTGAATAATTTTTTTTTAATTTATTCCCCCAATGGTTGACTTGTGTTGACTATGAAATGGCTGATCACCCATACTTTAGGAGATTAGACGCACGAGTAAATGCCAACGTGACTCATTCAAGTATACTTTATGGGTTAGGGCTTGTTACTATCCTAAGAGGTGAACCCTAGACTTTGGGGGAAAGGGATGCAACCCTTCATGATGAACATATAGCCCATATGATGCAACAAATGGCCAACATGCAAAGTGAAATCGATCGACTTCAAAACCTCACCAACCTATCCATTAGCATGAATACTTCATTTCTTGAACATGGAACAAGTACCACTGTACCATCTTTTTTTCCACCTATTTATTCTCCCACCTTCGAACACTTCCCACTAAATTCCTCACTCCACCAAGAAAACCCTATTATTGCCAAATCTTCTATCAATACACAAGAAAACAACCCACAACAAATTGCCTCGCGATAAACAAACCCATTACCCTTTACTACTCCGTATGTTTCACACGCTCCACCTACCCAAACACTACACACTTAACTATCCTACTTTCCAAACTACCCCAGTCATCCAAAACCACCAAATGGACACATATATATCGGTGGCATATTCTTCAATTCCTAACATCCAATATGTGCCATAAGTATAAGTAGCAGGAGCTCAACCTTTCACTATTCTAATGCCAACCATACAAGAAGTTGATCGTTATGAGGAATTAAAAAAGTAAGCATGTTCAAAAG
Organism: Capsicum annuum; assembly: GCF_002878395.1. Classification (NCBI taxonomy): domain Eukaryota; kingdom Viridiplantae; phylum Streptophyta; class Magnoliopsida; order Solanales; family Solanaceae; genus Capsicum; species Capsicum annuum. Next base: position 27,000,455 of record NC_061120.1, on the reverse strand, counting down.
CAGATGAGAGTATAGCAAAAGAGATTTGCAGTTTAAGGAAAACATCAAAAAAATCCAACAAAACAAATAATGTGAATTATTTAGGTATGAAGATTTATGTGTTGATCCAGATGTTGAGTCGTTGGTAGGGTATAAGTGCAAAAATTCAATATGTTTGATGAAAAAGGGAATCCATGATCTTGTTTAAGGTCGTACTGTGACAAGATAGTTGGAGTAGGGAAATATGAGGCCATTTGGATTAAGTTCTTTATAAAAAGTTTTATAGGATAAGCTTTAGACCGGTACACGAGAGAAAATCCATAAAAATGGCATAGTTAAAATTCCTTGGCATAAGAATTTATGGATAGGTTAAGATCTAACACTGAATTTATCCCAGATTGGTTTTTACTTGATGAATATAGAGAATAAATTAATAGAATCCTTCAAATAATACACCATGTGGTGGAGAGCAGATGCCGCGAAAGTTCAACCTCTGATGGCAAAAAGCAAGATGACTTCTCTTTTTTTGCAGTCTCAAAATGATATGATGTATTATGATAAACAAATAAATGTGTTTTCACGAAAGTTCTATTAGGTTGTTAGGATAGGAGAATTTGTGTAAGAAGGTATTGAAACTGGAGAATCACTAATGTAGCAGCTTTGCAAGTGACACGTAAGACAATTCAGTCTGATTCAACTAGGGAGTGAATAAAAAGAAAAATGATGGAGTTTCCGCTATTATAACAATTCAAGAAAAAAGACCAAACCAAATTTTAACATACCAAAATCCACTACCGCAGCCTCCCTACTATAACTAATATGCTCAAACTTCTAATCTATATTTCTAACCTTTACTTGCCCTATATTTAGTTTATGCCATATAACCAGTATATTGCCCATCTCGAGCACCAGCTTATCAAAACCAACCATAATATCAACCTATCTATCCATCTCATACTAATAAGCAACTTCTAAATCGTTCTCCAAATTCACTCAGACCTTGCCCATACTATGAGAAAAGGCCGACTATAACCTATATACCTCTAGCTGAACCTTTATCTTAATTGTATGAAAGATTGAAAGTTGTAAGAATACTCTAACCAATCCAAGGTTTAATTCCCAATCCCTACCTATATGGTATGATGGAAAAAAGCATTATGCTTATCACTCTGGGATTGTAGGGAATGACATTGAGAATTGCCTCACTTTCAAGGATAAGATTTTGACATTAATCAAAGAAGAAGTTATTCAGCTCAAAGGAGATCCTCTCAATGTGAACAACAATCCTTTGCCAAACTATAGGGGTGCCCATGTGAGAATGATCACCATTGATGAAGAATGTAATTTGGAAGGAACTATTGTATCAGTTTGTCATGAGAAAAATTTTGGAAAGCCAGCTTTCATTGGGCCTATAATTAAAATCCATATGCGAGTGCGAATTAAAGTAAAAGTAGTTGTTGTTCCCAGGCATATGATCACGGCCTTAGTTGCTCAAACACTTTTAAATACTAAAGAAATTTCTTAGAATTATTCAACTGATGCAAGGGGCAGAGAAAAGGAAAAGTTGGTTGTAGAAGTTGCTGCTGTGGGAGTGAGAAGATCTAGGCATTGTTATGTCTCTAAAGGAGTCATAAAAGGAGTGTTGAATAAGGAGAATAGTAAAAAAGAGTTGTGATAGAGGCTGAGGTAGAGGATTTTTGGAGGAAAATGATCACTACGGAGCATTCTATTGTGGTACAGATAAAGAAAACTTCTGCACAAATCTCCTTATTGTCATTATTGATGAATTTTGCAACTCATAGGAGCTCTCTAGTGAAGGTTCTGAATGTAGCTTATGTGCCAACTGAGATGACTACAAGAATCCTTTAGCTCTGGTGGGATAAGTTCAAGAAATAATATAGTCTTTTTCATGAAGATGAGTTACTTCCTGAGGTCCTGGGGCACAATAAAGCATTGAACATCACTGTCAGGTGTAGGGACATGTTTATTTCTAAAGTTCTTATTGATGATCGATCATCTATTAACATTCATCCTTATCCTACTCTTAGAGATTTGGGAAAGTTTGTGAAATTAATGTAAGGATTAAAGGTTTTGATGGGACTAAAATGGGAGTCATTGGAGAAACTGATTTGGTACTAAAAATTAGACCTTTGGAGTTCTTTTTGGAATTTGAAGTGTTGGATATATCTGCTAGTTACAATTTGCTACTTGGAAGACTGGGGATTCATAATGCTAACACAATCCCTTCTACCCTGCACCAGACTTTGAAATTTGTTTGGTATTATTACAAGGTTATGATTCATGGAGAGAAAAATAGTTCTATCTACCAGGAGAACTCAGTCCCTACTATTGAATGTGTGGAACACCTGGATGGATCTATTTTTCATGTTAAGAAGATCATGTGTACTACACAGGTCAAAAGGCTAATGTTGCCAATGGCACTTATGATGGTGGCTGTAGAAATATTAGAGAATATTTTTTATTTTGGTCGAGGTCTTGATGTGAACTTGGATGGAATGCTAGATCCAGTTCAACTGTCTAGAAGAAAAGAACATTTGGTCTTAGATATGGGCCCACTATTAAAGATGTCTCATTAGCTAATCTCAAAAGAAAAGGTGATATCCTCTTTCCAAAGCCTATTCCACTCCTGAATCAATCATTTTCCAAGTCATTTGTTTCCCGAGTATTAGAGGAAGATGCCGAAGATGACCATATGGAAGGACTCAAAAACTTGTTTATTACTGAAAGAGATGTTTAGTGCAATCTGATTCTAGAGGATTACATTGAGACTCTAACTATCTCGGATGCTGAGCCTGGAGATACTTTGAACAATTGGAATTGTAGCCCATCCCTGGTTCTCTAGGAATCTTGGTAGATGATTGTATCAGTAATAATAAAATAACATAATTCAAAGTTGAGGCCTAAACTGTGTTTATGAATTTATATCTTCTACCTCAACTTTTGAAAGCGTAAATGCCAAATCCAAACTATTTTTTATTGCCTTTATTCCAAATTGTCTTTATTAATTTATTTCCTATTTTTTTCAGCATGCAAATTAACAAATCTAGCAGTAATATGAATGTGTCTTGTAATGAAACAAGAAAAACAATCCCAAATAGGGAACAGAATTTTGCAAATAAAGAAGACACAATATTTGAAGAGTTGACTAAAGAATTTGAATATTTTGAAAGTAAGGTAAAACCAATTTTTAATGAAACTGAGACGCTTAACTGGGGGAATTTAATCTCATAGGAGAAACAAGAATTAACGTTCATTTGACTCCATCCCAAAGGAATGAATTGATTGATCTTTTAAAGAAATATATAGATCTATTTTAATGGTCCTATGATGTTATGTCAGGTCTTAGAACATACATTGTTTCACATAGGTTGTCAATTGATCCATCATGTCCTCCCATGAAGCTTGCTGAGAAAGATGAAGCCTGATTTAAGATTGAAAGTTAAAGAAGAAGACTCCAAGTGATTCCATGACAACATTATCTGAGTATTGAAGTATCCTACTGGTTAGCCAACATTGTACCTATGCCAATGAAAGATAAAAAATCAAAGTATGCATGGATATTGGGACCTCAACAAGGCTAGTCTAAAAGATTATTTCCCTATCATGAATATTCACATACTAATTGATAATTCCATGAAGCACAAGTTGCATTCATTTTTTGATTGATTTACAAGGTATAACCAGGTTCTTATAAATGAATAAAATACCGAGAAAACTGCATTCATCATACCTTGGGGAGTATATTGTTATTGAGTGATGCCTTTTGGACAAAATAACGTAGGGGAACTTATATGAGGGCCATGACTGTAATTTTTCATGGCATAATCCATGAGGAGATTGAAGTATATGTAGATGATCTCATTATTAAGTCGCAAAAGGGTTCGGATCACATGACATATTTGAAGAAGTTCTTTAACAAACTGTGATGGTAAAACCTAAAATTGAATCGTGCAAAGTGTGCATTTGGCATCCCTGCTGGAAAGCTATTGGGTTTCATCATGAGTAGGAAGGGCATAGAATTGGATCCATCAAAAATAAAGTCTATCCAAGACTTGCCTCCTCCTAAAAGTCGAAAGGACGTGATGAGTTTCCTAGGTCGACTCAATTACATCAGTTGGTTTATTGCGTAATCCATAGTGATTTATGAACCGATATTTAAGCTATTTAGAAAGGATGTTGCTACTAAGTGGAAAGAAAATTGTCAGCAATCTTTTGATAAAATCAAGGAGTATTTGTCTAATCCACCCATTTTGGTGCCCCCAGAATCTGAAAGGCCAATGCTACTATATTTATTTATGCCAGAAAATGTATTTGGTTGTATTGTAGGACAAAATGTTGAAATCGGAAAGAAGGAACAAGCTATATATTACTTGAGCAAGAAGTTCACACCTTATGAAGCCCGATATACATTATTGGAGCATAGTTATTGTTCCTTGACTTGGGTTGCACAAAATCTAAGGGATTACATATGTGTGTATACCACTTTTCTCATCTCTATGATGGATCCACTCAAGTATATATTTCTGAAGCCCATGCCTATCGGGAAGCTAGAAAGTGGCAAATTTTGCTAAGTAAATTTGGCATTGTTTATGTTACTCAAAAGGCGGTAAAGGGACAAACTTTAGCCGACCATCTTGGGAAAACCCCTATAGTTGAAGAGTACAAGCCTCTTAAAACTTATTTCCTAGATAAAAATATTCTATTTATTAGAGAAGATATATCAAATAGATACCAATTTTGGAGAATGTTCTTTGATGAGCCTGCAAAATTTAAAGAAGTTGTATCAGGGCAGTACTAATTTCAGAATCAGGACAACATTATCTGATCTCAGCACAGCTCAGGTTTCTATGCACTATCAATATAGTAGAGTATGCGTCTTGTATTTTTGGTCTTAGAATAGCTGCTGATATGAACATACAAAAACTGTTGGTTATAGGAGATTCAGATTTAGTAGTCCATCTAGTACAAGGTGAATGAAGTGTCAAGAATATGAAGCTTTTTCTATATTTGGAATGCGTGAAAGTGTTATGCAAGATGTTCATCAAGATTGCTTTTAAATGTCCCGAGAACTCAAAAATGAGTTAGCAGATGCATTGGCAACCTTGTCCTCTATGATTCAACATCCAGACAAGAATTTCATAGATCTTATCAAGGTGAATTTACAAGATCAATCGAATTATTATTTTCACATAGATAAGGAGTTGGATGAAAAACATTAGTGCCATGACATTAAGAGGTACCTCAATAAAGGAGACTATCCAGAAAGAATAACGAGTATTCACAAGAGAACACTTCAGAGATTGGCAAATTTCTTTTTCCTAAATAAAGAAATCCTTTATAGAAGGAAACCAGATTTAGGATTTTTAATATGCGTCGATGCTCAGGAGGCGAACAAGTTAGTAAAAGTACATGGGGGCATGTGTGGGCCACATATTAGTGGTTTTTTTTGTCAAAGAAGATTCTTCAAGCTGGTTATTTCTTGATGACACTGGAAATAGATTACATTTGCTTTGTACGAAAATGTCATCAGTTTCATATTCATGATGATTTGATTCATGCTCCACCAAATGAAGTCAATGTGATGAGTTTTCCCTGGTAGTTTGCATCTTGGGGCATAGATATCATTGATCCTATTATGCCAGCTACATCAAATGGACATAGGTTCATTTTGGTAGCTATTGATTATTTCACTAAATTGGTAGAAGCCTCTTCGTACAAGACTGTAACAAAGAAGGTTGTGACAGATTATGTTTGCGATAACATTATTTGTCGATTTATAGTTCCATAGTTAATTATAACAGACGATGGAGATAACATCAAGAGTGGCTTACTGAGTGAGATATGTGAGAAGTTTAAGATTACTCATCGTAATTCCACCTCTTATTGTCCTCAGTTGAATGAAACAGTTGAGGCCGCCAACAAGAACATCAAATGGATATTGTGGAACATGATTGATAACTACAAGCATTGGCATAAGAATTTTTCATTTGCCTTTCTTGGGTATCACACAACTATTATGATTTCTATCAGAGAAACACCTTATTTTGTGGTTTATGAAATGGAAGTAGTGTTACCTGCAAAAGTATAGATACCATATTTAAAAATCATTCAAGAAGCTGACTTAAGTGATGTAAAATGGATTCAAAATCGGTACGAGAAATTGATGCTTATTGATGAAAAGTGGATGAATGTAGTTTGTCATAGACAACTATATCAAAATAGGACGGCCAAAGCTTTTAACAAGAAGGAAAGACTGAGATAACTCAAACAAGGACAATTGGTGTTGAAGCATATATTTCCGCACCAGAATGAAGCTAAGGGAAAAATTGCACCCAACTGCTAAGGGTCTTACATCGTTCACCGAGTATTAACAGGCGGAGCTATGACCCTAATAGAAATGGATGGTGAAGTGTAGCTGAAATCTATCAATGCAGATGTTGTTTAGAGATACCATGTATAAAAATCTTTATTTGTTTCTTATGTAATGTTCCTTTTTTCTATTTAATGAAACTATGACTAACCCAGTTCTCTTGGGGGGAATATGTAGGCAACCTACCTATGGTTCGACTCCTTAGTTTTAATTTTTAATGTGTATTCATGAACTACGCTCAGCCTGATTCCCTTGGTGAGATACGTAGGCAACCTATACAAGCTCAGTCTTGTCATCTTGGAGAATCAACATCTCCCTCAAGTAAAAGCTGGGACAATTTTTTAAGGTGTCATTTTGAGAAACAATTTATAAGACGTCAAGAGAAATTGAAGAGTGTGGGTTAAACAAAGTAGTTTAAAGAGGGACATTGTCTTTGGATAAAGGATCTTCGTATTATTTCACAATATGTCGCAATTCAAGAGTTTGATAGAATTTCTTTTTTTACCACTGTGCATATTTGCATATTTTATTTATCAAGTTATTTATCATTCTTGTTTACATTTTATCTTTTAGAATTTTCAATCATACATTTTCTTATAATCTATCAGTCAAGATTTGGAATAGATGGGATTATGAGTTAAAACAAAGCTGGCAGCACGAAATATCAAGATCCAAACTTTGAAAGTCAACACAAATTAACAATTCCTTCTAACTTATGAATTTTTCTTTGAATATAAGTTTTAAATAGTGGTAGTAGCCAAAAGTAACAACATTTGCAGTCTTGCGAGGATTATATCTCAAATGGTTTGAATTTCTTTAAAAAATTTAGGAGAAATTATGCCTCTGCGGTGATATTGATTTTTAAACTATAAATGAAATAATATCGAACTTTACAAAGATTCTAAATACACTGCATGACATGTGACTAACCTACATAGATTCTTTTTAATATATTGCATAAATGTTTTCAAATGCTTAAGATGCATAATACATGACTTTCAATTTCTTTGCATATATTCTCTTAAATGCACCGCATATGCACTAGACAAATGCTTTAGAATATGTTAAAATACATTGCACATGGCTTTAATGGATCTGCACAAACACAACGCATTGCACAATCTATTTAAATTACTTTGAAATGCAAAATATATTGCTTTCAATTACTTTTCACCACACATGCACTGCACAAATATTTTAAAATATTTTAGAATGCATTACACATATATTAATAGGTCTGCATAAGCACAAATGCATTGCATAATTTCTTTCAATTATTTTACATATGTGCTCTAAAGAGCACTCCACGTGCACTACAAAAACACTTTAAAATATTTTAAAATACTTTGCACATGACTTTAATGGATTTGGCATGAGCACAAACACACTGTACAATCGCTACAAGTTATTTTGCACTATGTATGACATTCAATTTTGTTTTTAACTCTACATAATTACTTGCAAATGTACTGCACAATTGCTTTCTAATAACTACACAAAACTTACAGATGCACAAACAATACACTATAGAAATCCACTTCTTACAGAAGTTATTTTTCATAAATCATTAGCTTATGGAAAAGCCCCTATCCATCAATTATTTGGATGAAAATGCCTGATTTTTAAGTTTACTTGGTTTAAGGATTCATTTTCATCACTGAAAGACACTATTCCTTTGAATCATCAGCCTAAAACCATATTTTATAAGCCTTGTTAAAGGTGTCATTTCATTAAAATATTTCGGTCTAAGGCCACATTTTTAGAAATTAACATCGATGGGTGTCTTTATGGAATTTCTAATGATAGCTTTACACTTAATACTTATGTACTAAGTGCATTATCTAGTTAAAGTTTCTTAGGAATTTTAGCACTAATGTGGAACTATTTCTTAGTAGTGAACTGAGGCAATTTATTGGGAATAAGGATCAGACTCCTAACAAAGATCATGAATCTACCTTGAACTTCAATTAGCCCTGCTCTCAAATATCTTATTCAAATCAACACCTAGATGATCATGTTCTCTAATTTTCATCTTCTATGTTCCTGAATCATCATACTTGGTGTCATCATAATTAGACACTGGAACAACCTTTATAAGATCATGTCTATCTTTTTCCTAATCTACAAATATTATAAGTCTTGAATTACATATGACCTGATTCTCATGCAACCTGAGATATGTAGGAAACTCAAAAATTGGAGCTCGGACATAATTCTCCCTAACATTCTTCAAACATATCATTCCAAATCCTATCAATTGGACAAAATTAAGTTACTAAGTCAACATTTTTGTCTGGAAACTCTTTCATCATTTTTAATCAAAGAGGGACAGTTGTTGACAAACAATTTTGTCTTGTGTTTCTTTCATGTCATCTCTTTACGCTTTCAAATAATTTGATAACTTAAGAATGCATGAACATTTGTTGACTACTACTACTAATACTACTACTTCTCTTTCTCAAAGCATCGTTCTTTTCTCTCCACTTTGAGAGAAAAGCCCATCTCTCTTTCACTATGAACAGATTTTTGGTATGCCATTTTCGTGAAAGTCTTGAAGTTTCTGACGCTCCCTACCTTAATTTTGATGCCTTTTCCTTTCTTGTGTAAATCCAATGAAAGGCTTTGGTCAAATAAGATCGATGTGGAATGAAGACAAAAGAACTTTAAGGATTCTGATCTCTTTGCAGAAAAGAAGTAGATTCAGACAACTATTGTTCAAATTTCGAATGACTCTCTCTTATTTCAAATTTCCATCTAAAGAAACTCAAAGAACCCTAGTTCACAATCTATAAATACCAAAGATTTCAGAAGTTTTTGTGGGATTTTTTCGGAGGTCACAAGATAGGGAAAAAGTTTGTCTCTTCACAAATATCCGGTCCTTTCATCTCCTTATGAGTTTTTTTTTTTGTGTGTGTGCATGGTATTTGAGTTCTAAATCTTTAATTTTGAGTGTAAATTTATGATCAAAGTTTCCATTCACTGCCACTTAAAAGGTCGCCTAATCTCCTCATAGTTTCTATTCTCTTTGTAGTTTATTAAAAATGCAAACTCTCTTGCTATTTCTTTGTTTGATTGGATAAAAGAAAAAGACTAGATTTTTGAAAAAATTTCTTTCTAATTTGAGAACTAGGGTTCTTGGGTTTTCTTTAGGTGGGAATTTGAAAGATGAGATAGCCGTTCAAAATTTGAACAAAAGTTGTCTGAATCTTCTTCTTTTTTGCAGAGAGATCAAAATCCTTAAAGTTCTTTTGTCTTTATTCGACATCGATCTTGTTTGACCAAAGCCTTTCAAATGGCTTTACTCAAGAAAGGTAAAGACATCCAAATTAAGGTAGGGAGTATTAAAAACTTCAAGACTTTCATGAAAATCTCATACCAAAAATATGTTCATAGTGAAAGAGATATGGGCTTTTCTAGCTTTAAAAAAAATTGTTTGTGTTTCCAATATAATTCAAAACATCCACTGCAAAAATTACTTCAAATAGTTGATAAATCTTTAACGAGAAATAAACGTTGATAAAAATATTCAAAGCTTGAGTGAATCTAAACTTACCGAACAATTATTTTAAATGAAAAGTTGGCAAATCATAATGATGTCACAATAAGAGTTCTTTGTCGAAAACTATCATATTTAAACCAAAACAGCAGTTAATAATAATTGTCAATAAAATATTTCCTTAAGGACAAAGAACTATTTCATAATTATAAATTATCTAGAAACTAACGTCGATTCTAAAGACAAGTCACTATTAATATTAAAGAAGAACGAAAGGTCTCCCATCAATTTGTCCATTAAGCTCTAGAAAGGATATTACCTACCAAATTTTAGCCTTTTAATGAATATAAATTAAACACCTAAGTCTGACGCTTATGCTAAATTTAGAATCTAATAGACAAGAAGGGAAAAATTAAGTTCAATTCAAGGATTCACACTAAATCAAATAAGAACATACAAAACACAAATATCAAATAATCATGAATAAAATGTTACATGACCATAATAACAAGTGTCTACAAAGGAGAATAAAGCTAGCAAAAGGGGAAAGAAGCACTAGACTCCTAGATGAAAATACGTAATGCATCTGTTATTTTACATCTCTCATTTGGACAAAGATGAAGTCAAGCCATGAGACTCTAAACTCGCTCCTCAGTGTAAATTTGATATAAGAAAAAGAAAAAGATTAGAGACAATTCGACATTTCATGATACGGGATAAAGAAAGACTAAGCAACTATAGAAGCAAACGAAGTGGTACAATGAATTTTATCATACAAAAAATATAAAAACATGTGAATACCGAGTGAGAAACCATATTTTTGCAATCAACGACTTCCAAACAAACTAAGAAAACTAATTTAGAATAAAAAAAAGTTTTCGTATAAGACATCTCTAAATTATATGAAAATTGCTCCTTTGAAGCATGAGATGGGTCATTGCAAAGTCCAGAGCTACCAACAATCCAAAAAACCAATGCATTTCAATTAGTGTTTTGTGGTTAAGTTCAATGAAAAGGTTTGAATATGAATGTCAAAGAGACACTACAAATAACAATTCTTGAACTATAGGAGATTAATTTAAAAAATATTTAAACGATAGCAATTTCACACGTTAAAACTCTAAACGTTGCCAAGATATAAGATAATCCAAGCATATGTTAATTCTTAACTAGTTTGGATCAACCAAAAAAAGATACTCTATATGTAATTATTCCTAAATTAAATAAATCAGCAATTTTTTAGTGTTCACGTATAAAACTATATTGATAAGAAAAGGAATCAAATTTAAAAATCTACTCCTCAAATAATATTACCCCCTAAAGTAGATGTTTCATCATCACCTTTTGTTAAAGTAAGAGGTAATGTGTAAGATTAACTCACTCTCAAATTTAAAAAATTAAAAATTAAAATAAAAATAATAGGCACACATCTATGTATTTCTCTATTTATGAAATATAGAGGAATGATTCAACACACATGGCAAAATACAGAAAAGAAAGAATCAAAATTTGGCACACTACAGTAAGGGAAAAAAATTAAAAAGGCATACTAACATACCACGCTTAGGCTGTAAAAATAAGTATAGGACTATCTTAAGTTCAACAACAAGAAAAAGCCTTTAATTGAAAAGGTTATTTCGCCATATTAACAACTATCAAATTAGAGAGAATTTTTTTTTAAAATGCAGTCTTTTTCTTTTATGCAATCAAACAAAGAAATAGCAAGAGAGGGTCCAAATTTGCATTTATAATAAACTACAAAGAGAATAGAAACTATGAGAAGATTAGGCGGCCTTTTAAGTGGCAGTGAATGGAAATTTTGATCACAAATCTACACTCAATTATTGGATCTGTTTTCCATTTTAATAAGTGGCTAAATTAACATTTTAAAATCAAAGTGCTATCAAGAGATTTTGGGCCAATTGCAGTTCTTATACTTCTAAGTCTAAAATCGTGAGAGGTGATTTTTGCAATTAATAGTCCAAGTTGCTACTTTACTAATTCATATTATTATATTAAATTTTTATTATTATACATACTATTTGATGAAGTATTAACTGTTTTTCCTAGACAATACCTTTTTTAAAAATAAATAAATAAATAAATAATATTTATTTTACATCTTTATTCATGCAAAGAAAATGTTAAGTATCTTAGAGTTTGACTGGTTAACTGTAGTTAGTGGATTCTTTATGATACTTAATTCCTTTCCTATAAGATAATTAGAACCCTTATCTAGAATCACTTAATTGCATAGGCCTAAAGTGAAGTATTTATTAATTATAAAAGGCATAGCTTATAATAGGTGTCCTAATTTACCATAGAACTAATTAGGTGGCGATTTCGTTAATTTAATTAGAGGTTTTTAATATGTGGTGTACTATTTTAACCTCGTGTTTAAAATGAAGTATAGTATTGTCAATATAAATGTAAACCATATAAATACCCACACAAGCACCTACCAGACTTAGTTGAGTGACAAATTTCACTTTCAAAATGTTTTAGAAGAATACATGAAATTGACATTATTTTCCTTCTCACTGATTGGGGATATAAAGCAATGGCTGCAAAATGAATCGGAAGGATCTATCACATCTTGGGATGCTTCATATGAAAAGTTTCATAATAGGTTCTTCTCATCTAGAAGAACAAAAGAGTTTAGAGGAAAGATTTCTATATTTGTTCAAAAAGATCTTAAATCCCTTCCCCAAGCATGGGAGAGATACAGGGACTAGAGAGGTTACCCACACCACCATCAACCCAAGGAAATTATTTGGTGTAATAATATGAAGGGATTGAGGCCAAACTCTAAGTCTTTATTAGATTATATAGCTCAAGGTCAATTTTCGTCCAAGAGTTATGATGAAATAAAGACGTTGCTCAATCATATATCTTTAGGTCACTGAGACTATTTAGAGCCCAGCAAGCTATTCACTTCTACATAAAAAACACTGAGTAAGTTAGAGCGGGATTATACATCAGCTATTCAAGCTGATATTAGGTAGTTGTGTGCCTAATGAATAAGTGTTTATTAGCTCTACGTTCAGGTCAAGTTCAATAGGTCCAACAGGTTTAGGAAGCTACACTATTTAATAAGAAGTCTGATGATAATCATGCTTACTCTGGATATCCTTTGAATCCAGGATCTTTATATTAAGTGGGATAGAAAAATTATAGGAACCACCCAAATTTCTCTTGGGGTGGAAATTAGCATGTCCAGAGACAACAGTATAAGTGTGAGCTTCGTAAGTGAGAAATTCTTTGGAGGAGACAATGAAAAAGTTCATGGGATGATAAACTCAGATTGTGAATGAAATATAGAAGTCCATTCATGAACTTTAGCATCAAGTAGGACAATAAGCTTCATCACAATATACAAAACTTGTAGGTTCACTGCCAAGAGATACAGAGAATAATACTAAATGGGTAATGGCAGTCTCACTCAGGAATGAAAGACAATTGATTGAAGAACCTCCAAAATAAAAAAGTCAAGATGTTAGTGTAAAGTTTCTGGATCTAGAGCCTCCAAAGAGGAGAATAACTAACTGAGACAACTTCAAACATCTACCTCTTTTCCCATAAAGGTTGATACCTAATTCAACTCTAGATGTACAATCTAACAAGAGGAAAGAAAAGAAAGAGAGGTTGTTGAGCAACCTAAGATTGCAGTTGAGAGAACTCCACAACCATTTCTATAAAGATTCCAAAAAACAAGAAAGATGTAAATTTTAAGACGTTCCTTAATATCTTCAGTCAACTTCACATCAATATTTTCTTGATTGATGAATTAAGGGACATTTCCAAATATGCCAAATACTTAAAAGAGGTGGTGTTTGGGAAAAGAAGACATGTAGTGTTTGAGATTGTTGCACTCACTGAAGAGTGTAATTCAAGGATAATAAGCAAGCTTCCCTAGAAGCTTGAAGATCATGGGAGTTTTATCCTCCCCATAAAAGTTGGTGAAGATGAGGCTTAGCATGCATTGTGTGATGCCTATGATCTTTATTATTTTAGATTTTGAAGTAGACGAGCAGGTACCGACTATTTTAGGATGCCCATTCTTAGCCACCGGTGGAGCATTAGTTGATGTGCGGAAAAGGGAGCTTAAGACGAGGGTCTATGTTGAGAAAGATATATTTAAAGTCTATAAGTCACTGTCCACTCCTTCGCTATAAAGACTTTTGTATGATCATGGAGATGAAAAAGAGAGTTAATGATAATTGAGATCTTTCTAGAGAGAATAAGATGTGGGCGTTTCCTTATATTGGTAGGAAATATTGAGATAATTTTGTTGATCTATGAATAATATCATGCCGCGACGTTAAATCACATACTGCTTAGGAGGCAATTCAAGTTGTAATAGTATAATTTTATATTTAGGGTGGCACATTTGGTTTTTGTTTTCTTTGTTGTTTTTGGTTTGTTCAGATTTAACAAAGTTTGAGTACCCAAATTTGAAAGGTAAGAGGCATGGATAAAGCATGAGTGTGGGGTAATTCACCCCTTTAATGAAAAGATTAAGGTAATATGCTGCTAGCTAGGCCCAGGGAAAGTATTTCCAACAATTATTTTATTTTAATTAATACTTTAGGGATAGAGCATGACTTTAAGTATGGGGTGAGATTCTTTCGATATTAGTTAAGGGTGAAGTATGCTATAGGAGTTTCTTTATTTTTAGTTTTTTGTTTTTGTTGATAAATTGTGGAAAAAAAATTAAAAATACAAAAAAAAAAAAATAAGATTTTTTAGTTTTCTATATTAGAATTGTTGTGTTGGTTGTTAGATTTTTAGTTCTTTAGTAGAACATACTTCACCCACCCATCTGTTTTTCTTTTTGGTTATTTTCTAAGGGGAGACCCTTTAAGCTGACTTTTTTTTTTAATTATTATTAAAATAGTTTTTTTTATTATTAGGTAGAGTGACTTTCTCCAACAATGGATAGTTGATGGCCATCTTGAGGAAAAAGTTAGTCGTTAGGAGATAGATAGTATTTAAGACCAACTGAAAGTGAAATGTTCCTGTTAGGTGCTACACATGACTAAATGATACAAGTTGGTTTTTATCTTGAAAGCATGTTTTAAAAAAAATATTTGAATAACTTCTCTTGAGATACTTAGACTCTTTTAATTGACTCGTATGTGATATTTAACTTAAATTTGACCTCTTATTATTTACTTTATTTAGAGTCTATATGGATCCTTCTTTATTTGAACATATGCCATGTGTGTGAGGTATTTGTTCATATTTTCTGCTTTTATATTGATGCATAAAACTTGCCTGATTTTTTTTGGAAAGTAAAATGAGTAATATTTAGTTTAGGAGATGATATAGGTGTTTCCTTTATTAACCTATTTTTATCCTTTCCTTTGCCTACCCATAATGGATGATCCTAGTTAGCCCCATTGAATGTTTAGTTTTTTGATCCTAGTTAGCTCCATTGAATGTTTAGTTTTTTCTTTGATATCCACATATGAAGCTTAATCCTTTTGTTTAAACAAAACTTTAATTTGACCCAAAACTCCTAAGCCCTCTAATAGAAAAAAATAAGAATTAGAAAGAGTGAGAATTGAGAAAAGGGAGATTGTTGAGGTGGGAAGCCTGTAGAGAGGCGTATGGGCAGAAGTCATAAAAAAATTTATATGCTATTGGTAAGGAGTAGGGAAAAAATGAGATTGAATAAAAAAGAGGAGGTTTGATAAGTGTATACTCCTTACTAGTGGTATACCTACTCTCTGAAAGAGACAGAAATCAAAGAAATTTATGGGTGAGAAGAGTAAAAAAAGTGTTGGTTGATTGAATAGTGAGAAAACAATGAAAATTTTTTGATGTATTAAAGTTCTTAGGGAAGATAGTCACTATTTAAACCAAAATAATTCCTACCCATTTCGTAGCCTACATTACAACCTGAAAAGTCCTACTTGATCTTAGATTTGACATTCCTATATCAGTATAGTAGTACACTAAGGGAAAGCCTAGGGTTCATCATATATTGCTTGTGAAATTTCTTTTGACAATGAGAAAAAACTTGTTCCTATACCCACTCTAGCTTTAATTTTTATATTCTTGAGTCAATAAGGGTAACTCTCTTGTTGTAAGGGGAACATGGTTAGTAAAAGATAGGTGAAATATTTGATATCATTATTGGGTCAATTGGATGAGTTTTCGAATATCATAGAGTTGGTTCTTAAGGTTAAAAGTTCTTGGAGTAGTTTTTTAAATGTATGGTATGAATGGAACGTTTTAAATAAGATCTTTCCATCTATCGTAGTCATTATAGTTTTAGCTTGAGTAATTTTGTTTCAATGGGTGTAGTTGCATTAGAGTTTGTTTCATGAGTTCATAGTTTGCTTGAGAAAGAGAAAGGGTTTAAGTGTGGGGTTTTGATGAAAGGCTAAAACTCACCTTATTTTACCATCTTTTGCCTCACAATTGTTCTATTTTTGGTGTTGTCTTGAGCTTAAATGACGTGATTTATGCTTGAGTTTCATGATTTGCTTATTGTCATGACCCGACCCTGGGCCTAGTCATGAAGGGTATCTCAGGCCCCCCGAAGGCCAAAGACCACCTACATAGCTAGTCCAAAACACAATCCAAACATACAGCGGAAGACAATAAAACATAACAAGATACATAGTATAACTACAAGAACAAGTCCTAAAAGGCAACAACAACCATTCCCAAACTTTTGTCCACAAAAGCCTCTGAAGAAAACCAATCATCAATCTAAGTCAGGACATGCCCCCGATTATAGCCAAAATGAAGAATCCATAAATGACTGTGTAAGATGATAATGAAAACAGCACTATGAAATGATAGGCCTTTAGAAAAATGGAAGTTCACCACTTTAAGTTGCACAACAAACGGACCAGAATCACCTAACACTGTGCAATCAAGTAAAAGTGTCCTCGGACCTTATATTATGAAATAACATAGTGTACTAAGACGCTTAGCGGGGTGAGTGCTATCATACAACTCAAGGATAAGGGATAAAATAATAATGTCATGTCAAACCATCTAAAATAATTTTAATATACATGTTCACATACATGAATTTACATAAATGTTTAAGATATTGGGATGGGGAATAAGGTATAACATTAGATTTAAAAAAATTAACCTAGACTATGTAGCTCTGCCATCATAAAGCACTCATGTAATATATGGGTCCATCTCCCTCCACTGAAGGTCCCCAGTGCATGTAGCCACATAAACTAGAGATATCCAAGGAAGGTTGGGGAATCCATGACCATACGCTTTTCCAGATATGAATATATAAAGTGTGATCCATGTACACGGTCATCAAGACCCCCACACTGGAAAATGTGGTTTTCTTTATTGGTCCCCTTGGGACCTCCACCTTCATGATGAGCTACACAACCCCCATTAAGCCCAATTAAAACATTTGCACATAACCCATCTGTTTAATCATGGAGTCAATCATTAAGGATTACCACATGTTATCATTGTATTAAGTAAAGGTTTCAGGAAATTTCCAAATTCCATCATCTTGAGGGAATCCACAACCCCCGAACTCCATTATCCATCAACTAGGGGAAATATACAACCCCCAATATTAAATTAAAATCATATCATGGCCACTAGGGCTTTTAAAAACCATTTATAGACCTTTAACCTTTTATGTAATGGATTCGTTTAGAAAAGTGATCAATACCATATAAGCATCTTTGTTTCAAAGCCAATTATGCAAGTGGGTTGATGTTATTACCAATTTTAAACCCAAAATCCATTTATTTAGGGAAATCAACAACCTCTTTTGCATTCACCATGCCCATGCACCCCAATGGGTTTCAAAGACCATCCATCAAGCATAAATAATGCATGTAAATCATGGGAATATCATTTAGACAAAACATCATCCAAAACCCTCAACCCAAAAATTCAAAACCAAACATCCAAACCATTAGAATATCAAGCTATTTCATTCCATAATAAAATACATGTTTCGAGAAAGAGATATATCTCTGAGATACCAAGAATTTCAAAGATGAAACCACCCTTTGAGCCCTAAATGATCAATCCCTTGGAAAGCCTATGTTATTATTTCTTAGGGATTTGAGAGAGATAAAGGGTGTATTTGATGTGAGTTAGGATGATAATGATAGCCCAATGGTGTTTTATGGATGTGGCTTTTAATTGGAAAAAGAAAGAAATAACCAAAGAGCCCCCTATAAAAATATAGAAATACTATCACCAGTTATTACGGGTCACCTCATGACTCGTAATAACTCATCATGAGTCGTCACTATGTCTCATGGTGTAGTAGAGACTCAGGGCATCTCTACTAGTTTGGTTATGAGTCACACCCTACGACTCATGACCTAACCCTATGACTCATAGTGTCCTAGTTGTAGTCACAATAGAAACAATGGGCCACTACACTGGTGTGCTATACCCCGTACTTCTACTTAGCTTGAAATTATCCCAAATATGTTAGAAACTTACATTGAAAGATGAACTCACTTTAATATACGTGGAATTTTAAGTTACCAATTTTGTCTAAATCCAATATTGGGGTAAAAAGTTATGGCTGTTTTACAAAAAGTAGTCAAAATAGCCTAGGTGCAATGATGAGTGCCGACGGAGCGTCGAGCTAGCGATGGACCATCGCCCAAACCATCGCAGCAGAAGAAGTGAGACCAGCTTCTGCCTAAGGGCGACGGCTCAGGCTGATGAACCGTCGAGCTAGTGATGGATTGTCATCCAAGCCATTGCAGCAGAGGCAGTGAAAGCCTATTATGGTGAGGTACAACAATAAGGATCGATGGACCAACGACCCAGTGATGGACCATCGCACCCACTAGGCATAGTTCGTTCTGTTATTTTAAAGTTGTTTTTAAAAGGGTATTTAGTATTTTTCACCCATTTTAACCCTTAATAATATCAGATCAAGGCTTATAAGTTCATTATCCATCTACAATGTCAAACTGGGGTTTTCCCTCAAAGATAATCACCAAGAAACAAGATCCAAATCTTCTTCAAGAAACTGACAGATTCAAGTTCTTTAAGTCCAAGAACTTCAAGAAATTCACAACCCACGTATGTCATGTGTTGATTTATGGGTCTCTTTCACCCATGAAGCTCAAGAATATCTTTTCAAAATACAAAATTTGTGTATGAATAAATGTTCATGATTTAAATTGAATTGAAATTCATGTTCATTATGTTGTGGGGTTTTGATTCATGTTTGAAATTATATATTCCAATGATTGACCCTAGGATGTGGTGATTTGCATAATAATCATTATAAACCCTTTAATTTACACGTTGATTGATGTATCCATGATTATTAGATGTGTTGATGATTGTATAACCAAAGCATGCTCCCCATGTGTTCAATTAAATGCCTATGTGATTGAAAAGTGCCATACTAGTATAATAATATGAAATCCTCATTCACGTACAAGTTCATGCATGTCAAGTGTTTGATGAAATACCTTAGTCAATGAATTATGAATATATGTGTGGCCATTGTGGTTCTTTAGAACTTCTACTTCATGAAATCTCCAACTTATTGTATTATGGATTGTGATGTTGGTCATGTATTCAAGAAAGTCATGCTTTATTATTTTCATGCTATCGAGTCTTGGGGGTACTTGTACCTAGCAATTTAGCTTTATTCCTAGAGGCAGTGTCATGTTTTCAAGATACTCTCAATCGAGCCATATCCATAGAACTCAGTCAGTCATGTGACTCAGGAAATCTCAGAAATACAGTCATCTCAGTACTATTCCATTAGTCAATGGAAACTTAGTTAATTCAATCCAGTTTTGTTCAGTAATCCATGTTCAGTGTCTATTCTGATGGGAGTAGTAATTAGCACAGAGTGAACCCAAGGATGGGAACACACAATGTTAGATGAGGGTGTTATTCTTAGAAGTCATCCTTGAATTCCAAAACTGTTTAGTAAGCATAGGTTGAGATATCAACACTGTCAGATAAGGGTCCCACCATTCTATTTTTGGGACACCGTCTGTTGATTGTCACCCATAGCTTGTTCTTACCAGTGGCATGGTATTGATACCCTTCTAATTGGGTTTATAGATTAGACCCCAACTCAGATATATTGCTTTATTTGGGGCATGCCAGTTAGATGACTACTTCCCATAATTTTAGTATAGAATCAGGAATATCAGATTCAGTCATTCAGTCTCAGTAATAGAACTCAGATAGTTCTACAGAATTCAGGACTGTCTGATACAGTCAACTCAGAACATAACGAAACTCAACTAGTTCCATCAGAAACTAGATAGTCTGTTACAGTCGCTTAGTACCAGTTTTTTCAGTTGTACAGTTATCGACATCTTATGTTATTAGAACTGAGACTCACTAATCATGTTATCCCGAACTCAGTTATAATTATTATGTATTCATATATGTATTCTCACGCTCATGTTATGTAGTCAGTTAGTATAGTTCATGCATGTCAACCATTTTGCATTCAACCTACCTCGCATACATACCAGTACATTTAAACGTACTGACGTATTTACGCTATGGTCTTTTATACCTTAGGTTCAGAAGCACGAGCTCCAGAGCATAAGTAGTATTCCAGTCTCAGCAGTCAGAGTTAGTAGTGATTCCTCATCCTCTGAGGACATAACCATTACTTTATTATCTCATTAATTAATTAATTTTAGTAGTTGGCGTTAGTTGGGGACATGTTATTCAGATAGTACAGTTAGTTAGAGGCTTTTTAGACTATCATGTTCAGATGGTTTATTTCAGGTTTTGTATTGGTATTGTGATTCCATATAATTCAGAGATTATTTCATCAATGTTGAATCTTACAGCCTTACAGTCTTTATTTCCTCATTTATACAGTATATTATGCAGTGTTCTGGTACATATATTAGCCATTGGTTAGCTTGTGGTCCTTCAGGGTCATAAGCACCGTGTACTATTTTGGGTACCAGATTGAGGGCGTTACAAACTTGGTATTAGAGCCTAAGGTTCAATAGAGTCCTACGATGTCTGAAAACCACATCTAGTAGAGTCTTGTACATAGATATGTTGCGTGCCACATTTATGTGCTGGAGGCTATAAGATGTTTTTGGAATAATTTCCCTTCTTTCAATATTCATGTCATGCCAGTGAGCATAATCTCAAGTCAATCTCTTAGTCTAATATGTTTCTCCATTTCTTTTACAAAATATGCCTTCTAAAAGAAGAAATGGGAATCAGCTAGCCCCTCAGTCCGAAAAACCTTTGGGCGAACATGTTTCTCATGAAAAGTTTAGAGTTGTATTTACTACTCTTGCTCAGTCATTTGCTGCTCAAAATGAACAAACCATCGTTGTTTTGTCCAACCTAGTGACCAATTCAGCAACAGCTAGGATTTGGGACTTTACCCAAATGAATCCTCCATCCTTTCTCGCGTCTAAGTCAGATGAGGACCCTCAGGAATTTATTGATCTAGTTCAGAAGGTTACAAAAATCACGGGGTTACTTCTAGTGAGAGTGTTGAGCTAGCTTCATATCAGTTGCAAGATGTTAACCACACTTGGTTTAAACATTAGAAGTCATAAAGGCTAGATGATGCAGGGCATATTGAGTGAGAGGAGTTTGTCACCACATTCTTAGACACGTTCTTTCCCCTAGAGCTGAGAGAAGCTAAGGTGTTGGAATTTATCAACCTCAGGTAGGAAAATATGATGGTGAAAGAGTATTGTCTTAAATTGACTCAATTAGCCAGATATACTCCTTATGTGGTTTCAGATAGTAGGGCCAAGATAAGTAAGTTAGTTTTTGGGTGGATGATAGTATGGTCGATGAGTGCAGGTCTACGATGTTGAATAGTGACATGAACATAGCCAGGCTTATAACTCATGCTCATCAAATAGAGGAGCAAAAGATTAATATGAGGGAGAAGCAAAATAAGATAGCAAGGATAGGTAGTTTCAACTTTTCTCAGCCCAAATCAGAAGGAGGAAACTATTCTCAATTTCTTCCTAAGTCAGCAGTTCCTACTCCTTCTTCAGCTAGTGCTCCAACTTCTAAGTTTAGGGATTGTAATAGAGATTATGCACCAGGCTCTAAGTCTCAAGGTAGTGTCAGCAATGCCCGAGCTAATCCTCTTTGTCAGACTTATGGTAAGAACTACAAGGGTGCTTGCAGAGCTGGTAGTGATGTCTGTTTCGGATGCAGCGAGCCATGCCATAGAGTCAGAGATTGTGCACCATCAAGTCTATCAGGGTTAGCAGAACCGTTCCCTAGTTTAGTATGGTTACCCAAATCAGTAGGGTTCCACTTCCAATGCTACTAGTGGGCAACACCCAAATCAACTTTATGCTCTCCAGTCCCAGCAAGATTAGGATAATTCTCCTGATGTGGTTACTGGTATGTTACAGATCTTTTATGTGCATGCTTATGCTTTGCTAGATCTATGAGCTTCTTTGTATTTTGTTACTCCTAAATAGCAATTGATTTCAGAGTCAGTCCCAAAGTTCTAGAAGATCCCTTCTCAGTCTCTACCCCAGTGGGTAAAACTATCATAGCTCAATGGTTATACAGGAACTGTCCAGTTATGATATTTTAGAAAGTTAACTCAGCAGATTTAGTCAAATTAGAGATAAATGATTTTGATATCATTCTCGATACGAATTGGCTTGATTCATTCTATGCCATAGTCGACTGCAGAAAGAGAATTTTCTAGTTTTAGTTTTCGAATGAACCTATCCTAGAGTGGAAGGGTAGTACTTCAGCATTCAGAGGTCAGCTTGTTTCCTACCATGGGCATGGAAAATGATATCTAAAGAATGTGTTTATCATCTTGTTTGAGTTAAGGACACTAGTTCTAAAACTCCCAGTCTTGAATTAGGCTTAGTCATAAATGAATATTCAGATGTCTTTCCCGAAGATCTGTGAGGAATTCCTCCCAAAAGAGAAATAGACTTCGACTTTGATCTCTTTCAAGATACTCAGCCTATATCTATTCTGCCATACCAAATGGCAACAACAAATCTCAGAGAATTAAAAGAGAAATTGAAGGATCTCTTAAATAAGGGGTTTATCAGGCCCAGCGTATCCCCGTGGGGTACACCAGTCTTATTCATATGCAAGAAAGATGATTCTCTCAGAATGTGTATGGACTACCATCACCTCAACAATGTCGTGATCAAGAACCAGTATACACTTCCCAAAATCGATGAATTATTTGACCAACTTGAGCATGCCAGTTAATTCTCTAAGAAAGAACTCAAATTAGGCTATCATCAGCTCGAAGTTAGAGAATGTGACATTCTGAAAATAGCTTTCCATACGCGGTATGGTCACTTTGAATTCCTAGTCAAGTCCTTTGGTCTTGCCAATGCCCCCACAGTTTTCATGGACTTGATGAACCGGGTGTTCAAGTAGTACTTGGACATGTTCGTTATAGTCTTCATAGATGATATTCGTGTTTATTCCCGCAGTGAGCATAATTATGCAGACCATCTCAGAATAGTTTTTCAGACTCTCGGAGATCATTAGATGTTCGCCAAATTCAATAAATAAGAATTTTGGCTAAGGTCAGTAGCATTCCTTAGTCATATCATTTCTGGTGATTGCATTAGAGTTGATCCTCAAAATACCAAAATAGTAAGAAATTGGCCTCACCCTATATCTCTATCAGACATCAGGAGTTTCTTGTGTTTGACTGGATACTACAGATGGTTCGTTGAGGGATTTTCTTGTATTGCATCCCCTATGTCTAGACTGACTCATAAGAAAGTCAAGTTTTAGTTGTCAGATCATTGTGAGAAGTGTTTTTAGGAGTTAAAGACTCGATTCACCTCAGCTCCAGTTTTGGCTCTTCCAGAGGGTTCAGATGGGTTTGTAGTGTATTATGATGCATCCAGAGTAGTTTTGGGTTATGTCCTCATATAGCATGGTAATGTCATAGCCTACGCTTCTAGACAGCTTAAACCCCATGAAAATAATTATCCTACTCATGATCTTGAGTTAGTAGCCATAGTTTTTGCCGAAAAAATTTGGAGGCATTATATATATGTTGTTCATGTAGATGTGTTCACAAATCATAAGATCCTTTAGTATGTCTTTTCTCAGAAATATATCACTCTTCATTAGAGAAGGTGGTTAGAGCTCTTGAAAGATTATCACATGAGTTTCCTTTATCATCCCAGCAAGGCCAACGTTATGGCCAACACTCTTAATAGACTGTCTATAGGTAGTATTTCTTATGTTGAGGACAGTAAGAAGAAGCTAGCTCAGGAAGTCCATTAACTTGCCAGACTAGGAGTTCACTTAGTCAATTAGAGGAGGGTAACTTATGGGTTCAGAGTAATTTATAATCATCTCTAGTTTCCGAGGTGAAAGAAAAGAAAGATAGAGATCCCAGCCTTTTCAAGTTAAATGAGTCAGTCAAGGATCAGAAAGTAGAGGTTTTCTCCTAAGGGGGAGATGGTGTACTGTATTGTTTGAGTCGTCTGTGTGTTCTAGGTGTAGATTACTTAAGGTAGTAAATTTTTGCAGAAACGCATGGTGTGCACTACTCTATTCATCTAGGGGTCATAAAGATGTACCATGAGTTACGGAAATCTATTGGTGGAGTGGGACGAACAGAGATGTTGCAGAGTTTATGGTTAAGTGCTCTACATATCAACAGGTTAAGATAGAGCATCAGAAGCCTAGTGGGACCATGAAAGAGTTCAGTATTACTACTTGGAAGTGGGAAAAAGTGAACATGGACTTCGTGATGAGTTTACCTCATACTCATCGCCAGCATGATTTAGTTTGGGTTATTGTAGAAAGAATGACAAAATTAGCTTATTTTCTTCTAGTCCATACCTCTTATTCTACCAAGGATTATGCCAAACTCTATATTAGAGGGTTGGTCAGATCGAACAGTGTTGCATGATCTATTATCTCAGATAGAGATACCACGTTCACCTCTTATTTCTGGAAAGCATTCCAAAAGGGTCTTAGTACCCAAGTTCATCTCAGTACAACCTTTCACCCTTAGAAAAATGGTCAAGTAAAAAGGACCATTCAGACTATAGAAGATATGCTAAGGGCATGTGTTATATATTTCAAGGGTAGTTGGGATTACCACTTGCCTTTGATTGAGTTTGCATACAATAATAACTATCATTCCAGTATTCAGATTGCTCCATTCGAAACTCTCTATGGTAGGAGGTGCAGATCTCCAATCGGTTAGTTTGAAGTTACTGAGGCCTCAGTCATAGGGCCTAACTTAGTATTCGATGCCTTAGAGAAAGTTCAGTTGATCAGAGAAAGACTTCAGGCTGCTTAAAGCCGACAGAAGTCTTATGCAGATGTGTGTAGAAAGGATCTCAAGTTAGAGATTGGTGATTATGTCTATCAAATGATCTCTCCTATAAACGGAGTGAAGAGATTTGGCAAGAAGGGAAAGCTCAGTCCCTGATATATCGGTTTCTTCGAAATTCTCAGTCGCTTTGGCAAGGTAGCTTATGAGCTCGAACGCCTTCAGATCTAGCCTCAGTTCATTTAGTCTTCCATGTATCTTTGCTCAAGAAGTGCATAGGTAACCCAGTAGTGGTATTCCCTATTCAGAGCATAGTTATTTAGAACAACCTCTCTTATGAAGAGATTCTAGTCAAAATCCTAGACTATAAAACTCGTAGACTGAGGAACAAAGAAGTCCCTCTAGTCAAAGTTATTTGCCGGAATCAATTCATTGAGGGACCTACTTGGGAAGCAGAAATAGACATGCAGACCAAGTATCCTCATGTATTCTCCGTAAACTCAAATCAAGCTCAAGGTAATAGTTCTCCTTAAGCTTTTTCAGTTTCATGTTCAGATTTCAGTGACAAACTTGGTATCCATTTTATGTTCAGAATTCCATTATAAACTTTGTATTAAATACCATTTCCTATTCAGTCATGTATTCATGTATCAGTTTAGTTATATAATCATTTATTAGACATGCATTCTCATTGTGAGAACCTTGGCTCATCAGAACACTCAGACATGCAGTCATGAATCAGTTACACATGCATCATATATGCATGTTTGATATGATATATTCAGTTATCAGTCATGTCATTCATGAGATCAGGTTCCAGTTATTCATGTTCAGTAGGTATGTCAGTTTATCTTCTCCCCTCTTACTCAGTCTTATTCGAGGATGAATGTTCTCAAAGGGGAGATATTGTAATAACCCGTACTCCTACTTTTTTGAAATCATCCAAAGTATGTTAGAAACTTACTTCGAAAGATGAATCTATTTTTATATACGTGGATATTTTATGATTTTCACTTTTTTTCATGTGTGAAATTGAATTAGCTTTCCAATAAATGCCAATCTCATCCAAATCTGGTATCTGGGTAGAAAGTTATGGCCGTTTTATAGAAAGCTGTCAAAACTGCCCAGGTACGACAATGAGGGCGACGAACAGTCAGCTAGCAATGGACTGCTGCCCAAACCATCGCAGCAGAGGCAGTGATACCACCTTCTACCTAAGGGCGATAGCTCAGGCCGACGGACTATTAAGCTAGCGATGGACTTTCACCCAAGCCGTTGCAGCAGAGGCAGTGAACCCCTATTCTGCCCAGGTATGACGGTCAGGACCGACGGACCATCGACCCAGCGATGGACCATCGCACCCACCATCGCATATTTGTTCAGTTATTTTAAAGTTTTTTTTAAAAGGGTATATGGGTCTTTTCCCACCTGTTTTAACCTCTAATAATATCAGATCAAGGCTCAAAAGTTTATCATTCATCTACAACATCAAATTAGGATTTTCTCTCAAAGATAATCCCCAAGAAACAAGATCTAAATCTTCTTCAAGAAACTAAAAGATTCAAGGTCTTCAAGTCCAATAACTTAAAGAAACTCACAAAACAGGTATGTCATGTGTTGATTGATGGGTCCCTTTCACCTATGAAGCTCAAGTATATCTTTTCAAAATAAAAGATTTATCTATGTATGAATGTTCATGATTTAAATTGAAACGAAATTCATGTTCATGATGTTGTGGGGTTTTGATTCATGTTTGAAATTACATATTCCAATGATTGTCCCTAGGATGTGGTGATTTGCATAATAATCATGATAAACCTTTTAATTTACATGCAAATTGATATATCAATTATTATTAGACATGTTGATAATTTTATAACCAAAGCATGCTCCCTATGTGTTCGATTAAATACCTCTGTTAAGGAAAAGTGCCATACTAGTATAATAATATGAAATACCCATTCACGTACAAGTTCATACATGTCAAGTGTTTGATGAAATGCCTTAGTCAGTGAATTATGGATATATGTGTGGCCATTGTTGTGCTTTAGAACTGCTACTTCAAAAAATCTCCAACTTATTGTAATATGGATCGTGATGTTGGTCATGTATTCAATAAAGTCATGCTTTGTCAGTTTCATGCTATCGAGTCCTGGGGGTACTTGTACCCAACAATTTAGTTGTGTGCCTAGAGCCAGTGTCATGTTTTCAAGATACTCTCAGTCGGGCCATGTCTGTAGAACTCAGTCAATCATGTGACTCAGGAATTCCCAGAAATACCGTAATCTCAGTGTTATTTCGTCAGTCAACAAAACTCAGTTAGTTGAATCCAGTTCAGTTCAGTAATCCATGTTCAGTATCTATTCAGATAGGAGTAGTAATTAGCACCGAGGGAGCCCAAGGATGGGAACACACATTGTCCACTGAGGGTGTGATTCTTAGAAGCCGTCCTTGCGTTCTAGAAATATATAGCAAGCATAGGTTGAGATATCAACATTTTCAGATGAGGGTTGATGAGGTGGATAAACACTTCTAGATGACGGTCCCACTATTCTCTTTTAGGGACACTATCAGATGAGGGTCACCCACAGCTTATCCTTACCAGTGGCGTGGTATTGACACCTCTCTAATTGGGTTTACAAATTAGACCCCAACTCAGCTATATTGCTTCATTTAGGGTATATCAGTTAGATGACTACTTCAAATAGTTTCAGTATAGAATTAGAACTGTCAGATATAGTTATTCAGTCTCAGTAATAGAACTCAGATAGTTCTACGGGATTCAGGACTGTCTGATACAGTCAACTCAGAACAGAACGGAACTCAGCTAGTTTCATCAGAAACTAAAATGTCAATTACAGTCGCTCAGTGTTAGTTCTTTCAGTTGTATTGTTATCAGCATCTCATGTTATCAGTACTCAGACTCAATAATCATGTTATCACGAACTCAGTTATAGTAATTATGTATTCATGCATATATTCTCATGCTCATGTTTTGCAGCCAGTTAGTATAGTTCATGCATGTGAACCCTTTTCCATTCAGCCTACGTCACATGCATGCCGTTATATTCAAATGTACTGACGCATTTGTGCTATGGTGTTTTATACCATAGGTTTAGAAGCATGAGATCTAGAGCATAAGTAGCATTCCAGTCTCAACAATCAGAGTTATCAGTAAGTCTTCATCCTTCGAGAGCATGACCATCACTTCATAATCTCATTAATTAATTTATTTCATTAGTTGGATTTAATTGGGGACATGTCACATCAACTTCGTATTCAGACAGTACAGCCAGCTAGAGGCTTTTCGAAATATCATGTTCAGGATAGTTTATTTTAGGTTTTGTCTTGGTATAGTGATAACATATTATTTAGAGATTATTTTATTAGTTTTGAACCTAATGGCCTTACAGCCTTTATTTCCGCATTTATATAGTATATTATGCTGTGTTCAGGTATAGATATCAGTTATGGGTTAGCTTGTGGTCCTTCGGGGTCATGAGAATCGTGTTACATTCTGGGTACCAAATTTGGGGCATTACATATTGAGACTAGGAGTCCCAACTTATGACTCGTATGGTCTTAATCATACTCAGGACAAAAACTTTGGTCAACCTACTAGTCAAACAATGACTAGAACACTACAACTCATTACCTAAGTCATACCCTTGATAGTTACCTCAAAACTCAGAATTTTTTAGGGTCCAAAACCTAGGGTATTACATTACCCCCCCCCCTTCCCCAGGATCATTCGTCCTCGAATAATGAGTTAGGGCACCTTTGGAACTCATACAAAATACAATGCAACCACAAAAGTAAGAGAAATTCATAGAGTAATAAGATTGATAGGGAACCCATTCCTCAATTATGATCATCCAACATGGGGAACAATAATGGATATTTGGACTTCATGTCCTTTTTGACTTCCACCTTTTGATTACTCCAAAGGACCTTCACCAAAGCCATGTCCTTGGTCCTTAACTAATGAACCTACCTATCTAAAATCTCAATTGAGATTTCCTCATAAGAGAAGGGATATTAAATCAACATCCTCAATAGGCTCAGTAAAAGAAGGATCACCCACATAATTCTTCAACATAGACATAGGGAAAATTGGATGAATAGAAGACAAACACATGGCCAAATCCAACTAATAGGTAACATTCCTAACTCCCTCAAAATCTGCTATAGACCAGCATAACATGGACTGAGCTTCGCCTCCTTCCAAAAACTCATCACTCCCTTCATAGGAGACACTTTCAAGAATACCCAATCATCAACCTCAAACTCCAATTCCCTTTGCCTCATATCTACATAGGAGTGTTTGTCACTTTATGTGTTCTTAAGGGTATCCTTAATTACCTTCACCTTACCTATGGCTTGGTGAACCATGTCATAACCAAACAACCTAGTATCGCCAACTTTAAACCACCTATTAGTAGACCTACACCTCCTAACATAAAGATCCTTAAAAGAGCCATTTGAATTCTACAATGATAAGTGTTATTAAATGCAAACTCAATGAGCAGCAAACGATCCACCTAACTTCCTCTGAAATATATCACATAGACCCTTAGCCTATCCTTCAAAGTCTAAAAAATCCATTATGTCTAACCATCTATCTATGGTGGAAAGTAGTGCTAAGGTTTACCTTAGTCCTGAAACCTTTCTGAAATGACCGCCAAAAATGAGATAAAAATTACGTACTTTGATCTAAAATGATGGACATCGGCACATAATGCAATCTGACTATCTCCTCAATAAATAATTTTGAATAATCCTCCCTCGAATAATTTAAAAAGTGAGCAGACTTAGTCATCCTATCCACAATGACCCAAATAGAATCATACTGACTATGAGATTGAGGAAGACCGGTAATAAAATCCATATTAATTACCTACTAATTCCAGACAGGAAAGTCTATTTCTTTGGACAAACCACCTGGCCTTAAGTGCTTAACCTTGACATGCTGACAAATTATACACTTGGCAAAATAAATTTTCACATCACTCTTTATATTATTACACCAAGAAATCTCCTTCAAATCATTGTAAATCTTCATCAAATGTGGATGAACAGTATACCTTGACTCATAAGCCTCGGTCAAAATCCTATCTCGCAGTCCATTAACATCTGGAACACACAATCTCCTTGATACTGCAAGATACCATAACCACCAATCTCAAAAGCGAAGATTTTTTGTTGACCAAAATCATCTTTAATCTGAGCAAAAATAGGGTCCATAACCTATTTCTCCTTGATCTCAGCACCAACATATAACTTAACCACCTTATGTACAATCACACCTCTATCTCAGAATCTAATAGATAAACTCCCAAATTAGCCAACCAGTTAATATCCTTCAACAATCCTCATTTTTCCTCTTCCACGTAGGATAAGCTTCGTATAGATAACCTGCTAAGAGTATTAATAACCATATTATCTTTACCTGGATGGTAGTAAATACTCATTTCATAATTAGTGAGTAGTTTAAGCCACCGTATCTACCTAAGATTCAACTTCATCTAAGTAAACACGTACTACAAGCTCTTATGATCTAAATAGATATCCACATGAACCACATATAGGTAATGGAGATGAATCTTAAAAGACAAAACCACAGCTAACAATTCCAAATCATGCGTCGGATAAATCTTCTCATGAACCTTAAGCTATCGAAAAGTGGAAGCCACGACCTTATCATGTTGCATCAAAACAGAACCCATTCCCACAAGGGATGCATTACATAAAAAATCATTAGTACCCTCGGGTAGGGTCAACACTGGAGCAAAAGTCAATTTATTCTTCAGCTTCTCAAAGCTAGCCTCCCAATCATTAAACTACAAGAACTTTACCTTTTTGGAGTCTACTTGGTCAATGGAGCAACAATCGAAGAAAAACTCTCCACAAACCTCCTATAATACCCGGCCAAGCCTAAAAAGCTCTAAATATCAGTTGGGTTATGGATCTAGGCAATTTTTTAATAGCCTCGACTTTTTGTAGATCCACCTTGATCCCCTCACTAGACACAACATACTTGAGAAAGGTTACAACATTCAACTAGAACTCATAATTTGAAAATTTTACATACAACCTTTGATCTTAAAGAGTCTGCAACACAATTTGGAGGTGATTGGAATAATCCTCATCACTCTTAGAATACACCAAAATGTCATCAATAAACACTATCATAAAAATATCTAGAAACTACCTAAACACCAAGCTCATGAGATTCATAATACCAACCAGAGCATTAGTCAATCCAAATTATATAACTAGAAACTAGTAGTGGCTATACCGACTACAAAAAATAGTCTTACGGGTATCCAGCTCCCTAATCTTAAACTGGTGATACCCCGAATGAAGATCAATCTTAGAAAAGCACCGAGCACCCTGAATCTAGTCAAAGAGATCATTGATCCTAGGAAGAGGGTACTTATTATTTAACATCACCTTATTCAACTAACGATAATCTATACACATCCAAAGATACCCATCTTTATTTCACACAAAAAGTGCTAGGTCACCCCAGGGGAAACACTAGGGAAAATGAAGCCTTTATCAAGAAGATCCTTTAATTGCTCCTTTATCTCATTTGACTCTGCTGGAGTAATTCTGTAGGAATGAACAGAGATAGGACGGGAATTCGGTAGAATATCAATCTCAAAATCTATTTCTCTATTGTGAGAAATCCCATGAAGATCATCAGGAAAGACCTCCGAAAAATTAATCAACGATAGGGACAAATTTCAAGGAAGGACCCTCCGAGCTATAATTTGTAAACCGGACTAAATGATAGAGACACACTTTAGAAATCAACTTCTAGGATCTAAAGTAAAAGATGAATATCTCTTTAGGTACTAAGGAACTCCCTTCCAATTTATAACTGGCTCGTTAGGAAAATGGAAACTAACCTTACGAGTATGAAAATCTAGAGAAGCATGGCATGAGTGGAGACAATCCATCCTCAAGATCACATCAAAATCCACCATATCTAGTTTTAGAAAATCCTCCAAGGTCTCTCTATGAAATATATACACTACACAACCCCTATAGACCTTCCTAGACATAATAGAATCATCCACCAGGGTACACACTAAGAAAAATTAGAAATACAATTAAGACCAAAACCTAAGTGCATAACCACATAAGGGGTCATTTAAGAAAGGGTAGACCACACATCAACCAAACAGTATATGTGAAAAAAAAAAAGCTTTAATATAGAAGTAACAACATCAAGAGATATCTTAAATTCCTAATACATAAAGATGATCTTAGCCAGTGCTGGTACCAAAAGTAGCACCCTTTGGTACCGGAGCTGACGAAGTAGCAAGCAGGACTTTATTAGCTTCTGTAGCAATCCTAGTGGAAAGGCAGTTTCGTTGCATTTTCCCTAGCTGACCATATTTATAGCACTAATCCCTTCCCTTATTACACTGACCATGATGTAGCTAACCACAAAACTGACAAGGAGGATGGGGTAAGGCAGACTATGCTCCATTGCCTTAAGACTAGGCACACTGTTCCTTAAAGCCACTGCTAGCTAGGAAATGATGATAACTAGATGTCTTAGAATAAGAAGAACTAGCCATTGAATAGGTGTTAGAATACCCCCAATTTTTCTCCTTAGATCACTGTCTTCATCTCTACCACTACTTTTCTATCTTTCACCCTGCCTTGAACACCTGAACTTCTTATTCTACCTCACTCCTACTTTTTCCTGCTCCTTCTTCTCATCCTCCACTTGTTTCATATAAACCATAAGTCTAGAAATATCCAAATCATTATTCAGCATAATGTCCTTACACTGTAAAACCAAGTCCCAAGATAAACCTAAAGATAACTTCCTCATCCTAGCTCTCATAATACTAGACTCTAACTTTGGGACATAGCAAACAACTGATAAAATTTCAAAGAATATTCCTTCACACTCATCCTCTATTATTTTAGATTCACAAACTCCTCCACCTTTACTTCCCTCAACTCCTGAGGAAAGAAATGATCGAGGATGGCACTAGAAAACTACTCCCACATAGCATGCTCTGCATCATCACCCAGTGACTACTCCTATTCTTTATACAACTGATAGGCTACATATTTTAATAGATATATAACAAACACCACACCCTATAAATTAGTAGCATACATAACTCAAAATATTTTCTCTATCTCATCTATAAAACCTTGAGGATTCTCCTCAATATTAGAACCAGTAAAGGTTGGGGAAGTCAACCTCATAAATTACCTAACTCGGGTTACCTAAAAATAAAGAGTGACAAAACCTATACAATCAGATTGGTGAGACTAAGATGTCACTAACTGAGAAAATAGATGAATAGAATAATGAAACTCTACATTAGAGATGTTTCTTTGTATTGATTGGGCATAAGTATCACCAATCGGACAAAGATCAATTAGCATCAGTGGAACCTTAGGTGGAGCAGCACAATTGAGAGCAAGGACCCTAGATTGGGTCTGCACTTCATAGACGGGGTGAGTCCCCTCCATATTTTCCTCAGGTGGGGCAGAAGTTCTATAAGAGTTCCTATGAATATATTATTTTTTTGAGGAAGCATGATTTGAAATGCGAGAAAACTAGGAGTTAGAGGAATTTTACGACACCAAACTTTATAGCTCGAAATAGAACACAAGAAAAGGGAAACATTCCTAAATGCCTTGTAGCCTCCCTCTTATAAGTGTGATGCGATACACACATAAAAAAGACTCAAATCAGTGGTTGTGTGGACTCCCATAAACACTGAACCTACATCAAGCATTTCACAACCTGATCCTGGGCCTAGTCATGAAGGGTATCTCAAGCCCACCAAGGGCTAGAGACCACCCATATAGGCTATCCAAAACATAATCCAAACATACCATGTAAGATAATATAAAATGATAATATATTTTATAACTTAAAAATTAATTCCTGGGAGTCAACAACAACTATTCCCACACTATTTTCCACATAAGCCTCTGAAGAAAATCAAACATCAACCTAAGTTAGGACATGCTCCCGACTATAGCTCAAAAGAAGAATCCATAAAAGATAATCTAAGATGATAATTAAAATAGCACTTTGAAATGATAGGCCTTTTGAAAAATAAAATCTCACCACTTCAAGCTGAACAACAAATAGACCAGAATCACCTAACACTGTGCAAGGAAGAAAAAATATCCTCAGACCCTACAGTATGAAATAATATAGCATACTACGATAGTTTGATGGGTGAGCGCTAGTATGTAAATTAGGGATAAAGGCTAAAATAATAATGCCGTGTCAAACTATCTAAATTAATTTCAATGTGCACGTTCATATACATGAATTTACATAAATTTATAAGATGTCAAGATAGGGAACAAGAATTATCTTGAGATTTAAAATAATTAATCTAGATTATGTATCTCTTCTTTTTTAAAAGCATCCACGGGCTATATGTGTTTGTCTTCCCCCACCGAAAAGGCCCTAGTGCGTATAGTCACATGAACCATGGATATCAAAGGAAGGCTAGGGAATTCACAAACCTATGTCATTTTGGATACAAATATATAAATTGTGATCTATGCATGTAATTATCGAGACCCCTACATTAATAAACATAGTTTTCAGTATTGGTCCCCTCGAGACCTCCACCTTCACAATGAGCTACAAAACCCCATTTAAGCCCAATTTAAATCATTTGCAGATAACCCATCCATTTAATCAAGGAGTCATTAATTAAGGAATTACCACATGGTATAATCATACCAATTATAGTTTGCAAGCAATTTCATTATGCCATCATCTTGGGGAATAAACGACTCCCAAACTCCATTATCCATCAACTTAGGTGAATCCACGACCCCCAATCTTTAATTAAAATCATATCATGGACACTAGGGTCTGTGAAAACCATTTATAGTGCTTTAACCTTTTATGCAATGCATTAGTTTAGGAAAGTGGTCAAACCATATAAGCATCCTTGTTTAAAAGCCAATTATGCAAGTGGGTTGAGGTTATTACCAATTTGAAACATAAAATCTATTTATTTAGGGGAATCCATGACCCCCTTCCTTTTATCCATGCCCATGCTCACCAATGGGTTTCAAAAACTATCCATAAAGCATAAATAATACTAGTAAATCATAGGAATATCATTTAGACAAAACATCTTCTAAAACCCTCAACCTAACTTTCAAAACAAAACATAAAAACCATGGGAGTATCAAGATATTTCATTCCATAATAATATACAAGTTTAGGGAAAGATATACATGCCTGAAACACTAAGAATTTCAAAGAACAAATCACCCTTTGAGCCATAAATGACCGAATCCTTAAAAAACCCTAATTATTCTTGCGTAAGAATTTGAGAGAGATGAGGAGTGTATTTGATGTATCTTGGGATGATAATGAGACCCTAATCATTTTTTATGGACATGGTTTTTAATTGGGGAAGTAAAAAATGACGAAAATTCCCCTAATAAAAACACTAGAAAATTATCTTTTGTCGTTATGGGCCACCTCATGATTTGTAATGAGTCATTATAAGTTGTCACCACTACTCGTGGTCTAGGAAGAGACTTAGGGTATTTTTATCTATTTGGTAATGAGTCACACCCTATGACTTATGACCTGACCCTACGAGTCGTAGTCACAACAAAACCATGGGCCACTACACTATTGAGACCATGAGTTCGGATGCCTTACGACTCATAATATATCATGATGACGAGTATGGTCTTAATCATACTCAGTACAGAAACTTTATGCAACCAACTATTATGAAATGTCTAGCGCCCTTCAACTCATGAGGATTCTTCATAACTCGTTACCTAAGTCGTACCTTGGATAGTTGTAATGCCTCGAGTCTATACCCTGGATGCCACACAGTGCTTATAACCCTGAAGGACTATAAGCTAACCCATGACTTATACCTGTTGTGAGTACTGAGTAACAATACTATAATAAATATGGAAAAATAGGCTGAAATGCCATAAGGTTCAAAACCTAAAATCATAATAAAGAATACCGACTGAAATAATAATCTGTATAACTGAATACTTTCTAAAAGTCTTATCTAAAAGCATGTATCTATTTGAATATGGAGTTTATGTGATAAGTCCCCAACTAACTTCAACTACTGAAATAAATTGAACACTGAAATAATGAAATGATATGATAACTTTGTCCTCAAACTATGAGGACTCATCACTAGGTTTGCTGCTGATAGTTTAGGCTGCTATGTTGGGTCAGGAGCCTACTCGTATGAACCTATGATATAAAACATCATAGATCAAAAGAAAAGGTATGCTTCAGTATTTTAAATATATTGGAATGCTAAATGAGGTAGGCTGATATGCAAGGGTTCAAATTCATGAACAATAATTGACTGAATATCATGAATACAACTAAATGAGAGTACATGTATAACTAAAACTAATGAAACACTATTTATAAGATACTATGCACATATCTACATACGCTGTGTCTAAGATCATAGTGACACTAGATACTGAATTCTGATAACTGAATGACTGATATCTGAATTTATTGATAACTGCATTACTGATAGTTGGGTGACTATTTCAGACAGTCCAAATTCTATAGCACTGAACTAAGTTCTATACTAAGCTGGGTGAATGTGTCTGAAAGTCCTGATTCTGTAGAACTGAACTGAGTTCTATACTGAGATTGAAACTAAAATTATGGGAGGTAATCATTAAACCAACATGCCCCTCTCTAAACTGATTGGGGTCTAACCTATAACCTCAGGTGGAAGCTTGTAAGTACCATGCCATGGGTAAAGACAAGTGCTGAGTCACCCTCTTCTGGTAAGTGCTCTCAATGATAACAGTAGTACCCTCAACTGGTAGGTTGAACACCTCATCAACCCTTAACTGGCCAATTGATGTCCTAACCTATGCTGGCTACGTAGTTATGGAATGCTAGAACTACTTCTAAAGATCACACTCTCTACTGATAGGTGAGTTCCCATCCTTCTATTCACTCCATGCTGAATCCTACTCCTAACTGAATAAATACTGAACAAATTTCTAAACGGTTCTAAGCTAGACTAAACTATTACTAATTGTGTTAACTGACTAAACTAGACTGAGTTCACTGAGTACTGTAACTGATTGAGTGTTTTGAGTACTATTTATTGACTGGATATACTGAGTTATGTACTAACTAAATGCTACTGTACATGACATTACTAAGACTATTTAGAAGCTACTGTAATTCTAGGTAAATAGCTAGATTATTGGGTATTAGATACCCCCAGAACTCGATAACATGAAAAGTAAAGCATAGCATGATCTTGAAAAGCATTACAATGTTCATAACTTATTCATAGAGACATTTTATCAAACACTTGTAAGATATAAGCTTGTACATATGCTAGCATGTCATGATTTCCCTATTTAATCCACATGAGCGATTTATCAAATACTTGAGGAACATAATCTATGAACATAATACTAATAAACATGTAGGCATCATGATTTCCAATCCCAACTTACAAATTCAAGGGATTTAACATGAATTTACATAATACTACACATATGTCCAATAAATTTATATGAATCTTGTAATAAATCATGAGTTAGAAACCCAATTAACATCATAATCACGAATACGTTCTAGCCCAACATAGAATTAATAAATTCAATAAATAAGAAGTTTAAAAAGAAGTTCTTGAACTCCAAGGGTGGAAGGAAACCCTTGGATGAACACCTAACATACCTTGGTTGTTAATTCTCTGAAAGTTGTGGAGATTTTTTTGAAGCTTGAATCTTGGATTGAAAGCCCTAGGGTTTTGTTTCTTGAGTAGTTTTGAGAATAATAAGTGTTTTAGCCGTAAGAATGAATTAATCTCATTGTCTTTATGGGGCTCAATACGGGTAAAAAATAACCAAATTACCCCTCTAAATGCGGGCTTTTAATGACTAAAAATGTGTCCCATGATGCACAGGCTGGTGCGTCGCGTTGATGGCATCAATATAATAACCAATGCATCATGTTGAGTTTGTATTTGTTCACTAGAATTACACTAAAATCAGAGGGGAATTATCTGTCGATGCAATAGGCGATGTGACACGTTGAGATTGCATCGACCAACTATTTTGGTCACCCAAACATAGTTCAAACAAGGTTCAAAAAATCCAAAACTCACCCAAAGTGACCTACTGACATTCCTAATCATGAATCAACCAAAAAATTGATATTTTAAGGTCATAAGGGTCATAAAATAGGATTGCCAACTTATGAAGGTTAAAATACTTCTAAGTATAACCACTTAGCTAAAATTTCTAAGTCTAGGACCTCTTTTCAAGCTTTAACGGACTGAGTTAAGCTTAGAATTTGACAGGGTCTTACAATAGTGAGCTCAAAACTCAAAAATATTCTAGGGTCCAAAACCTAGAGTATTACACCTAAATAGGAGTTTATTGAGGTAGTTGGAACTTAAAAAGAAGAAAAAGAGCATCAAGTAACCAAATAAAACCAAGGAAGAATAGATGTTGAAACGCATAGCAAAATGAGAGTGGAAGGACAAAATTATTGTTCTTTGCACCACTTTTTCAAAGCAGGTAGTGGTATTAATTTATGTTGTTTTTAGGAAGTCTTGTGCCAGTCACCAAAAGAAAGGAGTGGCGCAAGTTTAGCCATTGGTCTAAATATTTCGTTGTTATTTTTCCCATAGCTCTGCTTTTGGGTTGTTAATGGGAATAAAACTCATCCTAACCCGATTAATATTAGTTTTTGACATTCTAAGGGTTTCAAAACTCAATATAAACCCCCTTTACACATTTTTCATAGGGAAGAACTGTTTTGGGGAAGGAAAAGGATATGGAAAAGCTCAAGAAAATGGTTTAATTTATTTCTTTTAGTTAATTTTAAATTTTTGCCTTGTAAACTCATGAAATCACTTCTTCCAAATAGATTCACGAGTAGCTAAACCTCTTAATTTCAAGGATTGTTGTTGAACATGAAAGTTGTGGCTTGAAAATCATATTATCTATTTTGTTTTCCATTTATTTGAGTTATTTATTTCTTCTTGCTTTCAATTATTCGTTTAGCTGATCACGTTGTGAATATTATTTAGGGATTGTTTCTTGGACTTAATAAAAGATAAAGAGAAGTGTAAAAAGGGGAAATAGCACTAATTTGTTTGCCTTATAGGGAAAGAGAATCGATTCATCACTGAGGATAGAAATATATTATATAAACTAGATTAGTTGATACAAAAGATTTCTTTATGTACTTCACTATTAACCAATGACCATAGAAATATAGGCATTAGGAAAAATCTATTAGATTTAGAGTCGTTGGAAAAATGCTTAATGTAGCTGCAATTAACCTGCAACTAGTAACTCAGGAAATCAAATTAGATAATTGATTGTATACCACAACTGGATTGTCAAAAAACCATAACCCCAGATCTTTTCTCAAATATAAATTAAAACAAAACCAATTTATGACTTTCTTAAAATTGTTTTTTATTTACATTCAAAACATACATATCACTCTTTATTATTAGTCACCTACTG
Organism: Capsicum annuum; assembly: GCF_002878395.1. NCBI lineage: Eukaryota > Viridiplantae > Streptophyta > Magnoliopsida > Solanales > Solanaceae > Capsicum > Capsicum annuum. The sequence goes on along the minus strand of NC_061120.1, from coordinate 26,960,813 downwards.
AATAGCTCAAATAAGAATTCAAATTAGAACTTCAATTCATCAAATCCTTATGGGTATGATATCTAGACTTGCATCCTGTATTGATTGTACGGCCATGTACACTTGCCTGTAAAAATTGACGCAAAAAGCTCCAACTTTAATGTACCAAATATGGGAGTCGTTGGCTTTCTCTTGATGTGTAGAATTGATATTCTTATGTTTTAGTACATTTTAAATCCATACATGAGGGGAAGGCTATGTTATTGGAGGCTTTCAAACCCGAATTTCTATATTTAAGGTAGGTTATGGCTTAACTTTATTCAGATTAGACTGGGTAATTAATAAAGGCAAAAAAATTTTTATGGCAATGGTAACCAATCATGAAATATTATTATTACTATTTTGTGCATGTGGGGGCGTATATTGTTGTTATTATGTAGAATTGAGACATTATTTTCTATGTGTGACCATGTGGGGTCTTATATGATAATATTGGCTTAGTGTTTAAGTAATTGGTTGTTCTTTTTGATGAAAACTGTCTATATTTGAAATTACATATGATTAAATGGAAAATTATTGTATATCTTACTCTATTGGTACATGAATTATAGTGGATTATGTATAGTTGGCTTATAGAGTGTGTTTGGATCACGTACTTGGTATATTGGTTGGATTGGGGAAATCCACATTTTGGTTGATTGTGAGCATTACATCTTCATATCATATACATTTATGAAACATCGTTACCACTATGGAAATAGAAATAGTGGTTTTTCTGGTAGAAAGTGTGACTCTTAAAACAAACCTCTGCTGATGTATATGCAGGATAGGAGTTATGGATATTGGATTGGTATTGGTGGTTTTGCAAAACCCTCAACATGTCACATCTTTATCATCATCATCATCATTATCATCTTCATTGAATTTCATCCATTGTGTTTATTTTGTGTTGTATGTTCATGCTTCATTTGATGTCTATCTATGTGTGTTTTCTTTCTTTTATTTGTATTTGGAATATTTTTATATCTTACAACTATTAATAGAGATGGTGTGGTCTACCTTTTGGAATATTTTTTGATTGTGGGTAACGTGCCCATAGTGGGTACATTTATATACTTTAGTTTCTACTTATCTTACTCGCCCTATGATACCTATTGACTATAAGTGGATCACCCCTAGTTCACCCTTTTTATGTAGATCTAGATACGAGTGCACTACATGATAGATGATTTGACCAGTGCTCATAGTATTTACGATGTATCGATTGGTCTATACTTTCAGAGTTGATCTACTACCTCCTCTTATTTAGTATATGTATTGATTTTGTATTTAGAGACAAATTATGTTTCTTTTGGACTATTAGTTAGATATTTTGATTTTGATATATACTTAGTTGGTTCTTACACTGTGACGCTAAATTCTTGAAGATTTATGGTATCTTTGTCATGTATTTTTCTACTAACATGGTATATTTGTGGTTCGGCTTCGTTCTAGAAGCCTTACCTTGGTTCTTGAGTTGTGGCAGAAAAGGGAAAAAGTGGAACCAGTGGAGGTAAATGATGTAGATGAACTTTCACCACAACGGTTGCTCCAGGCAGTGCACTTCCAAAGGTTCCACTATTTTTACAATTTTGCAATTTTTGCAAAACAACCCTGTATTATTTATAATCAAAGATAAAACCAATTTTGACATGCAATATAAGCTAAAACAAATATTATTAAATATGGTAGAAATGAGTGTCCTAAAAATGCTAAGAAAAATAAAAGAAAGAAATTGTTCATTACATGCCCTAGATAAGGGCAACCCAAATCCAAAAATAACAATAATAAGAAGGGAACATCTAGCTTGTGACATTATCTCTGAGGATCGAGGAATTTGAACCCTTCTTCTCCATACCAGTGAGGAAAAAGAACTTCTCAACACCCTTCTTTGTAATATTTTGGAGTTTCTTAGTTGGGGAGGCAAATTTGAGCATCACCTATACTACCTTCCGCATCCTCACTAGCATATGGTCTGAAGAGCAGTGCTTCTTCTTTTCTATGTCTATATCCCTTTAAAGCTTAGCATAGGCTTGATATAGGTCTACTAAGGTAGCATATCTTTAAGGAGACAACTTGGGTCAAGGAAATTTAGTCTTCTCTTTGTAGACCTTTACAATAATAGAGTTGGCCTTCCAATCCTAAGCATGATGGGAGGACCAATCAGTATTTTTTTGAGTTAAATGGTTGGAAATTCACTCTCCATACACTTTCACCTACTTAAGTTAATGTAGCTTACCAAAACATGAGAGAATTGAAAGAGAAAGGTGAGAAAGATAACCAAACCAAGGAGAAGAACAAATAAGAGGAGGATATCAGGTTGAAAGGGAAGAGTCCCTTAGTAATGTTGGCTACGAACAAAGATCTTTTAATGGGGCATTATAACAAAACACCCATTCTTCTCCTAGCCCATGTTTTTCATACAAAACACTCTACTTCTCTTATTCCCCATTCTATTTATCTTTTTTTTTTTAGAAATTTGATGATGTATTCCCAAAGGAGCTTCCCCAAGGATTACCCCTACTTTGAGTAATTGAGCATCAAATTGATTTTGGATAGGGTTCTCAATTTACCAATAAATTGGCCTATAGAAGTAATCCAATAGATACTAAAGAGCTCCAAAGTCAAGTTAAGGAACTCCTCAACAAAGAATACACCAAAAAAGTATGATTCAATATGTGGTCCTAGTGTTTCTTGTGCCAAACAAAGATAAGACATAGCACATGTGTGTTGATTGCCAAACCATCAATAAAATAATGGTAATGTATCGCCACCCTATTTCTATTTAGATAATATGCTTGATGTGTTAAATGGATAGGACATAGCACATGTGTGTTGATTACCGAGCAATCAATAAAATAATGGTAATGTATCGCCACCCTATTCCTATTTAGATAATATGTTTGATGTGTTAAATGGTTATTGTGATTTTTCTAAGACAAATCTTAGGAGCAGGTACCACCAAATCTGGATGCAACCGGTTGGTGAGTGGAAGAACGTATTCAATACCAAGTTTGGTCTATATGAATTAATGTTCATTCTTTTTGGCCTCACCAACACTCTTAGTACCATTATGTGTTTAACAAACAATGTGATGAAATCATTATAGAGAAGTCTTCTATGGTATACTTTTATGATGTGCTAGTTTATAGAAAATCCCTTAAAGAACATATTTTATATTTGAAAATGTGTTTGAAGTGCCCAGAAAAGAAAAGGTATGCTAATCTTGAAAAGTGTTTTTTTGGCGTGAAAGAAGTAGTGATCTTGAGATTTTTTGTGATCTCGAGAAGAGTCAAGGAAAATGAATCTAAGATATAAGTGTAACTGGACGCTACACGGTGCTCATAGTCTCGAAAGACTAGAAGCTAACCCATGACTGGTACCTGCTACATAAATTGAATGATAATACTATAATATGCAGAAATTAGGTGAAAAACGTGACATAAGGTTCAATACTAAAATAAAACTAAATACGGTATAACAATACCAAAAGTGAAACATCTGTCTGAAAATACTCAAGCCTGAAAAGCCTAAAAATTGTCTAAAATGTGGAGTTGATAAGACAAGTCCACAACTAACTCCGCTACTGAAATTAAACTAAATTGCTGAAATAATAACCATCTCCTCAAACTATGAGAACTCACCACTAACTCTGACTGCTAAAAATTTGTAACTTCTAGGGATGATTGCGAGCTTATGCATCTGAACCTATGGATTGAAAGAACTATGATAGCTTGGTAGAATGCATAAAATTCCCATACCATAGCCGGGCTGTAAGAACCGAGTGGTCTACTCATCTACTCTAACTAATATTGATTAAATGTTGCCTAAAACAATGGTACTCGACCCGGCCCCAATAGATCGATCAAACATTCCTCATAAATGGATATCGTAGGCCTTCCTGCCTCCTAAATATGACTATCGCCTCCATTTCATACACTACCTTAGATGTCCTTTCTAAGGAGGTGCATCTAAGGCATGTGTGTGTAATGGAATCTACTCCTGCTGTACTGATGCATCATGGGTAGCCTTCTCTATAACCTCCCCAAACTGTGGTACATCTGTTTACTGTACATGAGTAGTGGTACCCTACTCAGACTGAGATACCACTGATGGCTCCTCCTACTCTACATCTTTGGATGAATCCTGTGACCCTTCCTCTGACTAGAGGTCCTGAGCAGCAACTTATGGAATACTCAGACTCTGTCTCCTCATCATCATAAGGTGGTAGAGTGTGTGGGGTTAACACTCGTGCTGACTTTATCCTTAGCTGGGCCGCAGCTACCTCAATAGCCTAGCGCGTCTATCCTCTAGTAACTCTGCGTGTCAGCGCAGCTGCAACTTTTATACTTAGCGAAATTAGGTACTCCTTCACCAAACCACTAGGCTCAGCGGATTTGTCACATCTCCCAAGGTCTTAGCCTTATTTTCCTTAGATTTTTGTGCCATATATACTTAAAAGAGTAGTCATTAGTTTTCAACAAGATTGAGGTATTACAAAAGTTGAAGAAAATCTCAAAATTTTAAAAAGTTTGAATTTTTCCTCAATTTTCACACCCCTATAACCTATTTGAAATCCCTAAAAGTCCAATGTACACACACCGATTCTAAATCCTAAATCTCAAAGAAAAAAAACACACTCAACTAGGTGTATTACTCTATTCATTTAAGTTAAACTTCCAGTTGGGGCCTAACTTTAGATTTTACTGCAAAAAAAGGCCCTACATTAAGACTTTAGGCTACTTCAAGGCTCCTACATACAAGAATGATAGATTATATATATTTTGAAATGTAATACACATATCAAATTGTTTAAACAACAAATAGATCAATAAATAACCATTAGGAGCCTAGAAAGTTACCTCTTTTATGAAGAATCGAAAGTGAACAATAAAGAATTCATGTAAAACCACAGTTGAAACTTATTTTTACTGTGTTGCAACAAGTTGATATTTAAAATAAGTTTCAATTTAGCCTCTACGTAAGTTTGGGTTTAGTTTGTGTTTTAAGAGAAAAGTTTGAATTCAAAGAGGAAGGTAAAGTTTTAAGGATTTGAATGAGTTAGAATAAGGTTAAGGTTGTTTAAATATAGGCGGGGGATATTTTAGGTCATATATATGCGTTGGTAGGCTCAAAATTCGAATTAAAAATTGGTCCTACTTATGACCTACCTGCGATATCCACCTGCACCTGCAACCTATGGTCAGGCATGACTAGCAAGTGCAAGGGCCAAATGCCAGGCCATAGAATTTGTACCGCTTTCCGACTATCCAAACTTAGTGTTTTGATATTTTTTCAACTACTTGTGATGCCCGCAACCTACATTTGAGGTCTCAAAAGTATGATTAGATGCCAAAGTCCGTAACTTTCTATTTTTCATCCTCAAAATTTAAACTTTTAAACTTAATACTCAACTTAACTTGTGGGACTTGTAACCATGATGGGTTGATCACACAGCCCCCTTACCTGGAAATTGATGAATGTAGTAATTTTTACCATATTCTAGGTAAGTCAAAGAACTAAAAACCTACAAAAAGAAAACACAACAGAAGCATGAACACTAAATATAGTGAGTTTCCTCCCACTTAGTGCTTAATTTAAAGTTGTGGCACAACATGGATGTGTTGATTACTCATAATTTACTAACAATCCCAAGGGTTGCCTCCTATGCAACACTTAATTTAATGTCGTAGGACGACGCAGGTAGCTTGAATACTCAGAATTCATCAAGATAGACATAGGAGTATCCTCCAGGGTCATCAATATAATCAATCACCAATACTACCCTCATTTAAGTTAGCTGCTTTATTGACTTTTGGATATTGAATATAGCCACCTCACCGTTGACTCTAGATTTTAGCTCACCTTTCTCCATATCAACCATAGTTTTACCCGTGGCCATAAATGGTCTTCTCAATATAATGGTCATTTAAGTGTCAACCTCAAAGTCAAGGATGATAAAGTCAGCTAGAAAGATGAATTTATCCATTCTCACGATCACATCAAATAAAATTCCCACATGTTTTTTCACTGTCGGTCAGCCATCAACAGTTGCATTGAAGTCGGTTCTAGAGGATTCAAGCTCAACTACTTAAATATTACTAGCGACATAAAATTAATATTTGTATCTAAGTCATACAAGGCTCAAGCAAATCAGGATGACCCAATAGTATATGGAATAGTGAATGCTCCGAGGTCCCCCTTTTTTTGTGCCAAGGACTTAGTCATGACTCCACTACTGTGGTGGACAACATCAACATCCTTAATTTTCGTTCCTTTTTTCCTTGTGAAAATTGTTTCATGAACTTGGCATATCCAAGTATTTGCTTCAATGCCTCAAGAATTGGTATTTTAAAGATTAATTATTTTAGCATCTTAATGAATCGCTTGAACTTACCTTCCACTTTTTGTTACTTTAATCACTGAGTAAAAGGTAGGGATGGTCACGGAATTTGTCTAACTTTTGGCTCCACGATCGGACCCTTACCCTTGTGTTCAGCTGCTTTACCTTCATCACCTGTTACCTTTTTTGACTCAACAATAAGTGTCCCATCAGCATCAACTTCTATAGCAGGTCACGTGGGATCTATAGTAGCTATATCAGTCCATGTGGTAATAGAAAGTACATGACCATCATTTAGTGGATTTTACATAGTTTTTCTTGGAAGGGTACTTGGCTGCCTCTGGTTCAGAGTTGCTAACATCTGCCCAAACTGGTGCTCGAACTGCTTGATAGCAGTAGTATATGACTCGACCTTTTGGTTTAATCATAAAATATTGGCTTAATCTTCTTAAAGTTTATCTCTTGATTTTCTTTACCCTTTACTAGCTTAGCCAGCATCTCTTCCATTCTATATTCTATATCTCATCTGCTAAGTAAAATGTACCTATCTTCCTTCTCTCTATATTCATCATTTTCCCTCTAGTCACTATCTTTCTCTTTGCTACGGTCCCTATATCTATCTTAGTAGTTCCAACCTCAGGTCCCTTTCTTTGGGCTTGAAAACCCACTATCTGATGATCTAAATAATTTGCTTCATCTTCCAATTCTAACTCGTATGCCTCAAAAGCTGACCTCTATACTGCTACTTTATTTACTTTCTTGGGATTTGCTGTTACAAGCATTTTTTATAGTACCCCTAGATCAGTCCTTAGCAAGACAATTTCTTGTGCTAATGAATCATCAACTGCTCTCTAGTTGTAAAAGGCACCAATAGCAGATGTGCTAGATCCCTTCTTATCCTTCCAAGTTTTCCACCCTTAGTTGGTGAGTAATATTTGATCTAACATCTCTAAAGATACCTCCCAGTGTATTCTCATAAAATCTCCTCCAGAGATGGTTTCTACCATGGTTCTAGAGTTGATGGTCAAGGATCTGTAGAATATTTCCGATAAGGTCGTCCCTGATAACTGATGGTTTGGCACCATACTCAGCTTCATCTTGAACCTGAACCATGCCTCATACATATATTTTGAATGCAGCTTCCTGAAATTATAGATCTCATCCTTAAGCAACAACATCTTAGACAGGAGAAAGAACCAATTCAAGAATTGCCTACACAACTTGTTCTATGTAGTGATAGAGCCTCTTACAGTTTCCCCAACCATAAAGACTCTTCTCCTATAAGTGATAAGTGTAATAGCCATAGTATTCTAGAATGTTAGACGAGCTATAAATCCCAAGGAAATTTGTAAGGTGCAAGTTTGCATTATCTATAGGCAAACCTACAAACACACCCTTGAGATTTAGAAGTTTGAACATTGCGCTCATGATGTCAAACTTGACGACTGGGGTAAAAGAAGAGAAAGAATAGATCTTGTAACTATTGGCTTAATGTATCCTAGATCTTCTTCAGCATCTATATATGGTTGCACGTACTGGTTTTCTAGGATAACGTAAACACGGGTACCTCTAGATCTGTTCTGGTCTCCACTGAGTGCTACTTGGCAGTCTGCTGCTTGTCTTTGCTAATCTAGTTCTGCCTCCCTATCTACCCTCTGAAGTTCTTCCATTGCCCTTTCCTTGATTTTAGTTTGAGATAATAGCTCACTAGTTTAACGATCAACAATATCATGTACTCCTTCGGGAGGAGAGAGAGGTACAACATCATGAAACCCTTTAGGATTATCAACTCTTTTCTGCTCTAACATCCTACTAGGTGCTTGTAGGATTTTCTCTGGATTAGGATATAATTGGAGTAAGGTATTGCCTCTACTCTGTGTGCTAGGTATACACAGGCGTATGCCCAACTAAGAACAAGAAAAAAGAAAAACCTAAAAACTGCAACAACTTTAAATCACAAATTAACATTATGTTCCCCGACAACAATGCTAAAATTTTGATGATGCCCAAACTATACCTCTTCTTAGAATATGATACGGTTGCTATAAAAATATAGTAACCCAAAAAATGTTGGGGTGAAATCCCAAGGAAACATGTGGAATCATGGCTCTAGTAGTTGTAGTCAATGGGAAGAACATGAAAAGTAAATGGGGGTTTTGTGTAGTAATCTCGAACAAGTAACTTTATTAATTTTGATTGTAATCAATCGTAGGTGAACACTACAATTATGTTCCCCCAGCTTTTCAACTTCATAGTATTAACGTTCTTTGTTGAACTAACGTGATACTTTGCATGCATAATCGATAAATTATGTACATTTAATAATTTTTTGGATAAGCAGAAAGATTTCACCCTTTAAATTTTGAGTCTCAGGATGTCACCTTACTAACCCTTATCTTGATCTCAGTTAAGTATTAACTTTGGAGTCTTTAGTTATTAGAAAAATCTAACCATCTTACACAGATAAAACCTAGAAACATGGGTCAATAGCTAAACTACAAATTACTATTGCCTTTTTCTTTTCCTAGTCACTATTCCTCTTTTGGAGCAAGTAGCAATATCTAGACAGGATCATAACGTGTGCACCTGCTAAGAAAAATATTATAATAAAGATAAATAAATACATACATGGGTATCAGTTCATAACCATAAAAACACTTCCTCTACTTTATCGATCCGCCAGGGTTTACATAAACCTAGCTATGGGTTTTTAACTGCTCATACTTATGAAGAAATTAATAACATTCATATTTGAAAGCATACATGAAATCACAATTATAAGAAGTGTAAAAACCTATAACTCTAACTGAATTAATCAAATAAAGTCAATACAAGAGAATCCCAAGATTAAAATTGAATCTTGGAATTCAAATATATTCGTGTGTAACTCTTACTAAAATATACATAAAGGGTATTTATAGTACATAAGGAAACCCTAAAACAAAAGACTAACAAAAATAGAAGAAAATATTGTGGATGGCCACTTGTGGTCTGCACTTATGCACTGACCCTGGGTGCAGGTAGTACTTGCGGTCAATAGGGTGAGCGTAGGTACAGGGCGCAAATACCGAATGACAAAAATCCGGTAAGTTAGCTCTTAGGATTTTGGACTTTTGGCACTTTCTTTGCCTACTTGCGGTACGTAGGTTTGGCTTTTGGTCCACATAATGACATGTAATTGCCGGGAGTGATCTTTTTAGCTCTTTTTCACTTCTCAAACATGCTTTGATCAGAATAAGCCAAAAGTATCCCGAACATTCATAATTGCTCCAAAAAGTAGCCAAAAACACCTTTTTCATATTTTCACAAACATAAAATCCAAAACATGGTTTCTTGCAAAACATACCCAATTGCATCATATCTAACAAAATAACCTCAAAAACATCCATATTTTCCTTGTTTTAAGCATCAAAAGTTCTATATTTCTTTAGCACATCAGCCACAGAGGTTGTGTATTTATTGTATTATTATTAAAGTTTCAAGGGGTATTTTGGTCTTATCCCCTTCACACCAAATGCCCAATTGTTGACTTAAAACCCATTAGGGGTATTATTTTCCTCATTCTTCATCAGTTAATGATACTCAATTCCGTTTCATTCTTAATAACATAAGAAAATCAAAACTTCTCCTAAGAATTCACCATTCAAGGTCCCAAGTTCATGTTTTCTTCAAGGATTCAAGCAACTCAGGTATGTGGGGTATTCATCAATATTTTTCTTCCACCTATTGAGTCTTAAGAAATCCTTTATTTTTTAATTGTAAACCCTTTTCCCTCTTTTCATGAAATTTTAATGTTTAAGTCTGAATTTACTTAAATTGATATTAATACTTTTGAATAAAAACAATGACTATGTTTCCCCATGTTAATTATACTTATACATGATTTATAATCTTAGTCACCCGTATCATATCTAGTTGATACCATGTGAATTTCTCAAGTTATGAAATACACATGTGATCATGTTGTCCTCATAAGTTTAATAAATTCCCATACTCTTAGTCATGAATTTCATCAGTTTAGTGAAATATACTATGTTTTGGGGTTTACGACTCATGAATTTCTTACATTGATGTACATGATGTTACCATATTTAGAGTATTATTTTATGCTAGAGGGTTATGAACACCTAATACTTATATATTTATGCATGTTTTAGATTTTCAACTTTCAAGTAAATCAGGTCATGAATTTCTTAACATATTCAGATTATCATATTCATGTTGAGAAATTATCAATTTTGAGTCGAATTAAATTAAATTTGTACCAATGTCAGTTCAGTTGTGAGTAGGATTTAACATTGAGAGGACTTAGGGATGAAGGCTCACCCGCCAATAGAGCACTGAGACCTTTAGTAGCAATCTTTAAGTTTTAGAAGTACATAGCCAACGTAAGGGCCACCCTCCAGTAAAGAACTGGCACCATAGTTATTCGAGATATCAATTAGTGGATCCATACAGCCAGTGTTAGTATCTATTGCAAGTAACTAACACACTTCCAACTAGGGTTTTAGGTTGGACCCGATTAGCTCAGATTGGGATATTTCATTTATATGACAGCTCCCATAGATTATATTTTCACACATTTTCCTGGACAAGTATTCAGTTTATCATCTATTTAGTCAGTCTATTTTACATACTATTTTAGTATACGCTTTACTTGGTCTTGCACTCATTTTTACATGTTTATGGATTCATGATCAATATCTATATGTATCTCAGTTAGTCTCTATCTCATGTACTAGTACATTCTAAGTACTATTTGCATACTTTCTTTTGCTCTATATTGTCTTATAACATAGGTTTAGATACTTAATTTCTCGATCACCCATAGTCTCTTCAGTATCCCTCAGCAGTAGTTGTGGTGAGTCATCATGTATCATTGATAATTATTTGCATTTATATTTTATATTTTCTTCATTTTAGTCAGTTAAAATTAGTTAGGGTTTTGTACTATCGAATTCTTATGTCTAAAAATCTTTCTTATATTCAGATACTTGGACTTATATCAATTTTATCAGTTGTTTTAGACATGTTGAGTGTTTTTTTAGTATTAAATCTTAATAGTATTTGATTAGTTTAACTTATTCATTTGATGCTTGTATTATTATTTTATTCAGTGCTCACAGCAGGTACAAGATCATGAGTTAGCTTAGGGTCACTTGTGGCCTTAAGAACCATGTTACGACTAGGGGGTAGCCTCGGGTTATACAAAGCTTGGTATCGGAACCTAAGGCTTTTAAAGTGTCCTTGGGTGTCTAAAAGTTGTAGTGAGTAGAGTAATGTGCATGGGTGTGAAGCATGCCAATCTTATGGTAAATAGGCTATAAGTTATTTTAGGAAAGTTTCACTTCTTTTAGTATTCATGTCATGTGAAAGAGAGTGATCTCTACTAAATTCCTTTTTATAACTCGTCTTTCATCCATTTATAGAAAATTTCTTCTAGAATAAATAACCAATGGAGGAAAGAAGATCATCCTACACCACCACCTATTTAGGAAGAACTTCTAACAAACATGTTTGCCATGATAAATTTAGGACTTCTCTTAATATTTTGGCCCTGACTATGGCTTCTTAGAATAACCAGTAGGCTATTTCCAAAGCCAATCCAGTAGTGGGTATGAAAGAATCTAGGATCCTAGACTTCACTCATATGAATTCTCTAATATTTTCTGAATCCAAGTTGAGTAGGATCTGCAAGAGTTTCTAGATGGTGTGTAGAAAATGATAGACATCATGGGTGTTTTATTAAGAGTGTTGATTTAGTTGCTTGACAAAGTACAAGGAGTGGCTCACCATTGGTTTAAGCAATGAAAGAAGGATAGGGATGTTGAGACAAGGCCTATATAGTGGGAGGAGTTTTCTATGACATTTTTATACATATTTTTCCCACTCGAGTTGAAGGAGGACAAAGTATAAGAGTTTATAAATCTAAGGTAGGGTAACATGAGTGTGAAGGAGTAGTCACTCAAGTTTACCAAGTTGGTGAGATATGCTTCAACTATCGTAACTAATTCTAGGGAAAGAATGAGTATGTTTTTGTATAAGGTTTCAAAGGATATGGTTAAGGAGTGCAAAATAAGTATGTTGGTTAAGGATATGCACCTTCTAGATTAATGGTCCATGCTTAGCAAATTGAGAAAAAAAAATCTCAAAGAAAAGGAAAGAGAGAATATAAAACACCCTAGGTTGTGGTCCTTAGAAACTTTCTTAGGTTTTATGGTTCTACAAAACATATGACCAGTGGATACCAGTTGTATAATAGGGTATGAGTGGTATGCCTTAGTCGTATGCTGACCAGTATTGGTTGGTAGGTTAGATTGGTTTATGGAATGGGTACGACTTGGGTTGTTACAAGTTGTATAGACAGATATGGGTTATTTGGTATGGGTTTTTCCTTTATTTAATCTGAGATGTAGTAAAATTTCTTAGATATGAGTACGAGTGGCACACCATGAGCTTTAATCCAGGATATGATTCATACCATGGACTTGTATAGTGGATAATATTCAAACCTCTTATGATTCTATAATTCTCTCTAAGGCTCTTGGGTAAAGGAAGGCTAGCGTTTCACTAAGGTTGTCAATTTGGGACTATTGTTGGTGATTTTTCTTTGTCATCTTCTTAATTTCAGGCAAGATACTTCTCCCTCATTGTTAGTTCCAGCTAAAGATATGTTTTATGCAATGTTTTCATGGCATGATTATTGTATGTGTTTGGGGTTTTCAAATATATGTTAGGGTTTTGGTATTAAATGCTTAGTTATGGATTTCCTATGTTTTAATTATATTTTTACATGCTTTAATGGTGGTTTGGAAAATTGGTTGCATGGGAATGGTTAATAGATAGTTAGTATTGGTTTTGGAAATGCTATCCCCAGTATGTTTGATAAAATGCCTTTGATAATGCTTTAACTATACTATGGAACTTTTAAAGGAACTATTGCATGGTATGGTTTGGTAATAGAATCCTAAATGGCATAAAATGGTTTTGAATGGTTAGTTTTTAAGGTTTTGGTGGTCATGGTATTAGTTAATTGGACATCCTTGTGGGTTACAATAGAATCCCCTAAGTAAACACATTAATGAACCACTTGTGGGGTACATGGGATTCCCCTAAGAAACTTAATAATGGAACACTTATGGGTACACGGTAATCCCCTAAGTTAATTGGATAATGTAACATATGGGGTATATGGTAATCCTCTAAGGTAGGCTATGGACATTGTTTACAAACTGTAGTCGGTATGATGATACCACTATTCATAGCCTTGGATTATAATAATGGTATCATGATTTGGTTGGATGAAAATGGTTTTAATTGGGCAATAATGGTGGGGTGCAAAATCTAATCGTGAAGGTGCGAGTCTAATGGACAAATACTAGAAACTCATGTTTGTCAACATGAGGGGTTTGTCATGATGACCATTTATGATACTATGAGGTACATGGGAATCCTCTAAGTACACTATACAAATTTATCATAGAGAGTGAGGGTACTTGTGAATCCCCTACTCTTATGGTATCTATGGTTCATGTGGTTACACACATCGAGGCCCTTTCAAGGAATTACACTAGACCCATATAGCCCATGGGTGATTTTTAGGACGGTTAAGGTACACATACCCAGGTTAATGGTTTTAAATACATGCTAAACCTTTTTCTCTTTCCCATTATGGTTATATATATATATATATGTAAAGTTTGTATGCATATGGTTAGTTTACTTAGTTTTACTGGTTGGCATTATTGTATCCTTATCCTAAGTACTTGCTAGATTTCACCTACTAACTCATCCTCGGGCGGCTATATCCCCACGTGATGCAATAACCAACCATTCTGCTCCCCCTACTTAGTGCTCGAATATAGGATCAACTCGGTTGGATTAAAGTGGTGAGCTTCTATATTCCAGAAGGCTCTATTTCATGTTCATGGTTGTTTTTACATACTTTGGTTTATTTATGGATATTTATTTTGGCTATGAGTAAGGGAATGTCCAAATCAAATATTGGTTCTCTTTTGGTTAGAGGCTTTTGTGAAACTACTATGGTTTGGTATAGGCGGGATCGATACTGGTATCAGTTTTAGTATTGGCATTAGTATTGATGCTGATACCAGTTTACTAAATTTCTCATTGTTCTTTCTTTTTATGTTATGTTATGGAACTTGGTTTGGTTTTGGCTTATGGTTCAGTTTTTTTATGTTTATCAGTTGGGTTTAGAATGGTTGGACTTTTTTAGGTTGATCTCGGTTATAGACCTATCCTAGATTCTGATTTTTGATAATTACTCGCTATTTTGTTATATGTTCAAAATTCATCTGACTCAGGGTATATGTTGGATGGTTGGGTTAGGTATTGAGGGTGCTCCTTGGTCTTAGTTGGACTTGGGATACACAGTATAAAAGACCCTGGGTCGGGTTGCGTCAAGTTAGTATCAGAGCTTTATGTTCAAGGTTAACTGGGACTCCATAAGGCCGTGTAGATTAGAGTCTCTTTTAGGGTGTTTAGCGCACCATACTGATAAAGAAGAGACTATAAGACATTTAGGAATATTTCACCTTCTTGTTATTCTATTTTTAAGCTCCAAGGTCTAAGATCCATTCTAATGCTAGTTTGTTCTTTTTTTAGATTATGCCTTGATGATATGAGACATAAGGTAACTCTTCTATCCTAATTGGGGATAATGTTGAATGGACATGTACTACCCAGGGGATCCATACTCAGTCTAGGAGTCCAATCTGTGATATTTCTAGAGTTTCACCGGTTGCTTCTAGTCCTCCTTAGGATGAGGTGACTAATGTAAAATTTTTCCAATTGATTCTTATTATTTCTTAGTTGGTTATTTCTCAGGTAGAGCAGGATGCATCTAGTGTTCCATCTGCTGAGGCCACAAGGGTTAGATAGTTTATGAAGATGAATCCTCCTACTTTTACTGGTGTGAAGGTGGAGAAGAATCCTAAGTATTTCTTGGATGAAATGGAGAAAATATTCAGGGTGGTGCAGGCCACAAATTTGTAAGGGGTGAGTTTTACATCTTATCAGCTTAAGGATGTAGCATACCCATGGTATGAGAAATGAGATAAGGTAAAGGGTGATTTTGAGGAGTCATCTTTGTAGGAGACTTTCTCTAATACTTTTTTGATCACTTCTTTCCTCCCAAGATGCGGGAAATAAAAGCAGATGAGTTTGTTAATCTGAAAAAAGGGATTTTATCGATTAAGGAATATGCCTTGAAGTTCCATCAGTTGTCATGGTATGCTCTGGATATGGTGGCTGATATGAGGACCAGGATGAGGAAGTTTTCCTTAGGGTTTTCTCAGGAGTTGATACTTAAGAGCAAGACTGTAATACTGATAAAGGATATAGATATCTTTAGGATGGTTGTTTATATGCAACTAGTGGAGAAATAAAATAAGAAATAGGATGAGTTAGGGGAATGGAAGGGTAAGAAGTTCAGGTCATCTAAACAAGGTGGTGTTCAATAGCAAGGTGGTCCGAATGGTGGTAAATGTCCAAAGAAGAAGTGGCGGAGTTCTAGATCCTTGTATACAGCTAGTTCTACTTACTCGAAGCCTTCAGGTGACAAATGTCAGTAGGGGGTGATAACTTTTGGATACAGGTTCCCAATCTCAGGCGAGCAGGGCATAGTCGGCTTTATTATGCACTCCTTATTAGTTCTGTGGAGGTTGAATGAGGGTTTCTATGAAGAAAGGAGGGATATATGTTCAAAATATAGTCATTTAGGCCATATGCTTAGAAATTGTCCAGTTAGTACGGGTTGCTTCATCTTCTTCTCCTGCACCAAAGGATACCGTCTTTGCATTTATTTCTAATTTGGGTGCTGGCACGGGTCGGAAAAGGTTATATGCTCTTGCTACTTGGCAGGAATCTAAGTCATTTTCTAATGTCATGACCTGTACATTACAACTCATTTCTTGCAATGTGTATTGGTTGCTTGATCCGATGTTCGCTCTTTCTTTTATGACCCCATATGTGGCTGTGTGTTTTGGTTTTGATCCTGAGGTTATTTCATTTCCTTTTTCTATTTCTACCCAGTAGGTGACTCTGTGCTTGCTAAAAAGGTCTATAGGGGCTATGTGGTATCTGTAGGTAGTACGCAAACTCTGGCGGATTTGTTTGAACTTGATATAGTGGATTTTGATGTTATTCTGGGGATGGATTGGTTACACTCTTGATATGCGTCCCTATATTTTTAAACTCGTTAGTTTGTCTTTAGGTTCCCTGGTGAATAGATTATTCAGTGGGAGAGTGGTTCCATAGCTCCTAGGGGGAGGTTTATTTCTTATCTAAGAGCTCGGTGATTAATTTCCAATGGGTGTCTCTATCATTTGGACTAGGTTAAAGATTCTAACTAGGAAGGTCCTTCTTTTCAATTAGTTTCGGTTGTAAATGAGTTCCCTTAGTTCTTTTTGGATGATCTTTTAGGTGTTCCTCCGAATAGAGAGATTATATTTGGTATTGATTTGGTTCTGGACACTTGTACAATATATATTCCTCCTTATAGAATGGCTTCGGTTGAGTAGAGGTAACTCAAAGAGCAACTTAATAATCTTTTAGATAAGGGTTTTATCTGTCCTAGTATGTCACCATAGGGTGCATTAATGTTATTCGTGTGCAAGAAGGATGATTCCCTTCAGATGTGCATTGATTACAGGTAGTTGAATAACGTGACAATTAAGAACAAGTACCCTCTTCCAAGGATAGATGACTATTTTAATCATTTGCAAGGTGCCAAGTTTTTTCTTAGAAAGATCTTTAATTTAGTTATCATCAGCTTAAGATTAGGGAGATGGATACTCCTAAGATGAATTTTTGAGCTCGATATGGGCATTTTGAGTTCTTGGTTGTCTTTTTGTCATTGTGTACTTTGATGACATCTTGGAGTATTCTAAGAGTGAGATGGATCTTGCTAATCACCTCTGTGTGGTATTGCATACCTTGTAGGAAAAGCAGTTGTATGCCAAGTTCTCTAAGTGCGAGTTTTGGTTGAACGTTGTAACTTTCATGGTCATATTATTTTTAGTGAGGTGATCATAATAGATCAGCCAAAGGTTTCTATGGTTAAAATTTGTCCTAGACCCACGACTCCAACTGGTATTTAGAGCTTCTTGGGTTTGGCTTGGTATTATAGGAGGTCTGTGGAGGGGTTTTCTTCTATAGCTACCCTATAGACTAAGTTAACTCAAAAGAAGACAAAGTTTTCTTAGTCAAAAGCTTGTAAAGGTAGTTTCGACAAGCTTAAGGTAATAAGTTAATAAGCTTAAACTTAAGATTGTCATCTCTAGTTTTGACATTGCCTAAAGGTAATAAGGGGTTTATGGTTTATTCTGATGCATCCTGGGTAGGACATGGTTGTGTTTTGATGCAGCATGGAAAGGGGATAGCCTAAGCTTCCAAGCAGTTGAAGGTGAGTGAGAGGAATTATCCGACATATGATTTAAAGCTTTTAGTGGTGGTTTTTGCTTTGAAAGTCTGGGGGCATTATTTATATGAAGTGTACATGGATATCTTTTTTGGATCATAAGAGTCTACAGTATGTTGTTTACCCAGAAGGAGCTAAATCTCTGGTAGAAGAGATGGTTGGAGCCACTTAAGGACTATGGTATGAGTCTTCACTACCACCCAGGTAAAGCTAACATGGTTGCTGATGCTCTAAGAAGGTTGTCCATGGGAAGTTTGTCTCATGTGGAAAAGAAGAAACGAGAATTGGTGAAAGATATTAACCGTATGGCTAATCTTAGAGTCTGTCTTCTAGACTCTGAAGATGATGGTATGTTGGTACATGAAGTTGTTCGGTCTTCTCTTAGAGTGGAAATCAAGGAGAAGCAGCTACTATATCCTATCTTGATTAAAATCAAGTGTGATATAGGTAGGCAAAAGGGAATGGTATTTGAGGTTAGCGGTCTAGTACCTTGCAGTACCGAGAGAGGTTATATGTTCTTGACATCAATGAGTTGCGTGAAAGGGTATTGGTTTAGGCATATAAATCGTCCTATGTTGTTCATCCCGATTCAACTAAAATGTATCATGACCTCAAGGAAATATATTGGTGAAGTGGTATGAATAGGAACATGGCTAACTTTGTAGCCAAGTGCATGGTGTGCCAATAAGTAAAAGTTTAGCACATGAGGCCTTGTGGGTTATATTAGGAAATGGAATTGCAGGAATGGAAATGGAATGTAACTAATATGGATTTTGTTACCAGTCTTCCTCGGTCTCCCAACCAGTTTGATTTGATTTGGGTTAGCGTGGATAAGATAACAAAGTCCAATCACTTCTTGCCAGTGTGGACTAACTTTTTAATAGAGAATTTTGCGAGGTTAAATCTTTATGAGATTGTGAAGCATTCAAAAATACAAAAAACATTGCTATATTTCCAACACTCCGGATAGGCGTATATAGTTTTTATCTCACTTCTGGTGGTCTATTTAGAAGGGATTATGAACTAAGGTTAGTCTGAGTATTTATTTTTATCTTCCTATGGATGGACAAGATGAAAGGACAATTTTGATATTAGGGGACATGTTTCGTACGTGTGTGATTGACTATAGTGGTAGCTAGGTTGCACACCAACCTCCTGTAGAATTTGCACATAACAATAGTTCATATTCTAATATTATAATGGCCCTTTTTGAGGCATTGTATGGTAGAATGTGTATTTCTCATATTGGGTGGTTCGAGGTTTGTGAGGTGGATATGTGTGGTCGAAATTTGGTTTATTAGGCTATGAAAATGGTTAAGGTGATTCAGAATAGGCATAAGGATGCCCAAAGTTTCCAAATGTACTATGTAGATATAAGATGTAGAGACTTGGAGTTTGAAGTTGGGGATAGGGTGTTCCTAAGGATGTCTCCCAAGAAAGGAGTAATGCGGTTTAGTAAAAAGGGAAAGCTCAGTACCTGGTATGTTAGTCCTTATATTGTTTTGCTTATGATTGGTAATTTGGTGTATGAATTAGATTTTCCTTCTAGTTTGAGCTCTATTCATCTGGTATTTCTTGTCTCTATGTTGAGGAAGTGCCTTCCTTATCCTTTTTCAATGCTTCCTTTGAAGGGTTTAGGAATCTCAGATTCTCTGTCTTATGAAGAGGACCTAGTTGAGACCTTGGATTGGAAGGTTCATCCATTACGGAGCAAGGATATTATTATGGTTAAGTTCCTATGGCGGAACCATAAGGTGGAAGAGGCTAATAGGAAACAGAAGGGACATGAGTCCAAATATCAATATTTGATTTTAGCTCTAAATATTTGTGTGGAAGGTATGTGTTCTTGATTTATATTTAATAATGCAAATGTCTTTAATTGATTTCCTTGCATCTTTTTTGAAGGTAAGACTAGAGGCATCTAAGGGGTATCAGTAGTGCTTGTACTCCCTTGTCCATCATTCGGGGATGAATGATCCTAGTAGCGAAGACAGAAACACCCTGGGTTTTGGTCCTTAGAAATTTTTCTGAATTTCTAGGTTCTGGAAAATATACAACATATGGGTACTAGTCGTATAATGGGGTACGAGTGGTATGCGTTAGTCATATGCGGACCAGTGTTGGTTTGTGGGTTAGATTGGTTTCTGGAATCGGTACAAATTGGGTTGGTATGAGTTGAATGGATAGCTATGGGTCATTTGGTTAGGGTTTTTCCTTCACTTGATCTAATACTTGGTAAAATAACTTAGATTTGAGTACGAGTGGCTTACCATGAGTTGTAAGCCAGGGCACGAGTGATTTCATGGACTCGTATAGTGGACAGTTTTCAAACCTATTGTGATTCTATTCTGCCAGTGGTATAAGTCAAAGGTAATAGTCTTATGCTTGGGTAAGACTTGGTTTGGATCAATAATTTTTTGGACAATATTGGGTCAAAGGAGGAGGCCTGTTTTATGAGTTGTAGGTACCACTCGTATTAGAGGGTATGACTGGTATGGTATAGTCGTACCGTATGACAAGATTTTTATGCAATTTAAGTGGGGGAAATCTGGACATTTCCCCACTTAACCTATTAAGTTCCCATGACTTCTAAACCAGTTAGGAGTTTATTTACCCTATTATTCTATCGTTAACACTTAGAAAACTCTCTTAAACATTCTACAATTCTCTCTAAGGCTCTTGGGGAAAGAAAGGCTAGGGTTTCACTAAGGTTGTCAATTTGGGTCTACTGTTGGACATTTCACTTCATCATCTTCTTAATTTATCTCTATCATCCTCTTAATTTATGGCAAGATACTTCTCTCTCACTATTCGTTCCAACTAAAGGCATGTTTTATACAATGTTTTCACGGCATGATTATTATATGGTTTTGGGGTATTCAAAGATATGTTAGGGTTTTGGTATTAAATGCTTGGTTATGGTTTTCCCATGATTTAATTATGTTTCTTCATGATTTAATAGTGGTTTGGACAATTGGTTGCATGGGAATGGTTAATTGGTAATTGGAAATGGATTTTGAAATACTATGCCCCCAACTAATTTGATAAAATGCATTTGATAATGCTTTTACTATATTATGGAGATTTTAATGGAACTATTGCATGATATAGTTTGGTAATGGAAATGTAAATGGTATAAATGATTTAAATTGTATGAATAGTAAATCTGTAAGGTCTTGGTTGTCATGGTAATGGTTAATTGGACATCCTTCTGGGGTACAATGGAATCCCCCAAGTAAACATGTTAATGAACAACTTGTGGGGTACATGGGATTCCCCCAAGCAACTTAATAATGGAACACTTGTGGTGTACACTGGACTCCCCAAATTTAATTTGATAATGTAACCTATGGGTTACATGGGAATCCTCTAAGGTTGGCTAAGGACATTGTTGCCAAACTGTAGTCGGTACGACAATACCACTATTCATATCCTTTGTTAATAATAATGGTATAATGATTTGGTTGGATGAAAATGGTTTTAATTAGGTAATAATCGTTGGGTGTGATAGCTAATCGTGAAGGTACGAGTCCACTGAATGGAAACCAAAATCTCATATTTGATGACATGAGAGGTTGGTCATGGCAAACATTTATGATACAATGAGGTACATATGAATCCTCTAAGTACTCTGTACAAATGTATCATGGAGATTAAGGATACTTGGGAATTCCCTACTCTTATGGTATCATCGGATCATGCAGCTACATTCATCGGGCCCGTTCAAGGGCTTACACTAGACCCATATAGCCCGTGGGTAGTTTTAGGATAGTCAAGCTACACATACCCAGGTTAATGGTTTTAAATGCATGCTAAACCCAATTTTCTTTCTCAGAATGGTTATATATATATATGTATGTACATATCTATGGTTTGTGTGCATATGGTTGGTTTACTTAGTTTTGCTGGTTGGCATTATTTTATCCCTATCCTAAATACTTGCTAGCATTCACCCGCTAACCTATCCTCGTGTGGTTATATCCATATGCAATGCAGGAACCAACCATTCTACTTCTCCTACTTAGTTCTCGGATTCGATATTAGCTTGGTTGGATTAAAGTTGTGAGCTTCCATATTTCAAAAGGCTCCATTTCATGTTCATGGATTTTTCTACACACTTTGGTTTATTTATGGATATTGATTTTGGCTATGGTTGGGGGTATGTCACAATCGGATATTTGTTTTCTTTTGGTTAGAGGATTTTGTGGAACTACTATAGATTGGTATGGGTGGGATCGGTATTGGTGTTGGCCTTAGTATTGGCGTTGATATAGGGGCTGATACAGGTTGGATAAATATCTCACTGTTCCATCCTTTTATGTCATGTTCTGGAACTTAGTTTGGTTATTTTTTTAATTTTGGCTTATGTTTTTGGTTTGGTTATGATTTTTAGTTGGGTTTGGGATTAGTTGGACTTATTTTGGTCGGTCTCGGTCATAAACCTATCCCAAAGTCTGTATTTTGATAATAACACACTATCTTGTTATATGATCGGACTTTATCTGACTCAGAGTATGCGTTGGATGGTTGGATTGGGTATTGAGGGTGGTCCCTGGTCCTAGTTGGACTTGGGATGCCTATTATTGCAAGGCCCTGGTTTGGGTCATGTCAGAATAAGAGGGCTAGAACCGATAGCTTTATATTCTCATAGCAAAGGTCTGATAGTGTGAATGGATCACAGTTTTGCCCGAAATTTTGAGCTCTAGCCCCTTCTTCAACTAGTGCACCAATACCTAAGTTCAGGAAGGATGATAGGGATAAAGTGCCAGGATCTTATTATTGGGGTAGCATAAATAGTAGTTGTACCAATTCACATTGCAGGAGATATGGTAGGAACCATCAGGGAGAATGTTGGGTAGACATTGATGTCTGTTTCAAATGTGGCATACTAGGCCATAGGATTAGGTATTGTCAGTGGTTGCTCATAAGGTAGAGGATTTTTGTCAGTAGGGTCAACCTAACTTTTCTTTAGCTCCAGCAGGTTTCCCAACTCAATAGGGTGCCACCTTAAATTCCACCAGTGGGCAGTATTAGAACCGGCTTTATGCTCTCGAGACTTAATAGGGTCAGGAAAGTTTTGTTAAAGTAATTACGGGTACGTTACAAGTCTTTCATCTTTATGTCTATGCATTGTTATAACCAGAGCATCACTTTCTTTTGTGACTCCCTATATAGCAGTAGACTTTAGTGTCACTCCTAAAATCTTAATAAAACCCTTCTCAATATCTACCCCAGTAGGTAGTTCTATTACAACCAGATGGGTATATAGAAATTGCCCAGTCATAGTCTTAGAAAGTAACTTTACTTGACCTTGTAGCGTTAGATATGAATGATTTTGATGCCGTTCTCAATATGGATTAGCTCCACTAGTGTTATGCCTCAATTGATTATAGAAATAGGTGTTTCTTTGGTTTAGCTGGTTACTACATAGGGTTTTTTGAAGGATTTTCTTCTATTGCTTCTCCCATATCTCAAATGAATTAGAAGAAATTCAAATTTCAGTGGTCAAATTCCCGAGAGAAGATTTTTCAGGAGTTGAAGACTCAACTCACTTCCACCCTAGTATTGACTCTACCAAAGGTTTCAGATAGGTTATTGTTTATTGTGATGCTTCCAAAGTTATTCTTGATTATGTATTGATGAAGCGAGGTAGGTTATAGCCTATTTCTCTAGAGAGATTAAACTCCATAAGAAGAATTACCTGACCCATAATCTTGAGTTAGCAGTAGTTGTCTTTTCCTTAAAGATTTAGAGGCATTACCTTTATGGGGTTCATGTAGATATGTTCACGGATCATGAGTTTATAGTATGTGTTCACTCAGAAGGATTTAAATCTATGGTGGTTTGAGTTGTTGAAAGACTATAATATGAGTGTGCTATATCACCCGGGTAAGATTCATGTAGTGGTTAATGCTCTTAGTAGAATGTCTATGGAATGTGTAGGGCATGCCGATGAGAATAGGAGAGAGTTAGTCCGTGAGGTTCAGCAGCTTACTAGATTAAGTGTTCAGTTGGTTGATTAAGCCCAAGGTAGTATATAGGGTTCAGAATGGTTCAAATCTTCATTGGCGGCCAAAGTGAAAGAAAAGCAAGACAGGGACCTTATTTTGGTCAGGTGAAAGGAAGCAATTCTAGATCAGAAGGTTAAGGATTTCTACCAAAAGGGAGATGGTGTGTTTCCTATCATGGTAGGTTATGTCTTCCGAGTATGGATAGTTTGAGACAAGGAATATTAGCATAAATGCATGGTGCATAATGTTCTAATGACCCAGGGGCCACAAAGATGTGTCGTGATTTAAGGGAAATCTACTGGTGGAATGGTATAAAGAAAGACATTGTGGAATTTGTCGCTAAGTATTAGATTTGTCAGCAGGTTAAGGTTTAACACAAAAGGCCTAGTTGTACACTTTAGGAGTTCAGTATCCCTACATGGAAGTGGGAAGTGGTGAACATGGATTTTGTGATAGGGTCGTCAGCATGATTCAATTTGGTTCCTTGTAGATTAAATGGCCAAGTCATCCCATTTCTTGCCAGTTCATACTTCTTATTCAGCTGAGGATTATGCTAGACTCATAATATCACCCAATGCTATACCTTTACTAGAAGCATAATGCGGTCAATTGCAAATATATTAACCCAACAAGGTTGGGGTCGATCCCAAAGGGAAAACGTGAACAATTGCTTGCCTTCATATAATCCACAAGCCGTACAAGAAAGTAAATGGGTGTTTTTGTTATTAGTTGCAAATAGTAACCAATTCTTGAGTTCTTTCAAGTTTAAATCAATATGAGACGTACACTAGATTTGTGTTCCCCTTGGCTTCTTAACGGGATAAATTTCTCATGATCAACCCAAGTATTCTATTATTCAGCATGCAAAGCCTATAAGATAGGTATTATCTACTAGTTAGAAGATAAATTTCACCCTTTTGACTTGGTTATCATCTTAGTATGTCGTCTTGTTTACCCTTGATATAGCCTCAGTTATACTTGGTTATCATATCATTATCTTAATTTTCTTTACCAATCTTAAGCTTCTTGGTTATCAAATGGATGCGAATACAGGTAATCTCAAGATATTGCAGCTACTTGAGGCAACTTAGTGTGAAGAAGAATTAAGATATATGTATAACCCTAGAAAAATTGAGTCTCACACTTCCTCTATGTTGCTAATTCGCTAGAATTCTGACCACTCTAGCTAAGAAGATTAGCAACAAAAGTTTGTGCAAGAAACCATGATTATCAATAAAGAACAAATAAAATCAATTGAACAATAATAAGATGAATAAACTCCAAAGTCTTTAATTAATTAGAAACCTAAAATATCAAGAACAATTATGAAACTATGTAATAATGTGTAATAACGTGTAAAGAATGTCACAATGTGTAACCTAATGAAATATAAACCCTAGGATATTTATAGTATCTCAAAAGAGGATAAAAATCCTATAAAAAATGGAAAAGGTAAAGTTATGTTGGCAGTTAGTATGACTCAGTCTTAACTCGTATCCTTAGCTTATGAGTCGTTCCCTTCCTTGTCATATCCATTCCCGTATCTGATCTTCCAAAGGCTTCAACTTTCTTTTCAGCATATGACTTCTATTTACGAGCCGTGTCTGAGTTTATGACTTGTGTCCCTCATCCATATTCACCTAGGATTTCTTTCTTTATAGGTCTTGAACACTAGTTTGTATACGATAGCCTATATAAGTTGTACTGAGACTTCCGATTTGTATAGCTCTAACACTTCAACTCCTTGATAGCAGCTCAGGTTTTATTATGCTCATGACTTTAGCCTATGACTCGTACCCTAGCTTACAACTATGGTCCTTGAGTCATAAATTCCTCATACTTGGCTCATCAGATTGGATTTTCATTCTGTTATGCTTATGATTCAGTATACGAGTCGTATATATTGTTTACAACTCTAAGGCTTACTCGTATACTGATCAAAATTGGTCTTGTTCAGATCCTTTTTCTTTTCTTTTCATTCAAACACTTTTATGAACTTGTTTTACCTACAATTCACACCAAAGCGCATCACATCCAACAAAATATTCTAAGTTCATGCATAATTCAAAATTTTAAGCATTGAAAGTATTGTGTTTACACACCACATCAATACCCTCAACTTAAACATTTGCATGTCCTCAAGAAAACAAAACGATATTACTATTTTCTAGCATAGAGAATATCCTTAAGTAGGAAGATCTCAAACAAACCCATGGCAGTGATTTTGAGTTAAATTTAAATTTTGTTTTTCGCCTCTTAATTTTGCAACTTTTCAACTCAAACTTACGTATAGCAATTTAGAACATATAGAAACACGAAGGAATTCGATGACAGCAATACATTAGCAATAGACACTTGGGTATAGACATGCTTTACATGCATCAAACAATCTAGCAACCTAGCAATATAAACTATGTGTAGTCACAATCAAAGAAATCCCATGCACTCTTCATGGATAAACTACTCTATTCAGGGATATAACAAATGACTCTCTCGCTCACAACAAAGTATCACCGGTGTGCACAGAATAACATAGGCTTGTCCTTATGATCTTTTCGTAAGTTATCAGATAGTCACGGTAGGATCACTACAGGACTTTTTTTGGCTAGTAACGTAGGCTTGGGGCTGGTATGATACGTATGGATATTTAACATGCCTAAGTCTCCTGGACACAATGCTCTTCTCGAGACCCACTACTTTTGACTTATTTTATTTCCACCCTTATGTCTCCCTTTTCTTCTAAGATTATTTCTCTTGAGTCAGGTTTTTCTTTCTAGCTCTTATTTTTCTTATTCTTTTTCTTTTTCTATGCCTCACGCCGGCCCATGTTTCAACTATTTCCCTTGTACACAATTTTCTCCATTCTAGCTTTTCTCTTACGCACCCCTATAATAGCCACCCTCAACTTAGGTGATTTGCTTGATTTGAGGTGAACAGTATCCATAGGAGGACCAGGGACAAAAGATGTTCATTATGAGTTAAACTTGAAGGTGATAAATGTAACAACAAAAATTGGTCTATAAAGGCTCAAATATTTGGATCAAGGGATATCATTCATGCATGGAAGGTCAATTTGGATAAAAATGGACTAATATCAAAAATGGCCTAAGATCCTTTCCTTCTTAACGATCATACACCTGAGGAAAAGCAACTAAGCAAGTTCTATTTTCCAACACAACCGGGAACTCAGTAAACCTTACACACACAGTTGCATAGGGCTACACTACTAGGTACTATTTTTTCAATTAAGCAATTTATTCCAAAATTATATTATCCCTAATACTAATGGCATTATTAGATACTCAACAGTCTCACACAACTATATAAATCACACAATTCATTAAATAAAAAGTTTTAAAGGGGGCATCACTTTAACAATAACATCTTAAAACTTAACACAAATCAGCAATATTTTATCAATCACATGGTAAAAAAATCGAAACATAATCACAATTTTACAATTCAATAGAACTTGAAATTCTTTCAAAATCCATCAAAATCATTATCAGAAATAATAAAAAAATTTCTGCCATAGGCGCGCTAATTTACTCCCTGTCTCAGCTGCCCACATTAAACCTATAAGTCATAACAGACTTGCAGTCTTAGCTACATCTGAAAAATTTTCAAACTACGCCCCAATGTTTTCGTCATAAATTACACCCCCAACATAAAAACATTACACTGTCCCTAGTGTTACCTAAATGAAATAGAGTAAGAATAAGAGTTATACCTAGGCGCTCAAGGCGCCAGATCATCAATCATCTGAATGTGGGCCCTCAGGTTGGGTCCCACTTTCATCAGTATCCACCCATCAATCGTGACTGTATCAACAAGTGACGAGGGTACAACCTCAACCCCCTCAGTATCATCCATGGGATCTCCCAATCCCCTAGTTGCTAGGCCTATATCCAAGACTTGCATCTCTTGATCAACTTCATCCTGAATGCTGTCGAGTTTGGCTTTCTTCTTAGCCTTTCTAGTAGCTCTTACCTCCTTTCACTTTTTCTTTTTCTTATCTTAGGTCACCTCAACCTGTTCATCTACTAGATCATCCCAAATATTAGGAACCTCAAATATAGGAATCACAATCTCTAGAACTGGCTCTGCAACAATCGACCTCTCATATAACTCAGCAACCATATTTTTTATATCTTCAATCTCTACTCAAATATCGATAACATTGGGCACCTGACTAGTACCTAACTGTCGAGTAATCCTTGACTTAAATGCATCTAGGCACCTTTAGACTTGTCTATCTTATGCCTCAAATTGTCTTTTCATCCAAGACCTTACTCCACCTTCCATGTGATCTACCTTTATAGTTAGAGTAGCCAACTGGGTCGAGACATCAGTCTAAAAAGTACAGAATAGACTATGGTGGGGAACTGGAAGTACCAACTGCATCTGTGGAAACAGCCTCAGTCCGTGCGCCTACCTCCGTAGTCTCCATTGAAGTAGGGGTGTCTATCTGGTCATCTTGCAAAAATAATATGACTATAAAATCTTTAGCCTACCTTACAGGTCAGGACAGAGGGTTAGAATCAACCTTATATCAAACATTCTCTGGGCCCCGATCATCTTATTAACCCTTGGTATCTCTACAACTCCCACTACAAAGAAGATCTGAGTAATCATACTAGGGTAGAACAACAATGCCTTATGACCCCCAATATCTCTATCTCTTATTTCTCAGGCCAGGAACTTGCTAACATCACATGCATAGCCTACTATAAAATTGGATATCGTAGCCTCTAGATTGGGCTCAAGACATCATCTCCAGTAGTTGGGCACAACCTGTTTCAGGCTACTGTCCACCAAACTTTCCCCTTAAAGTTTAGGGTACTCTTCTTGATTTTCTGTGAATCTCCAAAACCACCTGAAACCCAAGTAACATGCATACCATTTGAAGCTATCCGCTTTGCCATCCACCTAAATATCACCATTTTATCTTCAACTCCCAATGTTCTATTTGTGATCTTTCTCATTTTTACCATTCTATAATCCATCTCTTTGGTGTTGGGCAAATCCAAATATTTTGGTCCATATAGAAATCACCCGATAGATTGGGGAGAAATATCAACACGAACATCTCAAATCATAAGGGAGGTAATAGGGTCACCCCCTTTAATAACATACCCTATGGAAATTGTCATTGAAATTCTCCTTTATAAGAAATATAGAACTCATGAACAACAACCTCGCTATATCTACCCGATGCTCTCATCATCTAGTCAAAACCATAGATTATGAAATGCTCTGCAGACTCAGGTAATTCAACCATCACTATAGTGGTCATTCTTATCTTCAGATAAAACATTTTGCTTATTTTACCATGCCAACGATGAAACAACTCTGAGTTAAACATCTTCTACATGTTCGGTTACCTCCATCGTTCAATGATGGGCACTAGACTTGTAGTCGAAGCAAGTAAGAGGTCCTATCTGTCTATTGGGGTAACATATACATTGGGCCTCTAAGCTTTATCTATAATCTCTTCTGCTAAACTTGATTCATCTCTATTATTATCATCATCATTATCGTCCACAGGCTGTGGTGTGTGTGAAGAAGACACTGTCATATTCTTTCTCCTTGGTCCCTTTAGTGGGGGTGCTTCAATTCTTAGGGAACGACCTTCTTCCCCATTGCCTTAGTAGTTGCCTTTTATTTTTGAGCAACTTTTGTTGATGTGGTTCCATTGTATTCTTTTCTATTGATTTCCTTCTATCTTTTAGATAAGCTAGCTTCCTCACTTCAACCAGCTTTTGTTTGGTCACTTTTTTAGCACTTGGTTTGGAGGATGAGGCACTCTTTTTAGGTATTGTACTTAACAAATACACTATTATTAGTAACTAAACTAAGGAAAGTAATGACAAAATTAAAACTAAAGTTTAATGTGCTTTACCTCAGTTGGGTACGAGTGGTGAGTACTAGTCATATTCATTAGGTACGACTCATATATTCAAGTTGTATCCTAGACAATGCATGACCTTTATTCACTGGCCAGCTTATGAATCCTCCTTACAAGTTGTACCAGCTGGGTACGACTCATGACCAACAATCGTAAGCCGGTCAAAAACATTTATTCTTATTATCATTCTTCCAAGGTGGATACGATTAGTGCTTACAAGTTGTAAGGTTAGAATATGACTCATATGGTTGAGTCATATCCCTTCTAGAACTTTGAATTTGTTAGATCTCCATGTTGTCAGTGGGTATAAGTCTAATTACGACTCTTGTACCGGTGGGTACGAGACGTAAGAAGTCTTATATCAACTGCAACATAGAAGTCCAACATTAAAGTTGTATTTCAATTGAAATTTTCAAAATACCCACTACTACCATTCAGCTATTTCCATCATTTTAACACACATATACTTAACAAAATTCATTTCCAAACCCTAATTCCATCCCCATTCTATATTTTCATATGATCATCACAAATCATGTACCAACAAAACAAAAATAATATAGAAATTCTACTTAAACCAAACTTTTGATATCACCTACCACTCATTTCAACTTTTCAAAGTAGCAAAAACGAGTTTAGGAAATTACTTGGTAATTGGAGAAGAATAGATTCCGATTTTGGATCTTGGTTTCCTTTAATTTCGAATTTAAACCACACCAATTGAAAAAATTGAGTTTGTTGGTAAGTAATTCAAGTTGGAAACAAGTTGATTTTGTGGATTGAAGTTTGAAATTAGGATCAAATGTTGGCGAGTACGAGTTGAAATTATTGGGTGCCCCATTCAGTGTCCTTTTCTTCTTTTAACATAGAAACTGGGCCAGGTCTACCCAAGAATTAACCTATTAATCTTGGGTAGAGTGGCCTATAAGACTCGTACCCAGGTTTACGGGTTATTCCTTTGACTCGTATGGCCCTGGGTTCTGGAGAGGGTATGTCTCTTGGTTACGAACCATACCCAAAGGGTACGACTCGTACTGGGAATTTTATTCATACCAAAAACTACTGTTTGATGCAAATTGTCCTCCCATCTAGTACGAGTCATATCATATATATACGACTCATAAAGAGTTTGTATGATACTTTTTTCAACTTCTTTGGATTTTTTCTACATTTTTTAACCCTACACATTGAACAAAATCATTACCCTATAAATGAAAAAAGTACACAAACATGGGTTTCCTCCCACGGAGCTCTTGATTTAACATCGCATCACGACAGGCCTAAGTTCCATACTTTGACTTCCCCAACTTGCCTCATATGATGCCTCTTATGCAGTGCTTGATTTAATATCGCAGCATGACGTATTTTCCTTGATTACTCAGACTTCATCAAGGTTTATCTTAGCTAATTCATTCATCTCTTCTATGTTTCTGATATAGTGCTTTACTCACTGTGTATTTACCTTAAATAGGCTGGAACCATCCTTCTTTATTTTTGAAGCACCATAGGGATAAACCTTTTTTACTGTGAATGGACCATGACATCTTATCTTTAGCTTACCTAGAAACAAATGAAGCTTGGAATTGTATAGTAGTACTTATTCAACCTTTTCAAAGACCCTTTTTCTCATTCTTCTAGTCATGATACAACTTCATCTTTTCCTTGTAAAGAGATGAACTTTTATATGCCTAGAGCTAGAATTCATCCAACTCATTTATGCCATTCAATCTAGATTTAGCTACATCCTTCCACTCTAAATTCACCTTCTTCAATGCCCATAGTGCCTTATACTCAAGCTTAATTGGTAAATGGTAATCCTTACCATACATAAGATGATAATGTCAAGCATATATCGGGGTTTTGAAATTTGTACGGTATGCTCATAATGCATCATCTAATATTCTTTCGCAATCAGTCCTATTAGCATTCACAATCTTTGCCAATATGGACTTGATTATTCTGTTGGACACTTCAACTTGTCTATTAGTTTATGGATGATAAGTTGTTTCCATGTTATGATTCACTCCATATTTTTCAAGCATACTGTTCAACAGGTAATCACACAAATATGACCCTTAATCACTAATAATAGCATGCGTCATATTGAATTGAGAAAAGATGTTCTTTCTCAAAAATATGGTGACACTCCTTGCTTCATTGTTAGGATGCTCAATTGCCTCCACCCACTTTGAAACTTAATCTATAGCAACTTGTATGTACTTTATGCCACACGAACTTTCAAAAGATCCCACGAAATCTATGTCCTACACATCAAACACTTCCAATTCTATGATAGGGGTCATAAGTAGTTCATGTCTTTTAGAAATAGTACCTTTTTGTTCTCATTGATCACAGGTCGCAGCACTGTCATGAGCATATTTGTATATGGTCGGCCAATAGTAGTCGCATTACAGGATTTTATGATTGGTACGGGCTCCTACATGATGACCCCCAACTGGCGATGAATGACAAGCTTCAGGTATGCTCATCATCTCCACTTCAGCTATGTAACTACGAATTATTCCATCTGCACAAATCTTAAACAAGTAAGGTTCATCCCAGAAAAATTTTGCACAAATCTTAAACAAGTAAGGTTCATCCCTGAAAAATTTTCTTCCCTCGTGCGTAAACTTCCCTCTTTGTTGATATGGGAGATCTTCTGGGACTAGATCACTTGCTAGGTAATTTGCATAATCTGTAAACCATGGAATTAAATCTTGGGAAGCTGTCAATATCTACTTATCTGGAAAATTTTCATCAATCTCAAATCCTTAGAAACCCTCTACATAGCTTCCTACTCTAGTCTAGACAAATGATCTGCAACTTAATTTTTAATGTCTTTTCTGTTTTTTACCTCAAAATCAAATTCTTGCTACAACAACACCCAACAAATAAATATTGTCTTTACATCCTTCTTAGCCATTAGATACTGCATTGCCATATGATCTATGTGAACAATCACCTTTTTCTCAATCAAATAAGATCTAAACTTTACAAAGGCAAAAACCACTGCTAATAACTTTTGCTCCATCACGGTATAGTTCATTTGAGCAGGGATTGAGCCATACTAGCATAGTAGATGGGATGAAGAATCATATTTTTTCATTGACCTAGTACACCCCTTAAGGCCAATCCGTTAGCGTCACACATAACCTCAAAAGGTAAGGCCAATCAGGAGACACAATGATTGGACCAATCATCAGCTTCTCTTTTAGGCTTTCAAAATCCTTCTTAAATACATTATCAAAATCAAATTTTACCTCCTTCTCAAGAATTTTGCAAAGTGGACTAGAGATTTTGATAAGTTTTTGATAAATCGGCGATAAAAACCTGCATACCCTAGAAAACTCTAAATTCCTTTTACGAAAATTGGATAAGGTAATTTTTCAACCACCTCAATCTTCGCTCGATCAACGTCAATGCCTTTATTCAAAATTTTGTTCTCAAGAACAATTCCTTCTTATGACCATGAAATGGCATTTCTCCCAATAAGTACCAACTTGAACTCCTTACACCTTTGTAGATCCTTTGCCAAGTGAATGAGACTGTCATCAAAAAAATCACGGACAACTGAAAAATTATCCATAAAAACTTCAATAATGTCTTTGACCATATAGAGAAAATGGACATCATATATCTATGAAATGTGGTTGGGTCATTGCATAGACCAAATGACATTCATTTAAATAAGAAGGTAAAAACATGTAAAGGTAGTTTTTTCTTGGTCCGCAGGCACAATGGTGATCTGATTATAATAGAGTATCCATAAAGAAAATAATACCATTCTCTGCCTACTAACCTATCAAGTATCTGATCCATAAATGGCATAGGAAAATGGTCGTTCTAGGTCCATGCATTCAGCTTCCTGTAATCCATGCATATTCTTCATCCAGTGACTGGCCTTATAGTCACTAACTCATTCTTCTCATTAGTCACAATAGCTATTCTATCCTTTTTTGGAATGTATTGATCCAGAATAACCCATTTTCTATCCACAATGGGAAATACTACACCGGCGTCATACCACTTGATGATCTCCTTCTTTACCACCTCCTGCATAGGAGGATTAAGTCTTCACTTATGTTTAACATATGGAACATAATCTGGCTCAAGATGAATTTTATGAGTACACAAACTAGGAGGAATACGAACAATATATGTAATGGACAATCTGACGGCCCTCTTGAAATTTTGCAATATTCATATCACTGTTTCTACCTCTGACTAGCTTAGATCAGTTGGAACAATAACCGGCAAAGTGCTGTTGACCCTAAAAAAATGGATAATGCAAGTGTGATGGGAGGGCCTTCAACTTTAACATCGGTGGTTCCTCAATGGATGGGTTAGCAGGTGGAGTTGTTGATTCTCTATGTCTAAATCAAGCTTCTTTGTTGAAAAATTATAACCATCACCATGGAACACACCCACTAAATCTTCATAGTCCTTAATACCTTCAGAGTTAAAGTTCATAATCACAGCCACATGAGTTTTAACACCTAGCCTCTCTTCAATTGGAAAAATTGTATTAGACCCATCATCAGACAAAGTAACTCATCAACATCATGGAATGAATCTGTCTCCTTATTATCTACATCAATCATAGATACCACTCTCAATTCGTCAAGCTACTTCATAGATTTGCATACATTAAATGTCACATGTTCTTCATTGAGTCTCAAAATCAGATATCCTTTCTTCATATCAATCAACATCCTACCTATTGCCAAAAAATAGTCTTCCCATAATAACGAGGACTTGAAAGTCCACTTCACATTCTAATATAGAAAAATTAATAACAAATATAAAAAAAGACATTTTTACCAAAACATCATAAAGGATTCTAATAGTCTTCTTCATTGTTCAGTCAGCCATCCCTAATCTCATAGTGGTTGATTTGGGAATCCTAATCCCAACTACTTAAATACAGCCAAGGGAATTAGATTGATGCTAGCCCCCAATTCACATAATGCTAGTGTGAAGATAAAAGACCCAATAGTACACAGTATTATGAAAGCACTAGGGTCCCCCTTCTTTTCAACTAAAGATCTATTAACCACAACACTGCAATGATGAATATTATCTACTACATCATAACTCAATGACCTCTTCTTGGAGATCAAATACTTCATGAATTTTACATAACCTAGCATCTACTCCAATGCCTCTACGAGTGGTATGTTGTCAGTGTACCCTTTTAGTATAGACAAAATTTCTAATACTTATATTTTTCTTGTTTCTTTCTCATTATTTGTGGATAGGGAGGAAGTGGTCTTTGAATGGGTTTCAGCACAACATCAATAGCCTTTTTTTTCCTTATTTGGGTTGTTGTTGCTCCTAATATCAACTAGCTTACCCTCACTTTTCTGATTATCAATTATGGGTACAGGTAGATCTTTAGTAACCTTACCACTTTGAGTGTTAATGGCATGACATTGACTATCATTTCTGAGATTTATCATTGTATTACTTGGAAGAGTGCCAGGTTGTCTCTGATTTACTATGGCTGAAATCTGACCAAATTGTTGCTCCAACTACTTGATTGTAGTAGCATGTGACTCAACTTTTTGGTTTAATCTTGATAGATTACCTTTGATATCCTTCAATCCTTCAAACAATTTTCTTGGATTTCTTGCTGTTTGACTAGCTTGGCCAAAAGTGCCTCCGTGCTGGACTCTGTATCTCCATTTTTTGGTAGAATATATTTGTGACTCTCCTCATTATAGTCCTCCTTGCACTACCAACGACAATCTCTATCTCTATATTTGTCATTATAATAGTTCTGACCTTGATTTCCTTGCCCTTGGTCACAGAAATTTGTCAATCTATGATCAAGGTACTTTGCCTCTTCTTCAGATTTGATCTCAAATAGTTTGAAGGTAGATCCTTGTGCCACTACTGCAATCACCTTCTCAATAATCATTGATTCAAATTGTTTTGTAAGTTACCCAATATCTTTATGAAGTTGTGAAATCTCTTATGATACCATATCATTTGCTGCTCTATACGTATTTGATGCTTAATATCATATGTACCACCACTATATTCTAAATCTTAAGTATGCCATCCTCTGTTGGTAACCACAATATCATCTAACATTTTATGTGCAGCTTCCCAGTGAAGACACATAAATGCTCCATCTAAAATTGTATTTATCATAGCTCTTAAACTATCATTCAATGATCTATGGAAGAACTCAGACAAGTCAGATCCTTTAATTCTATGATTTGGTACCATGCTCAGCTTTTTCTTAAACCTAAGCGGTAACTCAGACAAGTCGAATCCAGTGTTTCATGTATCTTTACTAGATAAATGCATTAGTGACTTAGTTTCTATTATTCCTCTAGAGGGTGCGGGCATGAAGGATATCCTTTCCTTCGAATAAGTCCCAGTTCAGATACTTGATTGCCAGATTCATAGTTTATGGAATACAGAAGTTCCTTTGGTTAAGGTTCTATGGAAAATTACTCCGTTGAGGGAACTACTTGGGAAGTAGAAGTAGATATGCGAAGCAAGTATCCCCATCTTTTCTATACTAATTTAGATTCAGCTTGAGGTAAAGGTTTCCCTTAAATTGATTCTCTCATTTTCTATCTCAGCTATCCAACCATCCTTATGTCATAATATGAAATTATGAATTCCATCCAGTCCATAAATCATGCTTTGGACTCAGTTACTTAAGCATGATAAAGCTCACAAGTATTTAGAACATGATATCAATCTTCTTAGTACCTCCGTTCAAAGATTTTTTTCCGGAGTTGAATGATCCCATGGGGGAGATATTGTAATACCCCACAAGATTCTAGATGATTTTCTAGCTATTTGTCCCATGTTCAGAAGTCTAAAGCAATTTAATTTACACTAATTACATGTGAAATGTCCATTTTAAGACCCCAAGATTTTGAACATTTTATTTTTCACTTCCCGAGTTTGAAATATTGATTTATGAGTTGAAACATATTTAGAGATGTTAAAAGGATCATCTGGGAGGGTTTTGAAATTTTTGGAAGGGTTTGAGGTGTTTCGAAACCACAAAGGTAGAATGCTTCTTCTGCGATATTAATGTGCCACAGAGACTGGCCCTCTACAATACACGAAGTGTCATAGAGGTTAGTCTCCATGATACATATTGTGTCACAGAGGCTAGCCTCTGTGATAGCCTATGTGCCACGGTGGTTGTGTATTTCCTGCATTATTATTAAAGGTTCAAAGGGCATTTTAGTCTTATCCCTCACCCTAAACACCCAATTTCCAACTTAAAACCCAGGAAGGGAATTATTTGCCCAATTTTTTACCATTTAATGATACTTAATTCCCTTTCATTCTTAATAACACAAGAAAATCAAAATTTCACGCAAGAATTCACTATTCAAGGTCCTAATTTCAAGCTTTCTTCAAGGATTCAAGCAACTCAGGTATGTGGGATATTCATCATTAGGTTGCTTCACCCATTGAGTCCCAAGAAATCCCTTGTTTTCAAGTATAAACCTTTAATCCTCTTTTCATGAAATTTAAATTTTAAGTTTGAATTTACTCAAATTGCTCTTTAATAGTTTTGCATAAAAACCATGAATTTGTGTTTCCCCATGTGAATTATACTCTTACATGATTTATAATCTCAGTCAACCACATCATGACCAGTTAATACCAAGTAAATTTCTCAAGTTATGAAATAAAATTTCTCAAGTTATGAAATAAACCATGTAATCATGTTGTCCTCATAAGTTTAACATATTCCCGTACTCATAATCATGAATTTCACCAGTTTAGTGAAATATACTATGTTTTGGGGTCATGAATTTCCTTACAGTATTCTAAATAATGTTCTTGTATTTAGAGTATTATTCAGTGATGGAGGGTTATGAACACTCGATACCTATATGTGTATGCATGTTTAAGATTTTCAAGTTTCAAGTCAATCAGGTCATGATTTTATCATCATATTCAAATTATCATATTCATGTTGAGAAATTATTAGTTTCGAATCCAGTTAACTTAAATTAGTACTAGTGTTAGTTCAGTTGGGAGTAGGATTTATCACCAAATGAACCTAAGGATGAAGTCTCACCCGCAAGTAGAGGACTGAGACCTGTAGTAATGGTCCTTAAGTTCCATAACTATGTAGCTAGCGTAGGTTGTCAGATGCCACCTAATAGTAAAGGTCTGACACTCTCTTAGGGGTGACCCACCATGTCATGACCTAAGTCGGGCCTTGCCCGCGATGAGTATCCCAAACCATCAAGGCCCGAGAGACCCCCATAACTCCCCAACCCACTAGTGATATTATTTGCTTTGGGCCCAAGCCCGCAAGGCTTTAAAATATGTCACTAGGGAGTAAGGCTTTCTAAATTATACCACTAACATCCCTCATGTGTTTTGCCGCAACTTATGTTAACAGTACTGACATAGGAGCATCTCTGATACTAAGTTTGTAACGCATCGAGAACGGGTCCTAGGATGCCACACAGTGCTTCAAAATACAAAGAGTACCAGGCTAACCCTATAAACCTGTTACTCAGAATGAAACACAAAGCAAATGAGATATAAGCATGTGAAACACCAAAATACTGAAATACTATCTGAACTAAATTGAGTTTAAATGAACATAATGTTTGAAATTACTTAACAAGGAAATCTGAAAAACCAACATTGTAATACTAAAATATATCTAATAGTTGGACAAGCCTGTAATACTTCTGACTAGAGAGTCATTGGAATAGACCCCCAACTGACTCAAATTTACTAAAAACTACTAGATAAAATACTATATAAAGCTAGAAATCTGGATAACTAGGTCAATAATGCTGCTAGAACTGAGCACTTGAACCTACATTAGTAAATAATATAGCACATAGACGTATATGTGGATCAGTACTTTTGGAATGTACTGACATATAAGGGTGAATTCATAAGTAAAATAGTAATGAAATATATATATATATATATATATATATACATATATATATATAATTCATAAACAATGCATGCTAACTATAAATGGCTCACATTGGCTTGAGTAACTAAAAGCTGAAAATAATAAATCATAAATAATAAAGCATATTATATAAATCTTGTGAGCCATAACACTTATTTTTTAAAACTGTACTTTTACTCTTTTTGTAAGTGGAATAAGTAGAACCGAAGTTAAGTCTATTTTAAAATTACGGAGGCTAAGTGTAAAAAAAAGGAACCCACCTTTATATATGTAAACTGAAAGCTGAAATCTCATAGCTAATGTCTTATGTAAAATAATATCTGAGTAAAATTTTGAGCCTCAACACTTAGTCTCTAAGAGGTGTTTTGTTATTCTGTTATAGGACTTAGGGAGGTTCTTTGAACCGACATACACTATGTGAGTTTTCATAGCATCCAATGTCAAGTTCCCCTAAGGGAAAAACGTCACATTGGGCAGAGGTGTCATATTCTTACGATGGAGTATGACTTGAACTGAGTGATCAGAATCAGTATCTGCATCTTTATAAATGGAAATAATTTGAATCTGTACCTATGTTGGCTCATATTTATGGGGCATGTGAACTAGGAAACATACCCAACTCGGTGCTAAATACTACTCCCTTTAATCTGTATGCTTATTCTATAATAAATCCACCTTAAAACTAGCATAAGGGTTTATAATAAAATCAAGTTATGCATCTGTTTACTTTACACTATAATCAAAACTAACTATGTGGATTTCTTATCTTAGATGCAATCAAAAGATCAAATCTTTTCTTAAAATCTTAATATAAGCTAGTCATAGAGTGCTTAAAAGTAAAATCTTCTTAAAATATCAATACTCAACTTAGGACTAAAACTCATGCTTTAACTCACGTCAAATCATCATAAGGTACATGCTTGATAATAAAAATCTTGAAATTTCTTTAACAATTCTTGTCAAGACATTTAAATCCAACTCTCGATATATGTAAGACCAATCCAAATGCATGGACATGTGAAAATAGAGATACAATTCAACACCAAATCACATATAATTTCATAAACATCAAATAATGACATTTGGGTATAAACCTTATACTAAAAATCATGTATATTCATGTAAATTCAACTTTAAAAATTAGTTTTGGGCACAAAGATGAAAGAAGTATCCTTTTTAGTAACCCCGCATACCTTATTTGACTAATTGAATGTAGAAGCTTGAACTTCTAATTACTAACAATGTTCCTAAAGCTTCTTCATGAAGTCTTTGAACCCGAAAGCTTCGATTATAGACTTCCTTGAAGAAGGAGTAATGGGATTGTTCTTGATTTCTTAGGTCTTGGGTTTTTCTTTTGAGAGAAGAGATGAATAATAATGTGTATAATGCTTTTGGGGGATTAAATCCTTTATTTAGGACGGTTTTGATATAAGGCAAATGACCTTATTTCCCTCAAATACGTGAAATCAGAAGCTGAAAATTTATAGAAGTGTGCAATGGAGCATGCACCGCACACTTTAGAGCATCAGAATGGAGCATGCATCGTATGCTCTATCATGTGATCCTTCAGAGGTGAATTAGAGCATGCGCCGCATGCTAATCAAGCATACCTGCTATTTTGGACTTCCAAACATGTCCTTATGCTTGTCCAAAAATTTCAAAACTCTCTCGATATCCACCCTTGACACCCCCGATCATGAATCAACTAAAAAAATTGACATTCTAATGCTAGAAAGGTCAATAAAAACATCATCAAAGTTTTTTTAGCTTTAGAAATGACTAAGACTCAACACATAGGTTTTATTTTTAGGTTCTAAGTGCCTTAAGTGATCACCAAGGGATTAGTTGAGCTAAGAATGTAAGGGGTATTACACCATAAGGGGTGGTTTATATGACACCCCAACTTAGGATATGGAGTTCCATATCAGCAAAACACAGGAGGGATGTCGGATATATAAGTAAGCAAGCCTTACTCTCCAATAACGCTTTCAAAGTTGTGTGGTCCTGTGCCCAAAGTGGACAATATCATTAGTGGGCCGGCTAAGAGGGGTATCTCAAGCCTCTATGGTTTGAGATGCCTGTCATGGTTAGGACCTCGGCTTGGGTGGTGACAAGAATAGTTACGAATTTTAAAGTCGAGCAGGACTTATCCCAAAACGTACAATATCACTAGTGGGTTGAGGAGTAACAGGGGTCTCTCAGTCCTTGATCGTTTGAGATTCCCATCATAGACAGGGCTGCAGCTCGAGTCGTGACATATAAACTCAGTATCCTCGCTGAGGTTTTCCCCACCGAATGGGATTTGCATAGACTCGAGATGAGGTTTGTGCCACCTTACTAAGATTTGCCTACACTTAGTTTAAACTCTAGAACACATCTACAGGGCTGACACAGGAGCGGCTCTGATACTATTCTAGCATTTAGATGGCCCCATTTGAATCTCTTTATGTGAGGAGATATACGTCACCGGACCGCTGGTTCGAAGTAGGTGAGGCCGCTTTGTTAGGGCTAGATGTAGTGTTTGAAGGCATGGAGAAAGTCCAGTTGATTAAAGAGAGATTGAAAATAGCCAATAGTCATCAGAAATCTTATGCAGATGTAAGAAGGAGAAATCTTAAGTTTGAAGTTGATGACTTAATTTAGCTAAAAATTTCACCCATGAAGAAGGTGAAGAGATTTGGCAAAAAGTGGAAGCTTATTCCTCAATATATTGGGCCTTACAAAATATTGAGTCATGTTGGGAAGGTTGTGTATGAGCTCGAATTGCCTGCAGATTTGTCGTCCATTCACCCAGTGTTTCATGTATCCTTATTAAAGAAGTGTATTGGTGATCCAGCTATTGTAGTCTTTCTAAAAAAACACAGATATTAAGGATAGCCTTTCATACGAAGAACTTCCAGTTGAGATTCTTGGTCACCAGATTCGTAGACTAAGGAACAAAGAATTTCTCTTGTTCCAAGTTCTTTGGAGAAATTAGTCCGTTGAGGGTGACATTTGAGAAGTAGAAGCAGATATGCAAACCAAGTATCCTCACCTTTTCTCCGCAAACCCAGACTCAACCTAAAGTAACAGTCTTCTTTAGCTCATTTCTTATTGAGCCACAGTTCCAGTCATGTGATTATCTTTAAGTTATTTCATGCATTCACAGATTAGTTCACGAGTTCATCATGCTTTAGTATCAACCATGCAGTTATGTTTTCAGTTGTGCCTATCAGTATATCATTTCAGTTCCTCAAAATCCTCAGCTTAAATAGCCTTATTCGAGGATGAATGTTCCCAAGAGGGACATATTGTAATACCCCATAGGTTCAAAGATCAACTCAGCCCTTAGTGATAAATTAAGTCACTTAGAACCTGAAAATAAAAAATAATTGTTGAGACTTAGTCATTTCTAAAGCTCCAAAAACATTGATGATTTTATTCTCAACCTTATCGGTAGTAGAATGTCAATTTTAAAGTTGATTCATTATTGGGGGTGTCGAGGCTGTATCTCCGATGAGTTTTGGAACTTTTGGACAAACGTAAGGACATGTTTGGAAGTCCAAAATAGAAGTTATGCGTGATTACCATGCGGCGTAAGCTCTAGTTCACCCCTGAAGGAGCACGCGATAGAAAATACGGCATACGCTTTATTCTGGTGCTCTAGAGAATGTGAAGCATGCTCCATAGCATGCTCTTTAATTTTTCAGCTTCTGATTTCACATATTTGAGGGCAATAGGGTCATTTGCCTCATATCAAAATCGTCCTAAACAAAGAATTTCAGACCCCAAAAGCATTATACACACTATTATTCATCTCTTATCTCAAAATAAAAACCCAAGCCCTTTGAAATCAAGAACTATCTCATTACTCCTTATGCAAGAAAGTTTATAATCAAAGCTTTCGGGTTTAAGAGCTTCAAGAAGAAGCTTCAGGATCATTGTTAGTAATTCAGAGTTCAAGCTTCTAAATTTAATTAGTTAAATAAGGTATGTGGAGTTATGAAAAAGAATACTCCTTTCATCCTTGTGCCCAAACTAGTTTTTAAAGTTGAATTTACATAAATATACATAATTTGTAGTAAAGGGTTTATACCCAATTATCATTATTTGATGTTTATGAAATTACATGTGATTTGGTGTTAAATTGTATCTCTATTTTCACATGTCCATGTGTTTGTCATGGTCTTACATATATTGAGAATTAAATTTAATTGTCTGGAATAGATTTGTTAAAGAAAGTTCAAGATTTTAATTACCAAGCATGAACGTTATGATGATTTGACATGAGTTAAAGCATGAGTTTCATCCCTCAGTTGAGTATTGATATTTTAAGAAGATTTTTCTTTTAAGCACTCTATGACTAGCTTATATTCAGGTTTTAAGAAATGATTTGATCTTTTGATCATCAGCTAAGATACGAAATCCATATAGTTAGTTTTGATTACAGTTTAAAGTAAACAGATGCATAACTTGGTTTCATTATAAACTCTTATGCTAGTTTTAAGGTGGATTTTCTATAGAATGAATATGCAGATTAAATGGAGTAGTATTTAGCACCAAGTTAGGTATGTGTCGTAGTTCACATGCCCTAAAACTACCAGCCAACGTAGGTACAGATTCAGATTATTCGTATTTATATGGATACAGATACAGATTGTGATCACTCAGCTCAGGTTATACTCCTTGGAAAGAGTATGACACCTTTCCCCAATGTGAGATTTTCTCCTTAGGAGAACTTGACATTGGTTTCTATGACAGCTCACGTAGTGTATGTCGATTAGAAGAACCACCCTAAGTCCTAAAATAGAATAACAGAACAGCTTTTAGAAACTAATTGTATGGGCTCACAATTTTACTAAGATATTATTTTACATAAGACATTAGGTATGAGATTTCAGCTTTCGGTTTACAAATATAAAGATGAGTCCTTTTTTTACACTTAGCCTGCATAATTTGAAAACATACTTAACTTCGGTTCTACTTATTCCACAAACGAAAAGAGTAAAAGTACAGCTTTCATAACTAAGTGTTATGGCTCACAAGATTTATACAGTATGCTTTATTGTTCATGATTTATGAATTTTACCTTTTAGTTACTCAAGACAATGTGATCCATTTATACTTAGCATGCATTGTTTGTGAATTATATATATATATATATATATATATATATATATATATATATTGTTACTGTTTTACTTAAGCATTCAGCCCCATATGCTCAGTACATTCCAAAAGTACTGATCCACATATACATCTATATGCTACATTGTTTACTAATGTAGGTTCAAGTGCTAAGTTCCAGTAGCATGATTGACTGCGAGCATCTCTATCTACATCCCGATAGTTGATGAGTCCTCATAGTTTTGTGACCCAGTTATCCATATTTCTAGCTTTATAGAATATTTTATTTAGTTTTTTTCAGTCAGTTTGAGTTAGCTGGGGTCTGTCCCAGTGACTCTCTAGTTTGTAGTGTTAGAGGCTTGTCCTATTATTAGATACTATTTAGTCTTACAGTGCTGGTTGTTCAGATTTCCTTGTTAAGTACTTTCAGACGTTATGTTCATTTAAAATTAGTCCAATTTAGACGGTATTTCAGAATTTTAGTGTTTCACATGCTTATATCCTT
This sequence comes from Capsicum annuum, assembly GCF_002878395.1. Classification (NCBI taxonomy): domain Eukaryota; kingdom Viridiplantae; phylum Streptophyta; class Magnoliopsida; order Solanales; family Solanaceae; genus Capsicum; species Capsicum annuum. Next base: position 26,916,550 of record NC_061120.1, on the reverse strand, counting down.
TGCTTTAAGTTTCAAAATGAGCAACAATTTACTGGGTTAGGTCGAGACTATTTGTAGTTAGTAGCACCGTGGGGCATCTCGGGACCCATTTTCAGGGCATTACAAACTGGCATCCTTGCTAAGGTTTTCCCCATAGAATGGGATTCGCCTAGACTCAGGACTGAGGTTTGCCCCACCTTACCAAGATTTACCTACACTCAGTTTGAACTCTGGCTAACATCGACAGGGCTAACATAGGAGTGACTATGATACCATTCTTTTCATGACCCAAGACGAGGTCCTGACAACGAAAGACACCTCCAACCATGAAGAATCGAGAGAACTCCCTTAGTCCACCTGCTATTGATACTGTCCACTTTGGTTCCAGGCCTGCACGGCTTTAAAATGCGTCACTAGAAAGTAAGGCTTGCTTTCTTATATACCCAGCATCCCTCCTGTGTTTTGCCGATGTAGGACTTCTTCTCCTAAGTTGGTGTATCACACACCAATAGAGGACTGACACCCTAGTCCTTTGGGATATCAGATTAGTGTATCCACACAGCCAGTGTTAGTACTCGTGGCAAGGTAATGACACTAGTACGCGTGGCAAGGTAATGACACCCTTTCAGTTTGGGTTACAGGTTGGACCACAATTAGCTTAGATTGGGGAATTCCAGTTATATGATAGCTCCCACAGTTTCAGTTTAGTATTTAGAGTATATCAGCTCAGGTTTGCATGACCAAATATTTAGTTTATCAGCTATTTAGTCAGTCAGTTTTATAAATTATTTCAAAACATGCTTTACTTGGTCTTATATTCATTTTTGCATGTTCATGCATTCATGTTCTACATCCATATGTATTTCAGTTAGTCCCTATCTCATGTACCAATAAATTCAAAATATTGATCGCATATTCTCTTTCTCTCTATGTTATCTTATAACATAGGTTCGAACACTCAGTTCCTCGATCACCCTTAGTTAGTTCAGTATCCATCAGCAGCAGTTATGGTGACTCCTCATCCATCTAGTACAAGTATTTATAGTTATTTTTAGTATTTCCTTTATTTCAGCCAGTCAGAGTTAGTTAGGAGTTTGTCCCATCAACTCATCATGTCTTAGAGGCTTTCTGATATTTAAATATTCATATATGCAGATACTTGGACTTATCTCTGTTTTATCAGTAGTTTCTGATATGTTGAGTATTGTTTCAGTAGTAAATCGTAATAATATTTGATCAGTTTAACTTCAGCAGATGAAGCTTGTATTATTATTTTATTCAATGCTCCCAGCAAGTACCAGATCATGGGTTAGCTTGGGGTCACTTGTGGCCTTAAGCACCGTGTTATGACTAGGGGGTAGCCTTGGGTCGTGAAAGATATCAACAACTTTGCTGACTTTACAGGCTTCAAATTCTCCAAATGGTCCCTCTAGATTCGTTTGAGACCCTATATAAATTAACCATGTATGCCTCTAGGCTAATTTAAACATTTTAAACTCAATGGCGTCGTTAATTTTTTGAAAAAAAAAAGATTACTATAAAAAACTAAACCCTAGAATCTTATTTTCACTTTTTTCTAAAGAAAGGATCAAAATGCAATAAAAGGTTTTAAACCTGAACCAACCCTGCTTCTAATAAGAATTTGACATTCTTGATTTAATATAACTATCCAAATTTACATTAGACACTTAAAATATAAAATATTGACCAAAATTAACTATATGACTTTTTAAGCCTCTAAAAACCACAAACTCACCCAATCATTTTTGGTTGCATCAAAATTCATGAAAACTATTCCATACCCCATAATGAACATGTAGCAACTATGGGGAAGGGGAAAATGCTGAAAATACATCAAAAGAAAATTTTCAATAATCAAGTCATTAGAAGTCCATTACTAAGACTCTATTTTGTCCTTGAGATAAAAGGAAAGGAAATACCTTATTCGGTAAAGTGCTGAGGGTAACTAATACACATGTTAGAATCAACCTCCCAAGTAGCCTCCTCAATAGAATAGTGTCTCCACTAAAGCTTAACAGTAGGAATATCTCTAGAACACAACTGTCTAATGTCCCTAGCTAAAATGGACAGTGGCTCCTCTACAAAGGTCAACTTCTTATCCAATTGAATTGAGTCCTTACAAGGCGTGTGAGACTCATTAAGTATATAGCATCAAATTATAGATATATGAAAACTGGATGAACGGTTGAAAAGTTTGGAGGTAAGGCTAACTCATAAGCAACCTCCTCTACTGTCTAAAGAATCTAAAAAAGCCCAATATACCTAGGTTTAAGCTTGTTCCTATTTTCAAACCTTATCACGCCATTTATGGGCGACACACAAAAGAAGACTTAATAACCATATCCAAACTTCAAGCCATGAAGCGTATGGTCTACATTACTCATTTGCCTACTCTGGATTACCCGAAGCCTATCCTAAATTATTCAAACCCTATCCAAATACTCATGAAGCAAGCCGGTACCACGAGGTCTAACCTTTAAAATCTCAAACCAACTAATAGGATATCAACATACACTACCATACAATGCCTCAAGAGGTGCTATCTGAATACTTGAGTGGTAGATATTAATAGAAGCAATCTTTGGTAAGGACAAATATTGTTCCCATGGATCTTTAAATTCTATAACACATGCACGGAGCATATCCTCTAAAATATGAATAGTCTATTCTGACAAACCATTAGTCTACGGGGGAAAGCTATGGTAAGGCCAACAAACATATCCAAATCCTCCTAAAACATTTAGGATAAGCTATAAGTGACCGCTAAGCCTCTATATGAGCTAATAGACATATCTACACAATAAAGATGAACTATCTCTGAAACACAGATATGGGCCATCCTCTTGGCCTTGAAGAAAATTTTAATAGGTAGAATATAGGCTGATTCAGTCAAAGGATTCATGACAACCCAACTATTGTTAGAACAGCGAGATTTATGAGACAATTGACTCATAAATTCCATAGTGACCCACTCTCACATCGACTCAGGAATGGGTAATCTCTGAAGTAAACCACCAGGTCTCTAATACTTGACCTTCACTTATTTACGACATAAGCAAGGAGACACAAAATTAGTCCACCAATAAAGTTCTTCAAATCACAATATATATTTGTCACCACTAGATGGATAGAATATCTAAAGCAATGTGCCTCCTTCAAAATCAATATCACCCACCTACCAAATTTGGGTAAGAAATTTGGCCTTTGATTCTGAAAAAACACCACCAAAATTAAGAGATATTTTCTTAGCCTTATCACTCCATACCTTATCTCAAATTAGCCTAAAACTTTCATCATCAATTTGATAAGCTTAAATCTACTCCATCAAAGAAGATCTAGTATGGTATTTTCTTTATATGGTATCCCTTACTCTTGGAAAAATCTAAGATGTCATCTATAAATACAATCATAATGTAGTCGAGATACAATCGAAATATCCAATTCATAACCTCTAAGAATACTATAGAGGCATTAATCAAACCAAAAGATATGATCTAGAGCTCATAATAACCATATCAAGTCTAGAAATCGATCTTCAGAACACCTGAGGCTCTAATCGTAAACTGGTGATACCCAGATCTTAAATCAATCTTGGAAAATTATCAATGAGAGGAAAAGGATACCTGTTTTTAATTGTTACCTTGTTCAACTACCTATAATCATACACATATGTGTAGAACTATATTTTTCCTTCAGAAACAAGTTAGTAGCACCCCAAGGAGATACACTAGGTCTATTGAACCTCATATACCCATCAAATTCTGCAATTGTTCTTTTAATTCCTTGAACTTAACTAGGGCATCCCATTAGGAGAAAATAGAAAAGGCTTGGTGCCTAACTCCATATCAATAGCAAAATTAATATCACAATCTAAAGGCATACCGAACAAATCCATAGGTAACGCATCCATGTACTCATGAACAACCCAAATAGAATGCATAAGAGGTGGTAAGGCAACACTAGTATCACTAACATAAGAAAAATAAGACAAACACCCTTTCTCTAACATATGATGAGCACATAGAAAAAATATAACACCATTCGGACTCAAATTAAGCATACCCTTCCAAGCTAACCTTGGCACACCTAATGTAGCTAAAGACATAGTCTTGTCATATTAAGGAGCTAAAAAATTTACACCTAAAATAATATCAAAATCAACCATATATAGAATAATCAAGTCTACCCAAGTCTCATGGCTTATGAAAGTAACAACAAAAGATTGATACACCCGATCCACCAATAAAGAATCTCTTATAAGGGTAGAAATATGAAAACACATAGTAGTAGGATCATATGCAACATCAAAACTAAAATAAAATTATATAGACACATCGGAGATTATATACCTAGGGAAAAATTATATGGAAGTATATCTATAGTAAACTGGGATGATACTTTTAACAACTGTATTAGAAGCCTCTGCTAAGGTCTCTCAAGTATAACATAATATTAACCATGTTTGCTCCCAGAATGAGTAGACTTCTGGTCACCTCTATAAGCTCCCCTAACTCTACCTCTAGCACCACCCTTACCACTCTACGAACCACTTCTCATTTCATATATCATAGTTGGAGAGAACTAATATTGAGAATCCTACTGAGTGGGTCCATAAAATGATTAAGAGAAATCCTTGGCCATATGGCTGAATTCATCACATACAAAACATCCTTTGCGACCTAACTCAATCTAAAAAAGGTGTAGACGAACTAGAACGACCACTGTTGCCTGAAGAACCAATTCTAGAGCCTCCACCTACTAACTTAATACCTGACTACCAAAAGACATAGAACCTAAAGGTATACCACCTGATCCTTATAGCACGACCTACTATGATAACCATAGGAAGGTCTACTAGATAAATCAATACCTTAGGAAATATGTCTACTAAACTCACCCTAATGATGTACCTTTTTGGTGTCTGCCTGAGTAGCCTAGAAAATAGAATTGATCATATTGGTATGCTCAACAGTACTCTGAAGTTTGAAAATTCATACGATAATGGGAGAAAAACTAGTTCTAAAATAAAGAAAAATCATTTTTTAGCTTTATTGGTAAAAAACTCAAAATCATGATTTAAAGGTATTTTTAAAGATATGATTAATGAAAAATAATAGGGATAGGAGTTTAGAGGTTACCATATGAAACATGATGAATAAACCTTTGAAAATTGTCTTTCCCGAAGCTTAGAGGTCAAAAAATGGAAAAAATTACAAATAAGTCTTATATACCATTTTATAAACATTGTCTCGGGATCGCAAACCCAAACTTTTGATTGTGAGGGTCAACACTAATTGGCCTATTAAATAGTCCTTCATATTTACAACTAAGGTTTTGTATTTGCAAAGGTCCACTATTCGAACCACTGCTTTAATGACAACTTTATTGTGTTTGCGAAGAAAGCGTATCTCAACCCAGAATGCCTTTTTCTTGCAGCTAGCACCTCATATTCACAATGAAGGGGAAATTCCCTCACTATATTTGTAACCTGAGCCCCATGTTCATAAACAAGGACCTGGTATGAAACAGATATCAACAACTTTGCTAATTTTGCATGTCTTCGAATTCTCCAAATAGACCCTCGAGGTTAGTTTTTGACCAAATGAACCATATATGCCTCTAGGATAATTTTCCTGTTTCGAACTCAATAAAGACATTAGATTTATAAAAAAAAATTACTTTCAATAAATTAATATAGGAAACCCCTTTTTTCACTATTTTTCAAATGGGTGGTTGAAATGTAAAATAAAGATTTTGAACTTAAACCAAAGTCGCGACTAATTTTAATTTGACATTCTTAATCTGCTAAAGTTGTCTAAATGCTATCTGATACACAGAGTATCAAATGTTGATCGAAGTTAACTATATGGCTTTTTAACCTCTTAAAATCACAAATTCACCCAAACCATCATCAATCACATTGAGAATCATGGCAACCATTCCCACACCCTAAAACCAATATGTAACAACTAAGTGGAAGAATAAAATAGTCAAAACAAATTAAAAAAGAAATTTTACAAATCATGCCATTACAATAGACTATTTATACATAGTTTACATGTTTTTACACCATTTATACAATTTTGATATACGTTCATATAAAATTTATATTATATTGATACATTATATAACTATTTATACAATATCGATACATTACAAATTAATAGATATGCGGCTATTTTTTTGTATTTTTTTTGTGGTTAGTTCATTTTTAAGCGATTTTTTCATAAAGAAAACTTCGCTATATTTATTGTAAACTAATTATTTTTTTGTACATATTTAAACTTATCCCTGAACAAAATGTCTGAGTGGACCATTTCTATAATTATCCCTTTAAAAATCATCATTGTATTGTGCCAATTAATAGCCCATATTATCATCCATGCCATTTCTCTGTTTTAAAATGTTTAGTATTGTATAACCTAATTGTTCCACCGATATATATATATATATACATATATATATATATAAATGATTTTCTCACCAACCCTCTAAATCTTTTCTCTGATTTATATATATAGAGGAAGCCTGTGATTATTTGCTTCCTCCGTTTCATTAATATAGATGTTATATATATAGATATTATATATATATATATATATAACATCTACATATATATACACACTAGTTACAATAGCTCGTGCATGGAACGGGCCCAGCAAATACTTTTTTAAAATTTATTTTAATTATTGTGATTTATAGTATTTTTTAAAAATATATAATATTTTATTTTTTTTACTATTTTAAGTTATTAACTATAGTAATTTAAAATATATTTTATGCAATTTTCAAATAATATATATCGCTCTCGTTGTCCAAACTTTTGTGGCATTGATAGTCAATTACATTTTTTTAAATAATTGAAGTTTTAAATTATTGTGATGTATGATATTTTTTCTTTTATTTCAATTTAAGTGTCATTATGCTTAGATGACCATAATAATTAATTATGAATGATATAGTAAAGTTACGATTGAAGCAGCGAAACAGACATGTCTTAATGACTCACAACAACTAATTAGAAGTAATGTAACAAAATTACTATAGAAAATACTTGTGAAATTTTTTTGAACTAGACCATGTATAAGACGTCAAGTTAATTTAAAAATGAAGAGTTAACTTATCTTTTTATATTTATTTTATCCTTTTTTATCAATTATTATTAATTGAAAAAAATATGTAAATGGTCATAATAATTAATTAGGAGTGACATAATAAAATCATGATTGAAATAGCGAAGCAGACATGTCTAATTAGAAATAATATAACAAAATTACTATACAAAAATACTTGCGAAAAAAAATTAAATGAGCCTCATATAAAATGTCAAATAAATATTATTAATTTTTAAATGCTTAGATGACTTTATAATAATTTTTTAATATTAATTTTTTAGTATTTATATGACTTATAATAATTAACTATGGGTGATATAGTCAAATTATGGGTGAAGCAGCTGAAGCAGTTTTGTCATTATTATCTATTTAATTTTTTTATTATATATTACTCCCTTCATTTAAAAAAGAATGACCTACTTTTCTTTTTAGTCCATTTAAAAAAGAATGATCCATTTTCTTTTTTGGCAATATTTTAATTTCAACTTTCCACATGGCATGACACAATTTTAATTTAAGCCGACAAGATTCAAAAGTCTTTTTATTTTTCTAAACTTTGTGCCAAGCTAAAGTAGGTCATTTTCTTTTAAACGGAGGGAGTATAAATTTTCTAATATATAAATAGCTTATAATAATTAATTAGAAATGGCATAATAAAATCACAAAGGAAGAAACTTATGAAATAAACAGGAGAAACAGGCATATTGACGGAGACAGTTGTAGCAGCTGAAGTAGACATGTCATAAATGTCTATTTTACTTTTTTGTTAAATATTATTAATTTTTAAAATGTGAATGACTTATAATAATTAATTAGGGGTGATATAATAAAATTAAGTACTAATTAAAAGTAATATACCAAAATTTCTATAAAAATTACTTGTGAAATTTTTGTTAAGTGGACCTCATATAATTCGTTAAGTTCAGTTAAAATATCAATAGTTAATTTATCATTTCATATTATTTTTTACCTTTTCTATCAAGTATTTTTTTTAATACTCAGATGACACATAATAACTAATTAAGAGAGATATTTAATGAAGCTATGATTGAAGAAGTTGAAGTAAACACGTCATAAATATCTATTTTACTTTTTTATTAAATATTATTAATTTTTTAATACATAAATAATTTAGACTAATTAATTAGAGATGATATAGTAAAATCACAGAGTAAACAACTTTCCCTCTTATTAGAGAGTAATATATATATGATTTTCTCACCCACCCTCTAAATCTTTTCTCCATTAAACAAGCCTGTGATTATTTGCTTCCTCCGTTTCATTAATATAGAAGTTGCAAAACATCAATTGAGTCTGTTTTTCTAACAACAAATAGAAGTTCTAATTGAATTAATCAAAAACTAACTGATAAAACCATTATTTCTATTCTGTATTTATCATTAGTGGTAGATATATTTTGTACATTTTAAAGGTAGCATCCATAATTTTTAAATTCTGAATTAGCCTCTGTGTCTATTCATTCATAAATAATGTGACTTTGGTTGATGGGAAATTTTAACAACCAAAGATCGAAAATATAATTTAATGAGTTGATTTCTTAAATAGGCAATTAATTAATAATAATTATCTCAAAAGGTATGTCAAAAAAAATTTAATATCAATTTTCTACAAAAAAAAAAATGCTATCCCGGTGCAAGTTAGCTAAATGTGTGCCAACTATGGGTAAGAGGCCTAAAAACACGACCCTAATGAAAAATCTGATCAAGGATGCTCCGATGAGGGACATGAAACCTAGTAATATGGTAATTGGTCAATCAAGTGGTGGAATTAGTACTGGGTGCAACGGAATAATAAAAGGAAGTAAGATACAATCTGAAGTTGTTCTACAAACACCAATGGTGAAGGACTTAAATCTTACTTTTACGAAAGAATATGTACATGAATGGAACAATAGAAGCAAGTAAGGTACAATCTGAAGTTGTTCTACAAACACCGGCGATAAAGGAATTAAAGCCTACTCTTGCAAAGGAATATGTACATGAATGGACTAAAAGCATAGCTACGATATGTTCCAAGATCTCATGGACGGATGAAGTTGACCTTATTGAAGCTTAATTATGATTACTGAGGGAAAACTTTTAGGAGCACATTCACTATGGAAGGACTTTGATATCTCTAAGATTGTAAATATAGGATTCAAGTTTGAATACTTATTTTTGAATAGGTTCGGGACCAATTGATTGGGAAAATTGCCTCTGAGGATATTAAAATAGAGGTCGATTATTGTCAGAGTGTAATTGTGTGTTATGTGCTTAGGGCTCATCCTCCGGTTACTATATTGAATGGATTGATACAAAGAATTTAGGGAAAGTATGACATATATGATATAGAATAAGATTTTGTTGGTGAGGTTTGATAGTTATAAAGGAAAATTAAAAGGCTTACAAGGTGGTATCTATCACTTCGACAGTCAGTCATTAATTGTCAAAGCTTGGCCACTTGAAATAGAGTTTTCTAAGGAAGAACTAATGGCAATTATGATTTAGATCAAGAAACCAGGTTTAGATTTATGGTATTAGATCTTAATGGTTTGAGTAAAATTGGTAGTTTGGTAGGTCGGTCACTCATGGTAGATAAGCATCTTGAGAAGAAATTAAGCTTTTAAAAATTATTGGTGGAGGTCAAGTTTTGTAGGACATTGCCTAATAAGGTCATGTTTAAAAATGAAAAATGAGGAGTAATTATGCAGAAGGTTACTATGATTTAAAATCTTCTGTATATGCATATTGTCTCACGTATGGTGATGAGAAGGTGGAATGCAAGAAACTAGTTCCTAAATAACAGTAAGTCCCTGAATAAAACATGGATCAAAATCTAAATAAATATCCTATTGGTGATCCTAACCCTAGATAGAAATATGGCGAGGAAAAATGAAAGAGCCTACAAAGCACAATGGTGGTGTATGGAGGAAAGGACCAAAGAGGGTAGATAGTGTTCTGTCTACCTGTACTACTGTCAATGCAAATAATTTTCAATTTCATAGATAATATGGGTGGCACTGTGAGCATAAACAATTGGAGATTGTAGAGTCCTGCCCTGAGTTCATGGTTAAAATTCTTTCAAGAATGTGAGTAATTCCACCAAAAAACTTACATCATTCAATCAAATATTGCACCAACAAGAACATCCCACAATTATTTCTAACAAAAAAAATTTTAAAATTACTCGTAAGATGGGAATTTTCCCACCCCACAATTAAAAAATCTACTTTGTTCTCAAAGTATACTTTAGAGTAGAGAAAGAAATACTCTCTGAGGCCTCTAGGCCTAGCTAGTAGCATATTTACACATCAATGGGGTCCAGGGACCCCACACTAAGTCTTCGCCATGCTCTTTAGCTCTGGTTTTTCGGTACTCAGCTTTTCCATGAATTAATGACTTGAGAAAAACAAAAACTAATAAAGTAAAAACTAAAATTTATTGAAAACAAAACCTACCCTAACTTGGGTTTCCTCCTAAGCAGCGCCTAATTTAGTGTCACGGAATGACCCAATCTCCGATTTATCCATTTTTTTCCATTCTTTTCCTACTAATTGGAGACCATCTTCTTATTCGTTTCTGACCTCTTTAGTTTGAACTCTCAAGTTCATTATTTTTCTCAACAATAGCATTTTCAGGGTCATCAATCTGCATCAGTTTGGGCTTAGGTATTGGTGGCTTGGGCAGATCAATGAGGAAGTTTGAAGAGGCCTTTTATGGAATAAACTCTACCACCCCAAACTTATCCTATTTGATCACCGTAATCATGCACAAATATTTGTAATGGGATAGTGTGTTAAATGATTTGTAAACTTTGAAAAATTCCTCTTCATCATCTAGCCTCATTGTGAGCATGACCTATCTCACATCTATTAATGCTCATCCTATCGGCAAGAATGGACGTCCCAAAATAACTGTCACTCTTTTATCTGCCTGAAAATAAAAAATAACGAAATCAACACGAATAATAAACTTACCAACCTTGATAAGAGCGTCCTCTATGATTTCTTTAGGATGGTCTATGGTCCTATTTGCCAATTAGACTAACACAGAGCACGGTTTTAGATTCCCCAAGTTTAGAGTATTGAATAAGGAAAGGGACATTAAATTGATGCTTGCCCCCAAATACCTTAGTGTGTGGACCACCTCAAAATTGCTACTTTGAATGGGGAGAGTGAAACCCCCAGGATCTTTGAGCTTTTTGGGCATCTTCTGTCTCTCCACAAAACTACACTCATTGTGGGTGTTACTGTCGCAGTATCCTACAACTTAACTTTATTAGTCACCACATCCTTTAAGTACTTAGCGTACTTGGGCATTTCTTGTAAAACAACTAAAAGAGGATGGTTAATGTGCATCTCTATAAATGTGTCAAATAACTTCTTGAAGTATGCATCTTACTTTGCTTTTGTAAGCCTCTGTGGGAAAGGTTGTGGTGGTCTCTCCTTCAATTGTTCAGTAACTTTTGTTTTCGAGTACTAAAACTTTCTCGAATTTTCAGCAACTTTGTCTAGTACCTGTGGGGGAGTTAACTCTGCATCTACCTTCTTAGTTTTCTTTGAAGGTTCTTTATTCATCTCCTTACCACTCCTCAAAGTGATTACCATTACTTGTTTAGAAGGTTCATTATCCCTTGGAAAACCAACTTGAGGCCTGGTATTTTGTGCCTGTTGTATCTTCCCCAACTAATTTTCTAACTACTTTGTCATGGCCTGTTAGCTCGTAATATCTACGGCCAACTATGCTTAAGAAGCTATAGTTTGTTCCAGCATCTCTTCTATATTGCTAGTCTGAGTTGTAGTCTTATTGCCTTGAACCTATTGTTGCTAAAATTGCATTTATTGGTTGTTCCATAATGGATTTGGTGGCTGAATCAACCACATTATATTTAAGTCATTTCCATAATTCACCCTTTGATCATTGTCCACAAATATCTTTGACTAAGGATAGCAGCACACATAGCAGCTGAATGACCACTATTGCCACAAACCTTACACCAACCTGTGGTCTATTGAATTGTATTAACTATTGCTGCAGGTTGTCTAAACCTCAACTTTATACTACTGAACTGAGTAGTTATCTGATTTTGTGGTACAACAAGCAAAGCAGATAAGGCAATAAACTGGACCACCTACAACACACCTGTAACCTTGTTTATTGAGCCTCTTGAGATATCACCATGCCAATCCAGATTTTGTTGGGTAATCCTGTTCAATAAGGTGTATATTTTATCATATATCAACTCCAAAGCTTGACTACTTGCAACTGAATTTAGAAAAATTTTTGTGTTATGATCAAGTGCCTCAACAGAAGTGTGAGCTAATACTTCATTGGATTGCTGATGATGTTGAAAATCTCGAAGAATAGCTTTGAACCATTTCCAAGCATGATATAAGTTCTTAAACAACTTCTATTTAAAGCTCACAATCTCACCGTGCAATCTTGTAGTCTTTCCAAATGGAAAAAAAGTGGATGAGAAACTTCTAGGTTAAGTCATCCCAAGTTGTGATTGAACTTGCCGGCTCAGGGTTCAACCACCTTCTGTCTTCCCCCAATAGTGAATAGGGGAATAGTGTCAGCCTCACATAATCAGTCGACACATCTGAAAGAATAAATGTGTCATTGATCTCCAAGAAATTCTGTAAGCATACTTGTGAATCCTCATGTTAAAGCCGGATAAACTGTCCACTGCTAATCAAAAGTTGCACCATGTTATGTTTCAACTCAAAGTTACCTACAGTAGTCGATTTCTGAAAAGGGGAGGTCAAATTTGTTAGAAGTGGGATTGCCACTTAGCGAAATTTCATGCGGGCTGGTTAATCTTCAGCCATGAGAGCAGGGTTGTCTTGTTCCTCTGGAGTTTGCGGGATACGGTAGAGAAAGACTGCTTCTCTCCTCAATTGATGAAAGAATTGCTCGGGTTCGGGGATTGGTTCAACTAATTCCCTATACCTTTCCAGCTTACTAGTCAGTAAACCTATTTCCTACAAATTCAAATCCAAGACCAAGTGTAAAGAACCTAGGAAATCTAAAAAGTAAAACTAAAACTAAAATAGTTGCCAATTATAAGTCCCCGATAACAACGCCAATAACTTATTGCGCCCAAGAGTACACCCAAGTGTATATGGTCTCACCAAGTAATACAGTGATCTTAAATAAAGCCGAATATCGATCCCTCAGAGACTCATTTTAACAACTATTCAATTCTAGTTCACAATTAAGATTGCATTGATGCAAGAGTAACCGAAAGAGTTTTGAAAATTTATAATTAAAAGTAAACTATAATATAAGGAAAAGTAAGGACTTTGGACAATCAATGGATGAAAACCCATGGGTAAAGCATTGCGAACAATGAACTAAGCTATTGAACTTCATTGTTTAGGTTACTTATCTTTGTTGTTAATTTATGGGGCTGATGTTATTATCATGGTCTCTCGAGCCTCTAATCACATATCTATCTTAGACCCACAACTACATCGTTGAACGGGGACGTAGAACTAAGAGAAATGCATTTATATTTCATCCCATAGTGAAACAAGTAAGTCTTCTAGGTATATATCTATCGTTGGTGCTAATTCGAATCCCTTATTATAAAAAGGAATACGAACCTTACTTTATTCACCCCTACATTTTATCTCTTATTCCCGCTCTTGAGTTCACAAATACGACAATAGATGTATTCTAAGGGTCAGAAATCCTTAAAATAGTTATAAAAAGGATAAATAAAAAATCATATATTATAAGAAATCATAACCAATTTCATTCTACGCAATTGTATTCATGTTCTTGGCTTTACCCCGGAAAGGAGGCGTTTAGCCATGCATGGACATAATCGTAATCAACATGAATGAATACATGATATAATCCTTAAAGAAACTAATGTAACATAATAAAAACCCTATTTGAAGTGTTGAGAATCGCCTCTCCAAGTTCCAAAGATGTCCAAGGTAATTTAAAAAGTGTTAAAGTGTCCAATTTATAGAGGCAAAGTTTGGTCATGTATGGAGTAGGCCTCGCGATGCGCCACCTACTCTATGGTAGTAGGGGTCATGATGCACTAAAAATTCCATGGAAGTAGGGGTAATTAAGTAGCACCTATTCCATGTTAATAAGGGTCGTAACACTCCACTTAGTCCACTGGAGTGGGGGTCGCGTCGCCCCTCCTTCACGAGGCTTCACTGGAAAGTCCAATTTGATGTTTAACCTTTGTCTTGTGTGTTTGTCTTTCATCCCAAGTTTTGTTGTGATGTTTCCACTTGAATTTCATATTTTTTTTATCATCCAAATATCATCATAATCAGCTCACCAAACATTCTATAACATCAAACACCAAAACAACAAAACGTTCAAGAATGATGAACTAGAAACTGAAGGTAAGAACTAGTTTCACCCATTTAATCTTTAACTTGGTTTAGACTCTTGGCTTGATCCAATTTAACATTGAACACTATAAACAAGTTTTTCCACACATATTCACACAATCAAACCATTAGGAACTCATCAAACACGTTATAATCCATCGAGATCAACTGGACAAACACCTAGCTCAAGCTAGTAACACTAGTTTTCTTGTTTGATCTCTAAGTGACCAATTTAAGTATAAACTTGACTGGAAAACAGCTTAAACATTGTAATCAAATACTTAAACACTTATATTCTCAATTATATCATTATTAACGCATTAATCACACCATTTGCCCTCAAAACAAGGCTGAATAAGGTAGGATAACAACACTAAAGTGCATAAATTTACCTCAAATCAGGTACATCTCAGTCGAACCAGAATAAACTAAATGTTGAGACTTATGAGCCTTAGAAAAAATTCTTTCTACAGACCATCAATATCAGGAACACACAACCTACATTAATACCTCAAGTAGCCATCTCCGCCAATATAAAATGCCATAACCTTTTGCTGACCCACATCATCCTAAATCTATATAAGTAGGATACAAACTCTGTTTCTCCTTCACCTCCACATCAAGAGATGATTTGACCACCACTTGAACCATTACTCCTCCATTTTTGCAGTCTAAAATATAAAATCCCAAATTGGACAATCGATGAATATCCTTCACCAATCCTCTTTTCTCCTCGTCCATATGAGATAAGCTTCCCATAGACAACTTGCTAAGAGCATTAGCAACCACATTAGCTTTACCTCGATGGTAGTGAAGGCTCATGTCATAATCTGTAAGAAAATAGAGTCACCGCCTCTACCTAAGATATAACTCGTTATTAGTGAACATATACTTCAAGTTGTTATGATCAGAATAGATATTCACATGCGCTCTATACAAAAAATGGCACACAATCTTCAAAGCAAAAATCACAATAGCCAAATCTAAATCATGAGTTGGTCATTTTATGAACCATAAGCTATCTAAAAGTAAAGTCCACAACTTTACCATACTATACTAACACACAACCCAATTCCACATAAGATGTATCACAATAAGCGACAAACCCATTAGTAACTTTGAGTAGTGTCAAGACTGGAGTAGAAGTTAACTTATCCTTCAGCTTGTCAAAACCAATCTCACAAGCATCAGACCATTAAAACATAACCTTTTTTAAAGTCAACTTTTTCAATGGAGCAGCAATAAATGATAAACTTTCCATAAATCTTCTGTAATACCCATCCAAGCCTAAGAAGCTCCAAATGTTGATTGGGTCTAGGACATTTCTTAAGTGCCTCAACTTTCTATGAATTTACCTTGATTCTCTTGCTAAAACAATATACCCAAGGAAAATCATGGCATCCAGCAAAAACTCACACTTAGAAAATTTTGCATTCAATCATTAATCCTTAAGAGTCTGCAACACGATTTAACGGTGATTGGCATGATCATCCTCACACTTAGAATACACTAACATATCATCTATAAACACTATGACAAATAAGTCCAAGAACTATCTAATCACCTAATTCATAAGATGGATAAAAGAATTCATAGCATTATTCAACCCAAATGACATGAACAAAACTTATAATGACCATACAGATTCAAAAAGCAGTCTTGGGAATATCAACTTCTCAGAATTTCAACTGATGATAACTTGAACGAGGGTCAATCTTAGAGAAACATCTATCACCCTGAAGCTAGTCAAAAAGATCATCAATCCTAGAAAGAGAGTACTTATTCTTCACAGTCACCTTATTTAGCTGACAATAGCCTATACACATTTAAAGAGACCTATCTTTCATATGCACAAAAAACACAGGAGCACCCCACGGAGAAACACTAGGACAAATAAAGCCCTTATCAAAAAGATCTTTTACCTACTCTTTAAGCTCCTTTAATTCAGTCGAAACCATATTATAATGAGAAATAAAAATAGGATGGGTATCCGATAGAAGATCAATCCCAAAATCTATTCCACGATCGAGAGGAATCCCAAGAGGAACATCGGGAAACACTTCAAAAAACTTATTAACCACTTAGATAGATTTCAAAGAGGGACCCTAGAGTTAGAATCCTTAACCCAAACCAAATGATAAAGACAGCTCTTGGAAATCAACTTTCGAGCTCTAAGATAAAAGATAAACCTATCTTTAGGAACTAAGAAACTCCCTCCCATTCAATTATCGAGTCATTAGAGAAATGGAAACTAACTTTTTGTGTCCGACAGTCCAAGACGCATAACATATGTGAAACCAATCCATCACCAAACTAATATCAAAATCTATTATATCAAACTCTATCAAATCCACCAATGTCTCCCTATC
Source organism: Capsicum annuum (assembly GCF_002878395.1). Classification (NCBI taxonomy): domain Eukaryota; kingdom Viridiplantae; phylum Streptophyta; class Magnoliopsida; order Solanales; family Solanaceae; genus Capsicum; species Capsicum annuum. Next base: position 26,899,706 of record NC_061120.1, on the reverse strand, counting down.
AATGATAGATACCACACAACCCCTATACACCTTTTAAGCCACAATAGAATCATCTAAAGAAGTAGACATACGAAAGGGATCAAAAATACTTTTAAAACAAAAACCAAAGTGCACAACCACATAAGGGGTCACATAAGAAATAGTGGACCCCAGATCATGCAGACATTAAACATCAGAAGAAAAAAGTTATAATATAATAGTAACAATCTTAAGAGATGCCTCCGAATCTTGACTAGTAGAAAAAGCATAAAGTTGATCTGGCCAGTGTAGGTACCTAAATTAGTACCTTTTGGTGAAGGAGTTGATAAAGTAGAGACCAAAATCTCATTAGCCCCAGTGGGTACCCTAGTCATAGGACAGTCCGTTTGCATGTGTCCAGGCTAACCATAGGTAAAACACATGTTAATCTCCTCATCCTAATAACTACGATACAACTGTTCATAAAATCTACAAGGGGGATAAGGTAGGGTTGTCTGAGCTTCATTAGCCTTTAGATTGGGCACCATATGCCATAGGATAATGTTAGTCAAAAAATAACAATTACCAAATATCTTAGGATAAGGAGTACTAGCCGACGAATATGAATTAGAACTTTCCTAATTATTCTCTTCTAACACCACATATCATATCTCCCACTACCCTACTGATTCACGCTCTACTCTAAATACCTGAACTTTTTATTCTGCCTCTCTCCCATTTCCAATTACTTCTTCTTTTCATCTTCAACCTGCTATATATAAACCATAAGTTTGGAGATATTTATGTCACTGTTTAACATAGTAGCCTCACACCCTAGCACCAGGTCACGAGACAACTCTGAAGCAAACTTTCTTATTCTATCCTTCATGCTAGAACCAACTCTGAAGCATAACGAGATAATTTATGGAGCTTTAGGGCATACTCTGTCACACTTATCCTACCCTACCTTAAGTTTAAAAACTCTTCATCCGTAGCCTCTATCAAATCCTAAGGAAAGAAATAATTAAGGAAGTAACCAAAAAACTACTTCTATATTGCCTTCTTAGGATCATCACCCCTCGACTGCTTTGACTTCTCATACCACTGAGATGTCACATCTTTCAGCTGATATGAAACAAACTCCTCACCCTCTACATTAGTAGCATGCATCATCCTAAAGATCTTCTACATCTCATAAATAACCCTTGAGAATCCTCCTTAACTATAAATCCTATAAAGGTTGGGGGATTGAACCTCATAAACTACCCAAACCGAGTAACCTCAATAGAACTCACAGCAGCACTAACAAGACCAGACTGGCGGGATGGAGAGGCTACTAATTAAGTTAGTAGATGGATAGACCGAAGTAACTCCGCAATTAGGAACATCCTCTTAAGGTGACTGAGCATGAGTGTCATCAATTGGAGAAGGATTAGTGGAGATTGGTGGAACCTGAGGTGGAGAGATACAATCAAGAGTAGAAAACCTAGACTTGGTTTGTACTTTATACGTAGGATGAGTCCCCTCCACATTTCCCTCAGATAGGGAAGAGGTTGTAGCACAATTTCTATGAATATCAGATCTTCAAGGAGGCATGATCTGAAATGTGATTAAATCAAAAGTTGGAGGAATTTCAAGGCACCAGAATCAATAACCTAAAAAAGAACACCAGAAGAGGAAATATTCCTAAATTTCTTGTAGCCTCCCTTTAATAAGTGTGGTGTTCTACATACCCATAAAAGAGACTCTACTCGAGATGACTTTGTGGACACCCAATGATCCCGAATCATGCTTTGATACAAAGGTTGTCACAACTCGAACCAGGGCCTAGTCATGACGGATATCTCAAGCATAGTGTGGACCAAAGACAACCCCCTTAACCTCACGTTATGAGCACAATATAGAATAACAGTGGATGACAACCAAATTGTAAAGATAAAATAGTTAATACAAATAAAATAAAATGTTAGAGTCAAAATAATAACCAATGCCACACCTTTTTCAATAAAACCTCTAGAAAAATTGAATACCAAACTAGGTCAAAATATTCCCCTAACTATATCTAAAAAGGAATCCATAAGTGAAAATCTAAGAAAAACATAGTGAAACCAAGACGTAACAGGACTTTTAAATGATGGAGCCTCACCACTTCAAGCAGAACAACTGACGAATCGAAACTCCTAGCTCTACAAAAGGTAGTGAAAATCCCACTAGGACCCTACATTATGAAATGATATACATTCGGGGACGATTAGCAGAATAAGCGCTAGGATGTAGTTTAGAGAATGAAAAAAATAATATCATTTCAAAATCAATCCAAAATTCCTTGCTTATGTTCACATACATATATATATAATATTTTAGGAAAGGTTACAGGGTTTAAGAATGAGATTTAAAACCATTAACCTGGATTATTGAGCTTTAATAGTCCCAAAAGCATCCATAGGCTATATGGGTTCATGTCCCCCTATTAACTGATCAAATATTCTTCTTCTTTTATTGTTTAGAAATAATAATTAAATTATATAAAAATAATATAATTGTTAAATAGAATATGCATCTATATAAGATATATGCATAGATATTGTATAGTTCTATCAAATATGTGTATGTATAAAATATATAAAAAAATATATAGAAAAAGTGTATGCAAATTATATGATTGTTGTATAAAACGTTTAAAAAAAATGTACAGTTATTATTTAAAATGTGTTTCAAAACTGTATAATTTTCATATAGAATATTTATGTGTATAAGATTTGTATAGAAACTGTATAGAAGGTGTGTACAAACGGTATAGAAGAAGCCAGTAAATAAAATGGCTAGAAAGTGAAATTTAAATTCCATGACCATTTTCATAAAAATAGTTTAATTTGAAGGGTCGTTTTTGTCCTTTTCCCAAGAAAAGGGAAAAAAACACTCTATAGAACTTTTTAAAACAAATACTCTAAGTTTGAAAAACTTTCCAAAAAGTGGCCAGTCGGATGTACTATTTCCGCTTTATAGTCATTTCCTAATTTAGGTTATTTTAGCCTACGTAGTCTGTATACGGTCCATATACAATATTGATACAATCTATATACAATACTGATACATTATTCAACTTCAGCAATTCAGACCTTTTAAAAATATTTTTATTTTTTTTGCTATAAATTTTTTAACTGATCAAATATTCTGCTTTTTAAAATTATTTAAAAATAATAATTAAATTATATAACAACGATATAATTGTTAAATAGAATATGTATCTATATAAGATATATGTATAGAAATTGTATAGTTCTATCAAATATGTATATGTATAAAATATATATAGAAAGTGTATGAAAATTATATAATTGTTTTATAAAACATGTAAAAAAAAGTACAATTATTATATAAATTGTCTATCAAAATTGTATAATTTTCGTATAGAATATTTATATGTATAAGATTTATTTAAAAATTCTATAGAAGGTGTGTGGAAACGGTATATAACAAGCCAGTAAATTGAAATGGCTAGAAAGTGGAATTTAAATTTCATGACCATTTTGATGGAAATAGTTTAATTTGAAGTGTCGTTTATGTCCTTTCCCCTTAAAAGAAGTGGTTGAATTTTTGTACTTCTAAGTCTAAAATAGTGAGAGGTGATTTTTGTAATTAATAGTCCAAATTGCTACTTCACTAATCCATATTATTATATTAAATTTTTATTATTAGACGTACCATTTGATGAGGTCTAAACAGTTTAAACAAACAATACCTTTTTTTCATAAAAATAAATAAATAAATAATATTTATTTTGCATCTTTATTAATGCATAAAAAAATGTTTTAATTTTCTCAGAGTTTATCGGTCTAAGTTTTACCGGTTAACCGTAGTTAGGAGATCCTTTAGGGTGCTTAATTCCTTTCCTATAGGATAATTAAAACCCATACCTAGAATCACTTAATTGCATTGACCTAAAATGAGGTCTTTATTTATTTTAAAATGCATAGCTTATAATAGGTATCCCAAATCACCATAGGACTAATTAGATGGCGACTTTCTTAATTTAATTAGAGGTTTCCAATATGTTGTACACTATTTTAACCTCGTGGTAAAATGGGGTATAATAGCTTAGCAACTTCCATTGGGGATTATGAAGTTCTTAACCATAACAAACTTAGGTTAATAAGTAAGATTTTTCTAATATCTGTTTATTTTACCTTATCTGCTTTATGTGTTTATTATGTTTATGTGATATAAATTGTTTATTTACTATTACTTTGTATGAATTATTTGTTATTGCTTTATATAAATTATCACCAGTTTATATTTCTTTAGTTCGAAAAAATGACACAATCACACGTATACGTGATGTGTGCTTTGTGCACATGCAAACTTCTTTCAATTTTTAAATTTTAGGAGAGTTGGTGTATTCACAGTGTGTCTGGATCTTTTTCTATGTGACCACATAGCCTTCTCACTCGAGTTGTCTACTCAAAAATCTTATGTCTAGCAAGCCAAATATTAGAAGAACTTAAGATAGAGCTTCCCTGGATATAAGCCATGCAAGCATAAGCCTTAGGTGTTTTGACCCATGGTGCTATTCCACGAATTTACAAAACACCCTTATGCTAAATGGGTTACAATCCGGCGACAACCGCTTATATTATGTGTATGAGATAATGATGAAATTATCCAAGCCTAATTGTGACACCGTGAGTTTAGAAAATGCATACTTATTTTATCGTATTTACATTTATAATACCCCATATTAGTGTTATGTCAGTTCAACTTATTGTGCATGCATAAGAGGCTTAGAACCTGAAAATTTAGCTAAGTGTAGGGGACTTAGTTTTGTTTTTAGCCTCTTAACTTCAATAATTTTTAAAGTGGGTTTCCAGACCCCGAGACGTAAGTTTTTTAGTTGATTCATATCCAAGGGTGTAAGGAGCATGTCTTGGGGAAGTTTTAGATTTTTTGGACGAGGATTGAGGCACGTTTGGATTTTGTTTCCAGCACCTCATTGCAATTGCATTGCGTCGCAGTGGGTATAGTGATGGGTGGTTCATCGCATCACGGCGATGCTCAATTTTGTATTATAGTTACGAATTTAAATCCCAGAGGGGCAGTCTTATCTTTTCCCATCGTTCAAATCCATAAAACACGAGATTAACCTTTAGTTAAGGCATTATATACCCAAATTCCTCAATTTTTATCTAAATTAAACCCTAACCCTTCCACAAGTTAATCAAGTTCAAGAATCTTTCCTTCAAGAAAACCAAGAAATTGTGCTACCCAATCCAAGAATGTACAAGAAAAGTAAATCCTCTTTCAAGATTAAAGCTTTAAGGTATGTTTGATGTTCATTCATGGGCCCTTATCACCCATGGAGTTCAAGAATTGTTTTTAAGTTCAAATTATGGTTTTTACATGTTATTATGAATTATATCAATGAAGCTCATATGAACTTCCATTTTGAATCATATTTACCATACGTTTTCATTTTAATTCACCCTTGACACATTTAAATGATGATTATTCGAATGTTAACTCCTTAATCCTTGGTTTTAATATTGTAATTATGTTATTATCATATCTTTTAATTATTCCTATGCTTTAACTCATGGCCCTTGCGTGTTTGATGAAATGGATAAGTGACGAGTTTTGAACAATGATCCCTATTATGATTTGTAAAGTTATGTATATCCTTATTGATACTTCTATTCAGTGCTGGGGGTTATGAATATCTGAAACTTAGCTGTTTACTTAGTCTTAGTATCTTTCAGAATAGTTTCAGATATGTATGAGCATTATTCATTCGGTCAGTTATCATAATCAGTTAAGCTTAGATCAGTTTAGTAATCTAAGTCAGTTCATTTAGGAGTAGAATTTAGCACCGAGTGAACCTAGGGATGGGGGCTCACCTACCAGTAGAGGATGTGACTCTTAGTAGCAATCCCTGCATTCTTGAACTACAGCATAGGTCTAAGATATTAACATGCTAGTTGAGGGTTAACATATATCTCACTAGGTCACCATCCAGTAAAGGGTGACTCTTTAGTCCTTGGGGACTTAACTTTAGTGGATTCACACAACTATTGTTAGTACCCGTGGCATGGTATTTTCACCCTTCCAACTAGGGTCACAGGTTGGAGTCCAATTAGCTCAGATCGGGGCATGTCGGTTAGATGATATCTCTCATAGTCTCAGCTCAGTATTCACTATAGAATTCAATTTCAGGTTTGTTTGTCCATAGCATACATATACCAGTTACTCAGTTATTAGTATTTCAGTCTACATATTATTTTAGAATTATATTAGATTCTTGGTCATGCATTCATAGATTTCATAATTTTTATGCACCTATATTCAGTTAAATCATGCTATTCATTTAGTTAGTTATTATTCATGCATATAAACCCATGCATATTAGCCTAACCTTATCTATCATACCATTACATTCAAAGTACTGATTTCATACTCTTTTCTCACACTATAATGTTTAATATCATAAGTTCGAATGCTTAGGCTTCTGACCGTGGATAAATAGTTCAACCTATCTTTAGTAGTAGTCATGGTAAGTCCTCATCTATCGAGGACATGGTCACCTATTTTAGTTTACTTTAGTATTTCAGTACTTTCTTTCTGTTTGTAAGTTAGAGTTAGTTGAGGCCTATCCCATCAACTCTTTTCAGTTAGTTTTAGAGGATTTCAGATATTTCAGATAGTTAGTTGATTTGTTAATTATTTCAGTCAGATTTTCAGTATGTTCATTTATATTTTGGACTTAAGAATTTTGTTGTATTAATTTTAGTATGTAAAACCTTTGGCATTATTCAAATATCTCTGCACATATGTATCTTATTACCTTATTATTTAGTTCTCAGAGCAGGTAAGAATTCATGGGTTAGCTGTGGTCTTTCGGGATCTAAGCACCGTTGTCACGACTAAGGGGTAGCCTTGGGTAGTGACCAAACTTGGCATCAGAGCCTAAAGTTTTAAAGTGTCCTAGGGAGTATAAAAGTCGCATTGAGTAGAGTCTTTTACATGGGTGTGAAGCGCGCCACACTTATGGACAAGAGACTACAAGACGTTTTAGGAAAAGTTTCCATTATTTTAGTATTTATGTTGTGCGAATGAGCATTAGCTCAATTTAAAATCTCTTTCTTATTTAATCTTCCTTTCATTTACAAAACATGCCTCCCAGAAAGAATAATGAAAGAAAAAATGGAAATTAGCCCGCACCTTCATCTATTCAATAAGATCCCCTGAATGAGCAGATTTCTCATGCTGAGTTTAGAGCAGCATTTACTACTCTAGAACACTTGGTAACATATCAAAATAATCAGTGGGCTACTATCCTAGCCAATCCAATGGCTAATACTGCTACACCTAGGATTTAGAACTTCAATCGAATGAACCCTCTCTTATTTATGGGATTCAAGTCTAATGAGGATCTACAGGAGTTTATTGACATGGTTTAGAAGGTGACTGACATTATGAGTGTCACATCTAGTGAGAGTGCAGAGTTGGCTTCTTACCAGTTGTAGGATATAGCTCAAACCTAGTATAAGCAGTGGAAGGGGGATAGAGGCTCAAATATAGGGCCTGTAGAGTGGGAGAAGTTCGCCATAGCCTTTTTAGATAGGTTCTTCCCTTTAGCATTGAGGGAAGCTAAGGCACATAAGTTCATAAATTTGAAAAAAAGGTTATATGAGTATGAGGGAGTATTCACTTAAGTTTACCTATTTTGCTAGGTATGCTTTTTTTATGGTAGCTGATAATAGGTCTAGGATGAGTTAGTTTGTCTTTAGTGTGATTGATAGTGTGGTCAAGGAGTGTAGGACCGCAATGCTTACTAAGGAGATGGTCTTGTATAGGCTTATGGTCCATTCTCAGCAGATTGAGGAGGAGAAGGTTAAGGAGAAAGAGAGATAACAAGAGGGCTAGTACAGGTAGTTTTAACTTTTACTCAGCCCAGGTCGGAGGAGAGTAACCATCCTTAATTACATAAGAAATCTTCTACGCCAGCATCTACTTTAGCTAGTGCTCCAGTGCCAAAGTTTAGAAGTGATAACCGAGATAGAGCGCCAGGATCTAAGTCCTTGGTTAGTGTAAATAGTAGTCACACTGACCCTCTTTGCTAGAAAAATGGTAGAAATTATAAGGGTATGTGTAGAGCTGACCGTGATGTATGCTTTGGGTATGGCAAACCAGGCCACAGAGTCAGGGATTGCCCAAAAAGTGGTTAGCAGGGTCAGTCTAGATGTCCCCCAGTTCCATGCAGTCACCCTACTCAGCAGGGTGCTACTTCCAGCGCAACCAGTGTTCAGCTCCCGAATAGGCTTTACGCACTCTAGTCCTGATAGGACCAGAAGAGTTCTCCTGATATTGTTATGGGTACGTTATAGGTCTTTTATTTTATAGGTTTATGCTTTCTTAGATTTGGAAGGTGCAATTTTTTTTATAACCCCTTACATAGCTGTTAATTTCGGTATCGGCCCTAAAACTTTAGTAGAGCCTTTATCAGTGTCTATACTGGTGGGTAAATCTATTCTATCAAGTGGGCATACAAAAACTTCCCGACTATAGTATCTCAAAAAGTCACTTTGGTAGACCTTATGAAGTTAGAGATGACTGATTTTGATGTCATTCTCGGCGTGGATTGGCTCTACTTATGCTATGCTTCAGTTGATTATAAAAACAAAGTTATTCATTTTTAGTTTTTGAATGAACCAGTCCTTGAATAGAGGGCTAGTACTTCAGTGTTTAGAGGTCAGGTTGCTTTGTATCATAGAGCGAGAAAAATGATATCTAAGGGATGTATTTACCATCTTGTTAGAGTCAAAGACTGTAACTCTAAGACTCCCAGTCTCGAGTCCATTTCAGTAGCAAGCAAATTTCTAGATATGTTCCCTGAAGATCTTCCCATAGTTCCTTCTAAAAGGGAAATTGACTTTGGAATAGACCTTTTTTCAGATACTGTGTATCTTTATTCTACCCAATAAAATGGCTTAAGCTGAGCTTAGAGATTTAAAAGAACAGTTGAAAGACCTCTTAGATAAGGAATTCATCGAGTCCAGTGTTTCTCCATGGGGTGCTCTATTCCTTTTTGTACGAAAGAAAGACGGTTCTCTTAGAATGTGTATTGATTACCACCAGTTGAACAAAATCACAGTCAAGAATAGGTACCCACTTCCCAGAGTTGATGACTTGTTCGACCAACTTCAGGGTGCCATTTATTTCTCTAAGATAGACCTCAGATCCAGCTATTATCAGCTCAGAGTCAGAGAATGTGACATTCTGAAAACAACTTTAAAAACTAGATATGGTCACTTCAAATTTCTAGTTATGTCTTTTGGTCTAATGAATGCCCCAGAAGCCTTTATGGACTTGATGAACAGTGTTCAAGCAGTACTTGGGCATGTTCGTCATAGTCTTCACTGATGATATTTTTGTATATTCCCGTAATGATAATGATCATGTAATACCCCAAAGATTTCTAGCCAATTTCGTCCCAAGAATGTCTAGTATTAGCTTCTAAACTGAATGTAATTATTCTATGAGGAATTTTTAATAAGCTTTCCATCGATATATGATTCACATAAATTCGATAACCGGATAAGAAGTTATGACTATTTCAAGTTTCCATCATAAAACAACATCATATTAGTCAGTGGCATGCCGCACCACAAGAGGAAATGGCATTTGGCAATTTCCTATAGGTGTCCGCAATTATGGCGCATTGTGCCAGCACTCAAATTCAGAATTGTTCTTTTTCCAATTTCTCAGTGCAGTTTCCACTACGTCGCTCTAAAGTTCCAGGTCACGAAGGAAGGGGCACCACGATGGCTCCGCGTTGCACCATTCCTTAATTTATCAATTGATAAATTCCACTGACACGGCGCGATAACGCCGCATAGTGCTAGGGATTCAATTTGAGAAATTTTTACTGAAATTACAAGACGCATCTAGGGTTAAAAAGGTCAATTTCCCACCCCTATTTAAGCCCTTTAACATGTGATTCAGTTACTTTTCACCAAAAATACACTCTATTCTCTCAAGCTTCTCTCAATAACATAGTAGGATTTCTATTGGGGATTCAAATTCAATAAGGTTTCACTATCAATCTTCATAAAATTACAAACTAAGATATGCATAGTGTTCATTCATGGACTCCTTTCGTCCATGATGCCCAAGAATCCCTTTTCTAAATTTAATTTATGGATTTTATAATGAATTTCATGATTGGGCTGCTTTTGTTCATGTTGATAATGAGTAATTCAATTGTATTCCGTGAATGAGTGTTTAATTCCATATGGGTTGGTTTGTATCAGTATAGATTCATGAAACCCTAGGATTAAACCCTTGACTGATTAAATTGGAATTGAATCACGACACTTAATTATTGTATGATGTTTTTTACACATTCTATGCCTACTATATGTTTGGTTGAATGCCTAGATGAAGGGAAAGTGTCTAATTAGAATGATATCATGAAATCCACATATACGTACAAGCTTATGCCTATCACATGTATAGTGAAATGCTTCAGTAAATGTATTATGATGATTATTATGTATTCAACTAAGTCATGCTTTATCAATTTCCTTCCATCGAGTCCTGGGGATACTTGTACCTGAAACATTAGTTGTGTACCTAGATCCATGTCATGTTTTCATGATACTCTCCGGTAAGCCATGATCCTTAGACTTCAGACAGTCTTATGACACATAAAATCTCCATGATCTTATAAACTCAGTCAATTATCTGATATCAGTAATATTCCGTTAGTCAATTGAATTCAGTAACTCAGTCCATGTTTAGTTTAGTAAATAATGTTCAGTGTCCATTCATATGGGAGTAGAAATTAGCACCGAGTGAACCTAAGGATGGGGACACACACTATCAGATGAGGGTGTAATCCTTATTAGTCATCCTTGCATTCCAGAACTATGTAGCCAACATAGGTTGAGACAACAACACTGTCAATAAGGGTTGATGAGGTGGGTAAGTACTGTCTATAAGGGCCCCACCATTATCGTACAGGGGACACTATCAGATGAGGGTCGCCCACAACTTGTCCTTACCAGTGGCGCGATATTGACACCCTTCTAATTGGGGTTACAAATTGGACCCCATCTCAACCATAATGGCATATCAGGGGCATTTTGATTAAATACTACCTCTCATAGTTTCAGTGCCAGTCTTAGTAATAAAACTTAGATAGTTCTTTAGATTGACGACTCTCAGATACAGTCGACTTAAATATAGTAAGAAACTCAGATAGTTCCATCAGATTCAGGACTGTCAAATACAATCGCCCATGTTATTAGTTACATTCAGATACAACTATTTATGCTATCAAATATATCAGTTTTTAGTATGTCATTTCAACAGTATTCAAATTCAGTAATCATGATATCACAGTGTCAGTTATAGTTACGTATTTGTGTATGCATTCCCGCATTCATGTTAGAAAGCCAGGTAGTATTACTCATGCATGTTAACCCTTGAATTAGCCTACCTCACATGTATACTCAATACATTACATTGTACCGATACATTTGTGCTATGTTGCTTTCTTTTATGTTACACCATAGGTTCAGAGACACGAGTTCCAGATCAATAGTAGATTCCAGTCTCAACAGTCAAAATAGAAGTGAGTCCTTATTCTTCGAGGAAATGATTATTTCTCCACTATTTCATTGATTAGTTACTAGTTGTAGTTAGTTGGGGACTTGTCGCATCAACTCCTTATTAAGATTATTTAGACAGTAGAGTCTTTCAGACTAGATGCAGACTATTATGTTTCTGAATTCAGTGTTTACAGTTTTTTTTTGGGTATTGTATTACCCCACCGATGTTATCTCATCCATATTATGTTCAATATTGAACCTTATGTTCTTTCAGTAAATATTTCTGCATTATTCAGTATTTTATGTAGTATACAGGTACAAATATTAGTCATAGGTTCGCTTGTGGTCCTTCGGGGTCATGAGCACTGTGTAGCATTCTGGTTTAGAAAATTTGGGTGTTACAAACTGTGTATCAGAGACTAAGGTTTAATAGAGTCCTAGGAAGTCTGAAAGCCGCATCTAGTAGAGTTTTGTGCATGGGTGTGTTGCGCGCCTCATTTATATGCAAGAGGCTATGAGATGTTTAGGAATAGTTTCCTCTCTTTCAGTATTCATGTCGTGCCAGTGAGCATAATCAAAAGTCAATCTCACAGTCTAATCCGCTTCTTCTCTTTATTTTAGGATATGTCTCCTATGAGAAGAAATTAGTCAGCCCCTCTGCTCCATGAACCTTTGGGCGATCATGTTTCTCATATGGAATTTAGAACCGTATTTACCACTCTTGCTCAGTCAATAGCTTCCCAAAATGAGCAACCAGTTGTCATTTCAGCCAACCCAGTGGCCAACTCAGTTGCAGCTAGGATTCGGGACTTCACCCGACTGAATCCTCCGTCCTTCCATAGGTCTAAATTAGATGAAGACCCTCAGGAATTCATTGGTCAAGATTAGAAAGTGACAAACGTCATGGGGGTGACTATTGTTGAGAGTGATGAGTTAGCCATATACCAGTTGCAGGATGTGTCTCATACTTGGTTTAAAGAGTAGAAGTTCAAAAGGTCAAATGATATAGGTCCTATAGAGTGGGAGGAGTTTGTCACTGTATTCTTTGACAGATTCTTTCCCCAAGAGCTTAGAGAGGCTAAGGTACTAGAATTTAGTAGCCTCGGGTAGGGAAATATGATGGTTAAAGAGTATTCTCTAAATTTTACTTAATTAGATAGATATGGCTCTCATGTGGTTGCAGACGACAGAGCCAAGAAGAGTAAGTTCACTTCAGGGGAAAATGGTAGTGTGGTTAATAAGTGCAGATCCACCATGCTAAATAGTGACATAACTTTAGCCAGAATTATGATCCATGCTTAGCAGATAGAGGACCATAAGATTAAGTAGTGGGAAAAGAAGAATAAAAAATCTAGGATTGGTAGCATCAATTCAAGTCAGCCTAAATCAGAAAGAGGAAACCGTTCTCAGTTTTTTCCTAAGTCATTAGTTCCAGCTCTTTCTTTAGATAGTGCTCCAACTTCTAAGTTCAGAGTTAGAGTGCCAGGCTATAAGTCTAAGGGTAGTGTCAGCAATGCCCGAACTAATCCTCTTTGTCAGACTTATAGTAAGAACCATAAGGGTGCTTGCAGAGATGGCAGCGATGTCTATTTTGGTTGTGGCAAGTCAGGCCATAAAGTTAGAGACTATTTTCAGTCAGGTTATCAGAGTCATCTCCGCTCCTCATCTTAGTTCGGTCGCCCGAAGTAGCAGGGTGCCACCACCAGTGCTACTAGCGGGCAACACCCAAATAGACTATATTCTCTTCAGACCCGATAAGATCACAAAAATTCTCCTGATGTAGTTACTAGTATATTACAGATCTTTTATGTGCATGTTTACGCTTTGCTAGATCCAGGAGCTTCTTTATCTTTTGTTACTCCCTATATAGCAGGCGATTTAGGAATCAATCCCAAAATCATAGTAGAGCCCTTCTTAGTCTCTACCCTAGTAGGCAAAACTATCATAGCCCAACGGGTATACAGAAACTGCCCGATTATGATATTTCAGAAAGTCACTTCAGTAGACTTAGTCGAATTAGAGATGTCTAATTTTCATTTCATTCTCGGCATGGATTAGCTTCATTCCTGATATACCACAGTCGACTGTAGAAACAGAATAATCCAGTTTCAAGTTCTAAATGAACCTGCCCTTGAGTGGAAGGGTAGTGTATCCGCTTTCAGGAGTCAGCTTGTTTCCTACCTTCGGGCAACAAAAATGATATCTAAAGGATGTGTCTATTATTTTGTTTGAGTTAAGGACAATAGTTCCAAAAATCCCAACCTTGAATCAGTCCCAGTAGTGAATGAATACTTAGATGTCTTTGTGGAAGATCTTTTAGGAATTCCTCTAAAAAGGGAAATAGACTTCGGCATTGACCTTCTTCCAGATAATCATCCTATCTCTATTTTGCCATACTAAATGGCACCAGTAGAACTTATAGAATTGAAAGAACAGTTGAAGGATCTCTTAGATAAGGGATTCATCAGACCCTGCATTTCCCCGTAGGGCACCGCATTCTTATTCATGTGCAAGAAAGATGGTTCTCTCAAAATGTGCATTGCTTACCATCAACTCAATAAGGTCATAGTCAAGAAAAGGTATCCTCTTCCCAGAAATCGATGACTTTTTTGACCAACTTCAGGATGCCAACTATTTCTCTAAGATAGACCTCAGATATCAGGAGTTTCTTGGATTTGGCTGGCTATTACAGATGATTTTTTGAAGTATTTTCATCTATTACATCCCCTATATCCAGAATGACATAGAAGAAAGTGAAGTTTCAGTGGTCAGACTCCTGCGAGAAGAGTTTTTAAAAGTTGAAGACTCGACTTACCTCAACCCCAATCTTTGCTCTTCCAGATGGTTCAGATGGGTTTATGGTGTATTGTGATGCATCTAGAATAGTTTTGGGTTGTGTCCTCATGCAGCATATTAAGGTCATAGCCTACGCCTCCAGACAGATTAAACCCCATGCAAGGAATTATCCTACTCATGATCTTGAGTTTGAAGTCGTAGTCTTTACATTATCTCTACGGAGTTCATGTAGATGTCTTCACAGATCACAAGAGTTTTCAGTATGTTTTTTCTTAAAAAGATCTCAATCTTTATCAGAGAAGGTGGTTAGAGCTCTTAAAAGACTATGACATGAGTGTCCTCTATCATTCGGGCAAGGCCAACATAGTGGCCGATTCTCTCAGTAGGCTATCCATGGGTAGTGTTTCTAATATGGAGGATAGTAAGAAGAAATTATATCAAGAAGTCCATCAGCTTACCAGACTAGGCGTTCACTTAGTCATTTCTTAAAAGGGTGGTGTGTGTGTTCAGAGTAGTTCAGAATCATCTCTAGTCTCTGAGGTAAAAGAAAACCAAGACAAGGATCCCAACCTGGTCAAGTTGAAAGATTCAGTTCAGGATCAGAAAGTACCGATTTTCTCCCAAGGAGGAGATGGTGTTTTGCATTGTCAGGGTTGTCTCTGTGTTCCAGGTATAGACGAATTAAGGCAGCGAATTCTTGCAGAAGAGTATGGCACGTGCTAATCTATTTATCCAGGGGCCATAAAGATATACTAGGACTTGCGAGAAATCTATTGGTGTAGTGGGATGGAGAGAGACATTGCAGAGTTTGTCGCTAAGTGCTCTACATGTCAGCAAGTTAAGATAGAGGATCAGAAGCCTAGTGGGTCCATGCAGGATTTTAATATTCCTACTTGAAAATGGGAAGTTGTGAACATGGGCTTTGTGATGGGTTTGCCTCAAACTCGTTATCAGCATTATTCAGTCTGGGGCATTGTAGACAAAATGACCAAATAATCTTATTTCCTTCCAGTTCATACCTCTTATTCAGCCGAGGATTATCTCAAACTCTATATCAAGGTGTTGGTCAAATTACACGGCGTTCTGTTGTCAATTATCTCAGACTGAGGTATCCAGTTCACCTTTCACTTTTGGAAAGAATTCTAAAAGGTTCTTGGTACCAAAGTTTATCTCAGTACAGCCTTCCATCCTCAGATAGATAGTCAAGTAGAAAGGACAATTCATACTTTAGAAGATATGCTAAGGGCATGTGAAATTGATTTCAAGGGAAGCTGGGATGACCACATGCCTTTGATTGAGTTTGCATACAACAACAACTATTATTCCAGTATTCAGATGGATCCATTCGAAGCTCTCAATGGTAGGAGATATAGATCTATAATTGGCTGGTTCAAAGTTAGTGATGCCTCAGTCATAAGTCCTGACTTAGTATTCAATGCTTTAGAAAAAGTCCAGTTAATCAGAGAAAGACTCTGGGCTACTCAGAACCGACAGAGAGTCTTATGCATATGTTCGTAGAAAACACCTCGAGTTTGAGGTTAATGATCATGACTATCTAAAGATCTCTCCCATGAAGGGAGTGAAGAGATTCGGCAAGAAGGGAAAGCTCAGTCCCTGATATGTTGGTCCCTTCAAGATTCTCAATCGTTTTGGCAAAGTAGCTTACAAGCTTGAATTGCCTTCAGATCTAGCCTCAATTCATCCAGTCTTCCATGTCTCTTTGCTAAAGAAGTGTATAGGTGATCCACCAGTCATAGTCCCTATTCAAAGCATTGATGTTTAGAATAGTCTCTCTTATGAAGAGATTCCAGTCGAAATCTTATACTATCAGACTCATAGATTGAGGAACAAAGAAGTCTATCTATTTAAAGTTCTTTGGCAAAACCAGTCCGTCAAGGGAGCAACTTGGGAAGCAGAAGTAGACATGCATACCAATTATCCTTACCTCTTCTCTACCAACTCAGATCAAGCTTAAGGTAACAGTTCTCCTTAAGCTTACTCAGTTTCATGATCAGTGTTCATCACGAACTTGGTATTCAGTTTTATGTTCATGTTCCCAGTATAAACTTGGTATAAAGTACCATTGCATATTAAATCATGCATTCATGTATCAAATAAGTTATATATAAGTATGCATCAGAAATGCATTCTCATTGTGAGAAACTTAGTTCCTCAGAACATTCAGTCATGCATTCATAAATCAGTTACATATGCATCAGATATGCATGTTAAGTATGTTATGTTCAGCTTGTCATACATGAGATCATGTTCCAGATATTCATGTTCAGTTCATGTTCATCTTATTGTTTCTCCTCTCCGTCAGTCTCATTTGAGGACGAAAGTTCTCAAGGGAGAGATATTGTAATACCCCAAAGATTTCAAACCAATTTTGTCCTAAGAATGCCTAGTATTAACTTCTAAAGTGAATGATATTTATTCAATGAAGAATTTTAAATATTCACATTTTTTCATGTGAAAAATTCAATAAGCTTTCCATCGATATATGATTCGCTTAAATCCGATAATCGGGTAAAAAGTTATGACTATTTTAAGTCCCCATTGTAAAACAGCGCCATATTAGTCAGTGGCGCGCTGTGCCATAAGAGGAAATGGCATTTTGAAATTCCCAGTAGGTGTCCGATATTATGGCGCATCGCTCCATCACTCAAATTCAGAATTTTCCTTTTTCCAAAGTCTCAACGCGATTTTCCCTGTGTCGCACCAAAGTTCTAGGTTACAAAGGAAGGGGCAACACGGTGGCTCCGCATCGTGCCGTCCCTTAGTTTTCAAATTGTGAAATTCTAGTGACATGATGTAATAGTGTCGTGTCACGCCATGGGTTCAATTTGGGAAATTTTTACTAAAATTAAAAGACGCGACCAGGGTTAAAAGGGTCAATTTTCCACCCCTATTTAAGCCCTTTAACACGTGATTCAGACACTTTTCACCAAAATACTCTTTCTTGTCTCAAGTTTCTCTCAATAACAAACTAGGGTTTCTATTAGGGATTCAAATTCAAGAAGGTTTCGCCATCAATCTTCACAAAATCACAAACTAAGGTATGCATAGTGTTCATTCACGGACTCCTTTCATCCATGAAGCCAAAGAATCCCTTTTCTAAATTTAAGTTATGGATTTTCTTATGAATTTCATGATTGGTCTACTTTTGTTCATATTGATAACAAGTAATTTAATTGTATTCCATGAATGAGTGTTAAATTCCATATGGGTTGATTTGTATCGGTATAGATTCATGAAACCCTAGGACTAAACCCTTAAATGATTACATTGGAATTGAATCAGGATAGTTAATTGTTCTATGATGTTGTTTACACACTCTATGCCTACTATGTGTTTGGTTGAATTCCTAGATGAAATTCCCATGTACGTACAAGCTTATGCCTACCACATGTTTGATGAAATGCTTCAGTAAATGTATTATGATGATTATTATGTATTCAAGTAGGTATTGCTTTGTCAGTTTCCTTCCATCGAGTCCTGGGGGTACTTGTACCCAAAAGATTAGTTGTGTACCTAGATACATTGCATGTTTTCACTATACACTCAATCAATCCATGATCCTTAGACTTCATACAGTCTTATGAGTAAGGAAATCTCCAAGATCTCATGAACTCAGTCAGTTGTCAGATATCAATAATATTTTGTCAATCAACAGAATTCAGTAACTCAGTCCATGTTTAGTTTAATAAATCTTGTTCAGTGTCCATTCAGATGGGAGTAGAAATTTATATTGAGTGAACCCAAGGATGGGGACACACACCATCAAATGAGGGTGTGATCCTTAGCAGTCAACCTTGCATTCTAGAAATCTGTAGCCAACATAGGTTGAGATATCAACACTGTCGATGAGGGTTGATGAGGTGGATAAGCACTATTAGATAAGGGCCCCACCATTCTTGTACAGGGGATATTATCAGATGAGGGTCGCCTACAGCTTGTCCTTACCAGTGGTACGATACTGACACTCTTCCAATTGGGGTTACAGATTGGACCCTTTCTCAGCCATAATAGTGTATCAGTGGCATATCAATTAAATACTACCTCACATAGTTTCAGTAACAGACTCAGTAAAAGAACTCAGATAGTTCTTTAGATTCAAGACTGTCAGATATAGTCGACTCAGATACAGTAAGGAACTCAGATAGTTCCATCAGACTCAGGACTATCAAATATAGTTACCCATGTTATCAGTTATATTCAAATACAGCTATTTATGCTATCAAATATATAATTTTTTAGTATATCATGTCATCAGTATTCAGTTTCAGTAATCACGATATCACAGTGCCAATTACAGTTATGCATTTATATATGCATTCTCGTATTTATGTTGGACACTCAGCTATTATTATTCCTGCATATTAACCCATGCATTAGCCTACCTCACATGTATACTTAGTACATTCCATTGTACTGACACATTTGCGCTGTGGTGCTTTTTTTTATGTTACACCATAGGTTTAGAGACATGAGTTCCAAATCAACAGTAGATTCCAGTCTCAGCAGTCAAAATAGAAGTGAATCCTTATCTTTCAAGGACATTATTATTTCTCCACTATTTCATTAATTAGTTATTAGTTGGTTTTAGTTGGGGACATGTCCCATCAACTCCTTATTCAGATTATTTAGACAGTAGAGGCTTTCTGACTAGATATAGACTATTATGATTCAAATTTCAGTGTTTACAGTTTTGTTTTGGGTATTGTATTACCCCACAAACGTTATCTCATCTATGTTATGTTCAGTATTGAACCTTATGGCCTTTCAGTGCATGTTTCCATATTATTCAGTATCTTATGTAGTATATAGGTACAGATATCAATTATGGGTTAGCTTGTGGTCCTTCGGGATCATGAGCACCGTGTAGCATTCCGGTTCAGCAAATCAAGGTGTTATAGATCATACAGACCATCTCAGAATTATATTTCAAACTGTTAGAGCCCATCAATGATTTACCATATTCAACTATTGCAAATTTTGGCTAAGATCAGTAGCTTTTCTTGGCTATATTATTTCTGGTGATGGAATTAGAGTTGACCATCAAAAGTCTGAAGTAGTGAGTAACTGTTCCAAAACCATCTCTCCGTTTGATAACCAGAGTTTTTCAGGTTTTGCTAGCTATTATCGATGGTTTGTTGAAGGGTTTTCATCTATTGCATTCCCCATGTCCAGATTGACTCAAAGTAAAGTCAAGTTTCAATAGTCAGATTCTTATGAGAAGTGTTTTTTTAGGAGTTGAAGACTCGACTCACAGCAAACCCAGTTTTGACATTGCCAGATAGCTTAGATGGGTTATTATTTACTGTGATGCTTCTAGAGTTTGTTTGGTTTTATTTTATACAGAGAGGTAAGGTCATAGCCTACACCTCTAGCTATCTTAAAACCTATGAAAAGAATTACCTAGCCTATGATCTTTAGTTGGCAGCTGTTGTGTTTTTCTTAAAAATTTGGTGGCATTATTAGTATGGGGTTCATGTTCATATGGTCACGGATCATAAAAGTTTGCAGTATGTATTTATGTAGAAACATTTAAATCTCTGTCAGAGAAGGTGGTTAGAATTGTTGAAAGATTATGATATAAGTATTTGGTATCATTCGAGCAAGGCCTATGTAGTGGAAACTTCGCTTAGTAGATTGTCTATGGATAGTGTTGCTCATGTAGAGGATGATACAAAGTAATTAGTCAGGGAGGTTTATCATCTTGCTAGTTAGGTGTACGGTTGGTGGATTTAGTCGAGGGTAGTGTATAGGTTCAGAATAGTTCGGATTCTTGTTTGGTTGCTGAAGTGAAGGAAAAGAAAAATAAGGATTCCAGTTTGATTAACTTAAAGGAATCAGTTAGAGATCAGAAGGTAGAGGTTTTGTGTCAAAGAGGAGATGGTGTGTTGTGATATTAGGGTAGGCTGTATGTGCTGGGTGTAGATGGTTTGAGATAGCAAATCATTGCAGAAGCACTTGGTGAGCGTTATTCTATTCTTCTAGGAGCAACTAAGATGTACCATGATTTGCGGGAAATCTATTGGTGGAAAGGTATAAAGAGGGATATTGTAGAGTTTGTAGCTAAGTGTCCTAATTATCAACAGTTTAAGGTTGAGCACTAGAGGTCTAGTGGCATAATGCAGGAGTTAAGCATTCCTACTATGAGGTGGGAAGAGATGAATATGGATTTTGTGATAGGGTAGCCCCATTCGCGTCATCAGCATGATCAAGATGGGTTATTGTAAATAGGATAACCAAATCAGCCCATTTCTTGCTAGTTCATACTTCCTATACAATCGAGGACTATTCCAAGATCTATATTAGAGAGTTGGTTAGATTGCATGGAGTCCCATTGTCTATCATTTTAGATAGAGGTATTTAGTTTACCTCTCACTTTTTGAAATCTTTTTAGAAGGGTCGTGGTACGTAAGTTCATCTTAGTACTACCTTTAACCCTCAGACAAATGGTCAAGCAGAGTGGACCATTCAGAACCTAGAGGACATGTTGAGAGCATGTGTTATCAACATTAAGGGTAGTTAGGATAATCACTTTCCTTAGATTGAGTTTGCCTACAATAATAATTATCATTCCAGTATTGAGATGGCTTTTTTTTAGGCTCTATATAGGAGAAGATATAGGTATATTATTGGTTGGTTTAAGGTAAGTGAAACTTTATTGATAGGGCCAAATTCCGTATTCGATGCGATGAAGAAAGTTCAGTTAATCAGAGACAGGCTTAAGATAATCTAAAGCTGACTGAAGTCCTATGCAGATATGAGAAGGAGATATCTTAAGTTTGAGATCGGCAACTTAGTATTTTTCAAAATATCTCCCATGAAGGAGGAAAGAGGTTTAGAAAGAAGGGAAAGATGAGTCCCCGATATGTTGGCCCTTACAAGATCTTGAGCCACTTTTGAAAAGTATCTTATAAGTTTGAGTTGCCTGCAGAATTGGCACCAGTGCATCTAGTGTTCCATGTCTCTTTGTTAAAGAAATGTATTGGTGACTTAAATTTAGTGGTCCCATTAGAAAGTACATACGTTTAGGATAGCGTTTCTTATGAAGAAATCTCAGTTAAAATCCTCAATTATCAGATTCATAGACTGAGGAACAAAGAAGTTTCCTTGGTCAAATTTCTTTGGGGAAATTAGTCAGTTAAGGGAGCCACTTGGGAAGCAGAAGCAGATATATGTACCAAGTACCCTAATCTATTCTCTATAAACTCAGACTCAATTTAAGGTAATAGTTTTCTTTAGATTATCTCTTTTTCATTCTCAGTTTCAACTATATGATCATCTTCCTGTCATTGCATCCATTCACAAATCAGTTCAATCATGTGTCATGTTGTCGACTCATTCATGTAACCATGGTTTTAGTTTTGCATGCTCAGTATGTGATCTCAGTTCCTTTATTATTCTCAACTTAATTAGTCTTATTCGATGATGAATGTTCCCAAGGGGGAGATATTGTAATACCCGTATAAGTCTTAACTCAGTTCAGCTCATCGTGCATGCAAAAGAGACTTAGAACCTGAAAATTTAGCTAAGTATTGGGGACTTAGTTTTATTTGTATCCTCTTAACTTCTATGATTTTTAAAGTGACCTTACCGACCCCGACATGTAAGTTTTTGAGTTAATTCATGTTCAGGGGTGTAAGGAGCACGTCCTGGGGACGTTTTGGATTTTTCAGATAAGGATTGAGGCATATTTGGATTTCATCATATCGCAGTGATGCTAAATTTTGTGTTCCAGTAATGAATTTAATTCCCAGAGAGATAGTCTTGACTTTTCCCATTGCCCCAATCCCTAAAAACATGGAATTAACCTTCAGTTAAGGCATTATATGCCTAAATTCTTAAATTTCTATCTAAATTAAACCCTAAACCTTCCCCAAGTTCATCAAGTCCAAGCATCCTCCCTTCAAGAAAACCAATAAATTATGCTTCCCAATCCACGAACGTTCAAGAATAGTAAATCCTCTTTTACGATTAAAGCTTTAAGGTATGTTTGATGTTCATCCATGGTCCCTTTTCACCCATGAAATCCAAGAATACATTTTTAAGTTTAAATTATGGTTTTTACATGTTATTATGAATTATATCCATGGAGCTCATAGATTTCAAATCATGTTTACCATGCATTTTTATTGCAATTCATCCCTTTCATGTTTGGATGATGATTGTTTGAATGTTAACTCCTTAATCCTTAGTTTTAATATTACAATTATGCTATTATCATATTTTTTAACTATTTCCATGCTTTAGCTCATGAACCTTGTGTGTTTTATGAAATGCCTAAGTGATGAGTTTTGAACAATGATCCCTATTATGATTTGTAAAGCTATGTATGTCCTTAGTGATACTTTTATTTAGTGCTAGGGGTTATGAATACCCAAAACTTAGATGTTTACTTAGTCTCAGTATCTTTCAGAATGGTTTCAGATATGTATGATCACTATTCATTGAGTCAGTTATCATAATAAGTTAGCTTAGATCAGTTCAGTAATCTGAGTCAGTTCAGTTGGGAGTAGGATTTAGCATCGAGCAAACCTAGGGATAGGGGTTCACCTGCCAGTAGAGGGTGTGACACTTAGTAGCAATCCCTATATTTCAGAGCTAAGTAGCCAGTGTAGCTTGTGAGATATTAATCTTCCAGTTGATGGTTGACATATATTTCACCAAGGCACCTGCTAGTAAAGGGTGACTCTTTAGTCCTTTTGGAATTCAATTTAGTGGATCTACACTACCATTTTTAGTACCCGTGGAATGGTACCAACACCCTTTAAAATAGGTTCATAGGTTTGACCCCAATTACCTTAGATCGGGGCATGTCAGTTAGATGATACCTCCTACAGTCTCAGTTTAGTATAAAGTATAGAATTCAGTTTTAGGTATGTTTGACCATAGAATATAATTATAAGTTATTCAGTTATCAGTATTTCTGTTTACAAATTATTTTGGAATCATATTATATGCTTGGTAAAACATTCACAGATTTCACAGTTTTCATGCACCTATATTCAGTTACCTCATGCTATTTATTAAGTCAGTTATTATGCATGCACATGAACCTATGCATATTATCCTAACCTTATCTCTCATACTTGTACATTCAATGTACTAATCTTATATTTTTTTTCTTATGCTATGGTGTTTAATATCATATATTCTAATGCTCAGGCTCCTGACTGTGTGTAAATAGTTTAGCCTATAAACAATAGTAGTCGTGGTAAGTTCTTATCTATCGAGAACATGGTGGCTTATTTTAGTTTACTTCAGTATTTTAGTACTTTCTTTCTCTTTGTTAGTTGGAGTTAATTGGGGCCTATCCCATCAAATCTTTATGGTTAGTTTTAGAGGCTTTCAGATATTTCAGATAGTTAGTTGATTTTTTAATTATTTCAGTCAGATTTTTAGTGCATTCGTTTACATTTTGGACTTGAGAATTTCATTGTATCTATTTCAGTATGTAAAACCTTTGGCATTATTTAGTTATTTCCGCACATGCATATCTTATTACTATATTATTTAGTGTTCATAGTAGGTACCAGTACATGGGTTAACTTGTGGTCTTTCAAGATTGTAAGCACCATTATCATGACTAGGGGGTAGCCTCAGGTCATGATAACATTGTAGGATGGATTTAGGTCCCCAAGTTCCCCCTATTAGAATGGTCGAAAGAGTTCCACACATACTGAGGATATAGCTGCAAAATTTTGATTGGATTGAAAAATTAGCGGTTATAAGAAAATTAGGGTTCCTCCCTTCACTCTTCAAGATCTCTCTCGATAACCATGTGGTTAGAGAGTTGATTCTATTTTGGGATTCCGATCAAGTATTATTTCCACTTTGAACTCGCCCTTTGATTAGAGATCTATTACTTCACCAATTTGAAGTATCAAGGGAGAGCTCAGATCATCCCGCATAATCTGTCAAGGAAGAAAGTTCTTCGCTACTTGGGATTAATAAACAATGATAAACTTTATTGCTTCGAAAATAATTGGGTTTCTTCGGATTATTTGTATGAGAGATATGATCGTCAAGATAGTTACAAGTTGTTCAAGAAAGAATTCACTTGCATGTCTACCCATTGGTGTGTTAGATGCCCAATTGCATTTGTCGTTTCTTTGCTAGGGACTTTGGTATTTCTACTAAAATATGGAAGATCGGTACTTGCATATTTTTTGTTGCTCGAGCACCTTTTGAAGGATTTAATGACACAGAAATCACCTTTGTTCCTGTGATCCTGGCAAAAATATTTCGCGCACTTGGAAAGTGTAAAAGAGGTGAAACAAACTACTCAGAAGGTTATAATCTCCTTCTATAGATGTGGATAAAAGAGCATTTCTACAACTGTGAAAATATGACTGACATAATGTTTAGTGCGTCACCTGAGATTGACACTTACTATAATAGGATAAGAAGGTCTGTGTCCCCGATTGACACTGATGATTGGTTTAAGTTT
The DNA here is from genome assembly GCF_002878395.1 of Capsicum annuum. NCBI lineage: Eukaryota > Viridiplantae > Streptophyta > Magnoliopsida > Solanales > Solanaceae > Capsicum > Capsicum annuum. Next base: position 26,874,881 of record NC_061120.1, on the reverse strand, counting down.
TTACCCTCTAGTACCAGTGAACAAATCCAGTGGATATACCCATTACTTTTATGTTCCACAACATACATACGATGTAGAGAACTTTATTATATTGAGCTTATTAGATTACGTGGTCTACAACTATATGCTTTGGTGCATGCAGTTCGATAGTTTGGTCAGACGCAAATCATCCCCCTCTAAGAAAATATGAAAGTTTCGGAAGTCTTTCTCGAACCAAACTTTATAGTTTATAGGGCCAGTCAAATTTTGCATGAATGAAATAACATTCTCATAATAGATGTGAGACGTGGACCAAAAATGTGTATTATAGAATATCTGTATTGGTTAGAGAATATCATGGAGATATAAAACCCAGCCCAGAAGGGGATCAATGTTTTGAGGATGTTGGGATGGCTATTTGGATAACACAATTTAGTCGTGGAACCACAGTGGTCACACCTGAAATGTGGGCTCAAATGGACAACACAATGAATTATTTAGAAAATGCGGGAGTATTTAGAAGCAGGGTCTAGGCCAAACCTTAGAATTGTTTTTTTTTTTTTATCTTTTTCATGTATTTTGAGTTTATTTTTTATCATTGTACTAGATCATTATTTCAATGAAACTTTGATTTTTATTAATCTCCAAACTCAAAGATTGTCTCAAATTAATCGCTTGGATCAATTTATCATAATTTTAATTTTTTGGCGCTTAGGCCTACCACTTTGCACAAAAGAGGTTCAGTGCATAATAGGATGCATTCTTGATTATTTAATTTATTATGTACTTTGTTTGCAAAATGATACATGTTTTTCTTTATTTTCCAACATTATTTTCTTAATTGCGAGTTATTTTACTTATGCAAAGACTGATATATTTCTTTCTTTTGAATATTTTTTTTTTGTTAAGTTTATTCCCCCAACGGTTGACTTATGTTGACTACGAATTGGATGATCACCCATACTTTAGGAGATTAGATGCACGAGCTAATGTCAACATGACTAATTCAGGTACACTTTTTAGGTTAGGACTTGTCACCATCCTAAGAGATGAACTCGAGACTTTGGGGGAAAGAGATGCAACCCTTCATGATGAACGTATAGCCCATATCATGCAACAAATGGCCAATATGCAAAGTGAAATTGATAGACTTCAAAACCTCACCAACTTATACATTAGCATGAATACTCCATTTCTGTACCACTGTACCATCTTTTTATCCACCAATTTATTCCCCCACCTCCCAACACTTCCCTTTAAATTCCTCACTCCACCAAAACAACGCTATTATTGCAAATCTCCCATCAACCCATAAGAAAGAAACCCACAAAAAATTGACTCACGATAAAAAAACCCATTACCCTTCACAACTCCATATGTTTCAAAGGCTCTACCTACCCAAACTCTACATACCTAAAATATCCTACTTGCCAAACTGCCCTAGTCATCCAAAACCATCAAATGGACACATATATATCGGTGGCGTATTCTTCAATTCCTAAAATACAATATGTGCCATAATAATAAGTAGCAGGAGCTCAACCTTTCACTATCCCAATGCCAACCATGCCAGAAGTTGATCCTTATGAGGAGTCAGAAAAGTAAGCATGGTCAAAAACAGATGAGAGTGTAGCAAAGGAGATTTTTAGTTTAAGGAAAACATCAAAAAAATCCAACAACACAAAGAATGCGAATGACTTGATTTTGAAGATTTATCTGTTCATCCAGATGTTGAGTTGTTAGTAGGGTATAAGTGCTAAATTTCGATATGTTTGATGAAAAAGGGAATCCTCGAGCTTGTTTAAGGTCGTACTATGACAAAATAGCTAGAGTAGGGAAATATGAGGACATTAAGATGAATTTTTTTATAAAAAGTTTTAAAGGATAAGCTTTAGACCGGTACACGAGCCAAAATCAATAAAAATGGCGTAGTTGAAAATCCTTGGTGCAAGAATTTATGGATAGGTTCAGATCTAACACTGAATTTATCCCAGATTGATTTCTACTTGATGAATATAGAGAAGAAATCAATAGAATCCTTCAAATAATATACCATGTGGTGGAGAATAGATGCCGCAAAAGTTCAACCTCCAATGGCAAAAATTGAGATGACTTCTCTTTTTGTGCAGTCTCAAAAAGATATGATGCATTATGAATAGTAGATAAACGTGGTTTCACAAAAGTTCTATGGGGTTGTTAGGATAGAAGAATTTGTGTAAGAAGGTGTTGAAACTGGAGAATCACTAATCTAGCAGCTTTGAAAGAGACAAGTAACGTAATTCAGTCAGATTCAACTGGAGAGCGAATAAAAAGAAGAATGATGGAGTTTCCAATGTTATGACCATTCAAGAAAAAAGACAACCAAATGTTAATATACCAAAATCCACTACCCCAGCCTCCCTACTATAGCCAATATGCTCTAACTCCTAATATATATTACCAACCTTTACTGGCCCTATATCTAGTTTATGTCATCCAACTAACATATTTCCCACCTCAAGCACCAACTTATCAAAACCCACCATAATATCAACCTATCTATCCATGTCATAATAACTAGCAACTGCAAAATCATCCAATAAATTCACTCAAACCTTGCCGAAACTATGAGAAAAGGCCAACTAAAACCTATACACCTCTAGCTGAACCTTTATCTTAATTGTATGAAAGATTGAGAGTTGAAAGAATAATCCAACCGATCCAAGGTTAAATTCTCAATCCCTGCCTGGGTGGTATGATGGAACAAAGCATTATTCTTATCACAATGGGGTTGTTGGGCATGACACTGAGCATTGCCTCACTCTCAAGGATAAGATTGAGACATTAATCAAAGGATTTATTTAGCTCAAAGAAGATCCCCCCAATATGAACAACAATCTTCTATCAAACTATAGGGGTGCCCATGTGAACATGATCACCATTGATGAAGAATATAATTTGGAAGGAACTATTGCATCAGTTAGTCATGAAAAAAAGTTTGAAAAGCCATCTTTTATTACGCCTACAATTAAAGTCTATATGTAACTGCCAATTAAAGTAGAAGTAGTTCTTGTTCCCAGGCCTACGATCACGGCCTTAGTTGCTCTAACACCTTCAAATACTAAAGTAGTTCTTAGAATTACTCGACTGATGCAATAGGCAGAAGAAAGGAAAAGTTGGTTGTGGAAGTTGCTGCTGTGGGAGTGACAAGATCTAGGCATTGTTATGACCCTAAAGGAGTCGTAAAAAGAGTGTTAAATAAGGATAATAGTCAAAAAAAAGGTTGTGATAGAGACTGAGGTAAAGGATTTTTGGAGGAAAATGCTGACTAAGGAGTATTCTATTGTGGTACAGATAAAGAAAACTCCTGCAACAATCTCCTTATTGTCATTACTAATGAATTTTGCAACTCATAGAATCACTCTAGTGAAGGTGCTCAATAAAGCTTATGTGCTAACTGAGATGACTAGCAAAAATCTTTTAGCTCTGGTGGGATAAGTTCAAGAAATAATTTAGTCTTCATCATGAAGATGAGTTGCTTTCTAATGTTCTGGGGCATAATAGAGCATTGAACATCACTGTTAAGTGTAGGAACAAGTACATTTCTAAAGTTCTTTTTTACGATGGCTCATCTATTAATATTTATCCTTATCCTACTCTTCGAGATTTGGGAATGTTTGTGAAATTAATGTAAGGGTTAAAGGTTTTGATGGGACTATAATGGGAGTCATTGGAGAAATTGATTTGGCACTAAAAATTAGACCTGTGGAGTGCACTGTGGAATTTCAAGTGTTGGATATATCTGCTAGTTACAATTTGCTACTTGGAAGACCGTGGATTCACAATTCTAACACAATCCCTTCTACCCTATACCAAACTTTGAAAATTATTTTTGATATTATCACAAAGTTATGATTCATGGAGAGAAAAATAGTTCTATCGAGAACTCAATCCCTATTATTGAATACGTGGAATACCTGGATGAATCTATATTTCACGTTAAGAAGATCATGTGTCTTACACAGGTAGAAAACTTAAAGATTCCAACGATACTTATGATGGTGGCCATAGAAATATTAAAGAATGGTTTTTCTTTTGGTTGAGGTCTTGGTGTGAACTTGAATGGAATACTAGAACTGGTTCAATTTTCTAGAAGAAAAGAACTTTTGGTCTTAGATATAGGCCCACTCTTAAAGAAGTCTCATCAGCTAATCTTAAAAGAAAAGGTGATATCCTCCTTCCATAGCTTATTCCGGTCCTGAATCAATCATTTCCCAATCCGTTTGTTTCCCGAGTATTAGAGAAAGATGTCGAAGATTACCTCATGGAAGGACTCAAAAACTTGTTCATTACTGAAGGATAGGTTTAGTGCAATGTGATTCTAGAGGATTGCATTGAGGCCCTAACTATCTGGGATGCTGAGCCTGGAGATACTTTGAACAATTGGAATTATAGCCCATCACTGGTTCTCTAGGAATCTTGGTAGATGATTGTATTAGTATTAATAAAACAACACAATTCAAAGTTGAGGCCTAAACTGTGTTTAAGAATTTATATCTTCTACCTCAACTTTTGAAAGCGTAAATGCCAAATCCAAACTATTTTTTGTTGGCTTTATTCCAAATTGTCTTTATTAATTTATTTCCTATTTTTATATAGAAAGCAGATTAACAAATCTAGCAGTACAATGAATGTGTCATGTAATGAAACAAGAGAAAAAATCCCAAATAGGGAACGTAATTTTGCAAATAAAGAAGACACAATATCTGAAGAGTTGACTAAAGAATTTGAATATTTTGAAAGTAAGACAAAACCAATTTTTGATGAAACTAAGATGCTTAACTTGGGGAATTCAGATCTCATAAGAGAAACAAGAATTAGCATTCATTTGACTCCATCCCAAAGTAATGAATTGATTGATCTTTTGAAGCAATATACAGATATGTTTTCATGGTCCTATGATGATATGTCAGGTCTAAGCACAAATATTGTTTCACATAGGTTTCCAACTGATCCATCTTGTCCTCCGGTAAATCTTGCCAAGAAAGATAAAGCTTGATTTGAGATTAAAATTAAAAGAAGAAGACTCCAAGTGATTCCATAAAAACATCATCCGAGTCATGAAGTATCCCACTGGTTAGCGAACATTGTACCTATGCCAAGTAAAGATAAAAAAATCAGAGTATGCGTGGATTATCAGGATCTCAACAAGTCTAGTCTAAAAGATGATTTCCCTATCTTGAATATTCACATACTAATTTATAATTGCGTGAAGCACGAGTTGCAGTCATTTGTTGATTGATTTGCAAGGTACAACCAGGTTCTTATGAATGAATAAAATACCGAGAAAACTGCATTCATCACACCTTGGGGAGTATATTATATCGAGTGATACCTTCTGGACAAAGAATGCAGGGGCAACTTATATGAGAGCCATGACTGTAATTTTTCATTACATAATCCATGAGGAGATTGAAGTCTATGTAGATGATCTCATTATAAAGTCGCAAAAGGGTTTCGATCACTTGACAGATTTGAAGAAGTTCTTTAACAAACTGAGATGGTAAAGCCTAAAATTCAATCCTGCAATGTGTGTATTTGGCATCCCCGCTAGAAAGCTATTGGGTTTCTTCATGAGTAGGAAAAGAATTGGATCCTTCAAAAATAAAGGATATCCAAGACTTGCCTCCTCCTAGAAGTTGAAAGGTTGTGATGAGTTTCCTTGGTCTACTCAATTGCATCAGTTGGTTTATTGCATAATCCAAGTGATTTGTGAAATGATATTTAAGATATTTAGAAAGGATGTTGCTACTAAGTGGAAAGAAAATTGTAAGCAATCTTTTGATAAAATCAAGGAGTATTTGTCTAATGAACGGCCAATGCTTCTATATTTGTTTGTGCCAGACAATGCATTTGGTTGTATTTGTTTGTGCCAGACAATGCATTTGGTTGTTTGGTCCTATCAAGGTGAATGTACAAGACCAATCAAAATACTATTTTCACGTAGATGAGGAGTCGGATGAAAAACCTTACTACCATGACATTAAGAGGTATCTCAATAAAGGAGACTAGCAAGAAAGAATAACGAGTATTCATAAAAGAACACTTCAGAGATTGGCAAATTACTTTTTCCTAAATAAAGAAATCTTTTATAGAAGGAAACCAGATTTAGGATTTTTAAGGTGCGTCGATGCTCAGGAGGAGATCAAGTTGTCAAAGTACATGGGGGCATATGTGGGCCATATATGAACAGTTTAGTTTGGTCAAAAAAGATTCTTCATGCTGGTTATTTCTTAATGACACTGGAAATAGATTGCATTTGCTTTGTGCAAAAATATCTTTAGTGACATATTCATGGTGATTTGATTTATGCTCCACCAAATAAACTCAATGTGATTAGTTTTACCTGTCAGTGTGGAGCTTAGGGCATGGATATCATCGATCCTATTGAGCCAGCTACATCAAATAGACATAAGTTCATTTTGGTAGCTATTGATTATTTTACTAAATTGGTAGAATCCTCTTTGTACAAGACAGTAACAAAGAAGGTGGTAACATATTATGTTTGCAATTACATTATTTGTCGATTTAGAGTTCCATAGTCAATTATAATAGATGATAGAGATAATCTTAATAGCGGCTTGATGAGTGAGATATGTGAAAAGTTTAAGATTACTCATTGTAATTTCACCCCTTATTGTCCTCAGATGAATGGAACGATTGAGGCCGCCAACAAGAACATCAAATGTATATTGTGGAACACGATTGATAACTACAAGCACTGGCATGAGAATTTTTCATTTGCCTTTCTTGGCTATCACACAACTATTATGACTTCTACCGAAGCAACGCCTTATTTTTTGGTTTATGAAATGGAAGCAGTGTTACCTGCAAAAGTAGAGATACCATCTTTAAGAATCATTCAAGAAGCTGACTTAAGTGATGCAAAATGGATTCAAAATTGGTATGAGAAATTGATGCTAATTGATGAAAAATAGATAAATGTAGTTTGTCATAGACCACTTTATCAAAATAGAATGGCAAAATCTTTTACCAAGTAAGAAAGACTGAGAAAACTCAAACCAATAAAATTGGTGTTGAAGCATATATTTCTGCACCAGAATAAAGCTAAGGGAAAAATTACACCTAACTGGTAAAGGTCTTATATCGTTCACTGAGTATTAACAGGCGGAGCGTTGACCCTAATAAAAATGGATAGTGAAGTGTGGATGAAAGCTATCAATGCAAATCTTGTTAAGAGATACTATGTCTAAAAGCCTTTATTTGTTTCTTATGTAATATTCCTTTTTTCTATTTAATGAAACTACAACTGACCCAGTTCTCTTGGGGGAATATGTAGGCAACTCACGTATGGTTCTACTCCTTATTTTTAATTTTCAAAGTGTATTCATGAACTACGCTCAACCTGATTCCCTTGGCAAGATACGTAAGCAACCTATACAAGCTCGGTCTTGTCATCTTGGTGAATCAACATCTCCCTCAAGTAAAAGCTGGGATAATTTTTTAGGGCGCCATTTTGAGAACCAATTGATAAGACGTCAAGATATATTGAAGAGTGTGGGTTAAACAAAGTAGTTTAAAGAGGAAAATTATCTTTTGATAAAAGATATTCATATTGTTTCACAATATGTCACAGTTCAAGAGTTTGACAGAATTCTTTTTTACCACTATGCATATTTGCATATTTTTTTTATAAAGTTATTTATCATTCTTGTTTACATTTTATTTTTTATAATTTTTAATCATACATTTTCTTATAATCTATTGGTCGAGATTTGGAATTGATATATTATGAGTTCAAACAAAGGAGGAAGCACGAAGTATCAAGAGCCGAACTTTCAAAGTCAACACAAATTAACTATTCCCCCCAACTTACGAATTTTTCTTTGAATATAAGTTCTAAAGAGTGGTAGTAGCCAAAAGTAATGACATTTGCAGTCTTATGGGGATTATACCTCGAATGGTTTGAATTTCTTTAAAAAATTTAGGAGAAATTATGAATCTATGGTGATATTGATTTTTAAACTATAAATTAAATAATGTTAAACTTTGTAAAGATTACAAATTCACTGCATGACTTGTGACTAACCTAGTAGATTCCTTTTAATATATTGCATAAATACTTTCAAATGCGTAAGATGCATAATACATGGCTTTCAATTGCTTTGCATATATGCTCTTAAATGCACCGCATATGCACTGGACAAATGCTTTAGAATATGTTAAAATGAATTGCACATGGCTTTAATGGCTCTTGACAAACACAAACGCATTGCATAATCTATTTAAATTACTTTGAAATGCACAATATATTGCTTTCAATTACTTTTCACCACACATGCACTGCACAAGTACTTTAAAATATTTTAGAATGCATTGCACATATATTAATAGTTCTGCATAAGCTCAAACGAATTGCATAATCTCTTTCAATTGTTTTACATATTTGCTCTAAAGAGCACTCCACATTCACTACAAAAACACTTTAAAATATTTTAAAATACATTGTACACGACTTTAATGGCTTTTGTATGAGCACCAACACACTGTACAATTGCTTCAATTTATTTTGCATTATGTATTACATTCAATTTCTTTTATTGCACTACATAATTACTTGCAAATGCATTTCACAATTGCTTTTTAATAACTGGACAAAACTTACGGATGCACAAAAAATGCATTAAGATATCCACTTCTTCCAAAAGTCATTTTTCATAAATCATTAGCTTATGAAAAAGCATCTATCCATCAATTGTTTGGATGAAAATGTCTGATCTTCATAGTTTACTTGGTTTAAAGACTCATTTTCATCATTGAAAGACACCATTCCTATGAATCAACGGCCTAAAACCACATTTTATGAGCCTTGTTAAAGGTGTTATTTTATTAAATTATTTTGGCCTAAGGCTATATTTTCAGAAATTAACATCGATGGGTGTCTTTCTGGAATTTTTAATGACAGCTTTACACTTAATATTTATGTACTAATTACATTATCAAGTTTAAGTTTCGTAGGAACTTTAGCACAAATGTGAAACTACTTCTTAGTAGTGAACTAGGTCAATTTGTTGGGATTAAGGATCAGACTCCAAAGAAAGATCATGAATCTACCTCGAACCTCAACACCTAGATGATAATGTTCTCTAATTTTCATCTTCTGTATTCCTGAATCATCATTCCTAGTGCCATCATAATTCAACACTGGAAGAACCTTTATAAGATCGTGTCTATCTTTTTCCTATTCTACAAATATTATGAGTCTTGAATTACATATGGCCTGATTCTCATGCAACCCGAGATATGTAGAAAACTAAAAAATTGAAGCTTGTCCACAATTCTCCCTCACATTCTTCGAATATATCATTCCAAATCCTATCAGTTGAGACAAATTTAGGTTATTAAGTCAACATCATTATCTGAAAACTCTTTCATTATTTTCAATCAAAGAGGAACAACTGTTGACATACAATTTTGTCTTGTCTTTCTTTCAAGTCATCACTTTATGCTTCCAAATAATTTTTATAACTTAAGAATGCATGAACAGCAGTTGACTACTACTACTACAACTAATACTACTTCTCTTTCTCAAAGCATCATTCTTTTCTCTCCACTTTGAGAGAAAAGCCCATCTCTCTTTCACTATGAACAGATGTTTGGTACGCCATTGTTGTGAAAGTCTTAAAATTTCTGACTCTCCCTACCTTAATTTGGATGCCTTTGCCTTTCTCGAGGAAAGCCATTTGAAAGTGTTTGGTCAAACAAGATCGATGTGGAATGAAGACAAAAGAACTTTAAGGATTCTGATCTGTTTGCATAAAAGAAGCAGATTCAGACAACTTTTGTTCAAATTTTGGATGACTCTCTCATCTTTCAAATCTCCACCTAAATAAATCCCAAGAACACTAGTTCTTAATATATAAATACCAAAGATTTTGAAGGTTTTTGGTGGATTTTTTCGGAGGTTACAAGATAGAGGAAAAGTTTGTCTATTCACAAATACCCGATCCTTTCATCTCTATAGGAGTTTCTTTTTTGTGTGTGCATGGTATTTGTGTTCTAAATCTTCAATTTTGAGTGTAGATTTATGATCAAAATTCCCATTCACTGCCACTTAAAAGGTCGCCTAATCTCCTCATAGTTCCCATTGGACCCATGGTGCTTATTTTCTTTTATGCAAAGACATGTCAACAGAGAATGTTTCTTGTTTGTCTTGATTTTGCTTTTCAAAGCAACTGTATGTTTTTTTTCTCTAAAATAGGGAGTTATGGTCATGCCTTTTTTTGTATTTGCACATCAATATAATCTTTCAAGTTTCTTTCTTAACCTATATTGAGGTGTTCATAAATTCTTTTCTTCTTTTGAAGTTTAAGTAATCAAGGATCAAAGGAGTATGTTTTTGACTTCATCCCACTAAACGAGATGTGGGAAGGGTATAGTGTACATAGACCTCACCCCTAGAAAGTTTTTTTTGAGACTCAATATTTTAGTATTGTGGTTGTTTATTTCATAATCTACATGAAGAATATATTGTCGGCATATCTATTATTTGATGAGTAGATTCTTAAATTTGATTCCTTTTCTTATCAATGTAGTTTTATGCGTGAACACTAAGAAAGGTGGTGATTTATTTAATTTAGGAATAATTACATATAGATTATCTTTATTTGGTTGACCCAAACTAGGTAAGAATTAACATATCCTTGGATTATCTTATATCTTAGCAACATTTAGAGTTTTAACGTGTGAAATTGCTATCTTTTAAATATTTTCTAAATTGATCTACTATAGTTCAAGAATGTTTATTTGTAGTGTCTCTTTCAGATTCATATTCTAAGCTTTTCAGTGCACTTAACCACATAACACTAATTGAAATGCATTGGTTTTTTGGATTGTTGGTAGTTCTGGACTTTGCAATGACCCATCTCATGCTTCAAAGGAGCAATTTTAATAAGATTTAGAGATGTCCTATACGAAAACTTTTTTTATTATAAGTTAGTTTTCTTAGTTTGTTTGGAAGTCGTTGATTCCAAAAATATGGTTTCTCACTCGGTATTCACATGTTTTTATATTTTTTGAATGATAAAATTCATTGTACCACTTCATTTGCTTCTATAGTTGCTTAGTCTTTCTTTATCTCGTATCATGAAAAGTCGAACTGTCTCTAATTTTTCTCCTTTTCTTATATCAAATTTACATTGAGGAGCGCGATTAGAGTCTCATGGTTTGACTTCATATCTTTCCAAATCAGAGAGGTAAAATAACAGATGCATTACGTGTTTTCATCTAGGAGTCTAGTGCCTCTTTCCCCTTTTAGCTAGCTTTATTCTTCCTTTGTAGACACTTGTTATTATGGTCATCTAATATTTTACACATGATTATCTGATATTTGTGTTTTGTATGTTCTTATTTGATTTAGTGTGAATCCTTGAATTGAACTTAATTTTTTCCTCCTCGTCTTCTAAATTTAACATAAGCGTCAGACTGAAGTGTTTAATTTATATTCGTTAAAAGGCTAAAATTTGGTAGATAATATTCTTTCTAGAGCTTAATGGACAAATTGATGGGAGACCGAATAGTGGCTTGTCTTTAGAATCAACATTAGTTTCTAGCTAATTAATAATTATGAAATAGTTCTTTGTCCTTAAGAAAATATTTTAATAACAATTATTATTAACTGCTGTTTTGGTTTAAATATGATAGTTTTTGACAAAGAACTCTTATTGCGACATCATTATTATTTGCCAACTTTTCATTTAAAATAATTGTTCGGTAAGTTTAGATTCACCCAAGCTTCAAATATTTTTATCAACGTTTATTTCTCGTGAAAGATTTATCAACTGTTTGAAGTAATTTTCGCAGCGGAAGTTTTGAATTATATTGGAAACACAAACAAATTATTTTTTTAAAGCTCTATTATTGGGTCTGTTTTCCATTTTAATAAGTGGCTAAATTAATTTTTTAAAATCAAAGTGCTATCAAGAGTGTTTTGGCCAATTACAGTTCTTATACTTCTAAGTCTAAAATCATGAGAGGTGATTTTTGCAATTAATAGTCCAAGTTGCTACTTTACTAATTCATTTTATTATATTAAATTTTTATTATTATACATACTATTTGATGAAGTATTAACTGTTTACCTAGCCAATACCTGTTATTTAAAAAATAAATAAATAAATAAATAATATTTATTTTACATCTTTATTCATGCACAAAAATGTTAAGTTTCTTAGAGTTTGGCCGGTTAACTGTAGTTAGCGGATTCTTTAGGATACTTAATTCCTTTCCTATAGGATAATTAGAACCCTTACCTAGAATCACTTAATTGCATAGGCCTAAAATGAAGTATTTATTAATTTTAAAATGCATAGCTTATAATAGGTGCCCTAATTCATAATAGAACTAATAAAGTGGCGACTTCCTTAATTTAATTAGAGGTTTTCAATATGTGGTACTCTATTTTAACGTCATGTTAAAACGAAGTATAGTATTGTTAATATAAGTGTAAACCACATAAAGACCCACACAAGCACCTACTAGAGTTTACTGAGTTGAGTGACAAATTTCACTACCAACATATTTTAGATGAACACATAAAATTGACATTATTTTCCTTCTTACTGATTGGGGAAAAAAGCAACAGCTGCAGAATGAATCTGAAGGATCTATCATATCTTGGGATGCTTCGTATGAAAAGTTTCATAATAGGTTCTTCTCATCTAGAAAAACAAAAGAGCTTAGAGGCAAGATTTCTGAATTTGTTTAAAAAGATCTTGAATCTCTTCCCCAAGCATGGGAGAGATATGGGGAATACTTAAGAGGTTGCCCACACCACCATCAGCCCAAGGAAATTATTTGGTATAATTATATTAAGGGATTGAGTCCAAACTCTAAGTCTTTATTAGATTATACAGCTCAAGGTTAATTTTTGTCCAAGAGTTATGATGAAATAAAGACGTTGCCCAATCATATATCTTTAGGTCACTTAGACAATTTAGAGTTTAGCAGGCTGTTTACTTCTACATAGAAAACACTGAGTAATTTAGAGCGAGATTATACATCAGCTATTTAAACTGATATTAGGCAGTTGTGTGCCTAATAAAGTAGGGTTTATTAGCTCTAAGTTCAGGTCAAGTTCAATAGGTACAACAGGTTCAGGAAGCTACACTGTTTAGTGAGAAGTGTGATGATAATCATGCTTACTCTGGCTATCCTTTGAATCCATGATCTTTATATTAAGTGGGACAGAAAAATTATAGGAACCACCCTAATTTCTCTTGGGGTGGAAATCAGCATATCCAGAGACAACTGTATAACTGCAAGCTTCGTAAGTGAGCAATTCTTTGGAGGAGACAATGAAACAGTTCATGGGACGATAAACTCAGATTGTGAATGAAATGTAGAAGTCCATTCATGAACTTTAGCGTCAAGTAGGCCAACTATCTTTATCATAATATGCAAAACTTGTAGGTGCACTCCTAAGAGATATAGAGAATAATACTAAACAGGTAATGGCAGTCTCACACAGGAATCGAAGACAATTTGTTGAAGCACATCCTAAACAAAAAATTCAAGATGATAGTGTAGAGTAGCCAGATGTAGATCCTCCAAAAAGAAGAATAACTAACTGAGACAACTACAAACATCCACCTCTTTTTCCATAAAGGTTGATCCCTAAACTAACTCCAGATGTACAATCTATACAAGAGGAAAGAAAAGAAAGAGAGGTTGTTGAGAAATCTGAGATTGCAGTTGAGAGAACTCCACCACCATTTCTATAAAGATTTAAAAAAACAAGAAAGATGTAAATTTTAAGAGATTCCTTAATATCTTTAGTCAACTTCACATCAATATTTCCTTGATTGATGAATTAATGGACATTTCCAAATATGCCAAATACTTAAAAGAGGTGGAGGCTGGAAAAAGAAGATATGTAGTGTTTGAGACGGTTGCACTCACTGAAGAGTGTCATTCAAAGGTAATAAGCAAGCTTCTGAAAAAGCTAAAAGATCCTGGGAATTTTATCCTCCCCATAAAAATTGGTGAAGATGAGGTTTAGCATACATTATGTGATATTGGGGAAAGTATAAACTGAATGCCCTTATCTATTTAGGAGACACTTGGTTTGGGATAGCCACTCCTAAATACTATCAATATACTATTGGAAAAATGCTCCCGTGAGTAACCAAAAGAAATAATTAAATATTTACTCAACAAGTTAGGTAAGTTTGTGATTTCTATGATCTTTATTATTTTAGATTTTGAAGTAGATGAGCAGGTACCAATTATTTGGGATGCCCATTCTTAGCCATCGGTGGAGCATTGATTTATGTGTGAAAAGGGGAGCTTAAGAAGAGGGTCCATGTTGATAAATATATATTTAAAGTCTATAATTCACTCTCCATTTCTTCGCTCTATAGAGACTTGTGTATGATCATGGAGATGAAGAAGAGAGTGAATGATAGTTGTGATCTTTCTAGAGCGAATAAGAGGTAGGATTTGCATTATATTGGGAGGAAAAATTGAAATAATTTGGTTAATCTATTAATAATATCGTTCCACGACGTTAAATCACATACTTCTTAGGAGGCAACCCAAGTTATAATAGTATAATTTTACATTTAGGGCGTCACATTTGGTTTTTGTTTTCTTTGTTGTTTTTGGCTTATGCAGAATTAAGAAAGTCTGACTACCCATATTTGTAAGGTAAGCGGTATGGATAAAGCATAAGTGTGGGGTAATTCACCCCTTTGATGAAAAGATTAAGGTAATATGCTGCTAGCTAGGACCAGAGGAAGTATTTCCAACAACTGTTTTATTTTAATTAATACTTTAGGGATAAAGCATGACTTTAAGTATGAGGTGGGATTCTTTCGATATTAGTTAAGGGTGAAGTATGCTATAGGAGTTGCTTTATTTTTAGTTATTTGTTTTTGTTTATAAATTGTGCAAAAACAAATTAAAAATACAAAAAACAAAAAAAAAAAGAATTTTAGTTTTCTATATTAGAATTGTTGTGTTGGTTGTTAGATTTTTAGTTGTTTAGTAGAACATACTTCACCCACCCATCTATTTTTCTTTTCGGTTCTTTTGTAAGGGGAGACCCTTTAAGCTGAATTTTTTAAATTATTATTAAAATATTTTTTGTTTTGTTATTAGGTAGAGTGACTTTCTCCATCAATGGATGGTTGATGGCCATCTTGAGGAAATAGTTGGTCGTTAGGAGATAGATAGTATTTAGAATCAACTGAATGTGAAATGTTCTTGTTAGGTGCTACACATGACTGAATGATACAAGTTGTTTTTTATCTTGAAAGCATGTTTTGAAAAAAAAGAATATTTGAATAACTTCTCTTGAGATACTTAAACTCTTTTACTTGACTCGTATGTGATATTTAACTTAAATTTGTACTCTTATTATTTTCTTGATTTAGAGTCTATATGGAGCCTTCTTTATTTGAACATGTGCCATGTGTGTGAGGTGTTGATATTTTGTGCTTTTATATTGATGTCTAAAACTTGCCTGTTTGTTTGGAAAGAAAAATGAGTAATATTTAGTTTAGGAGATGATATAGGTATTTTCTTGATTATGGATGATCCTAGTTATCCCCATTGAATGTTTAGTCTTTTCTTTGATATCCACATATGAAGCTTAATTGAAAACACCTAAGCCCTAATTGAAAAAAATAAGAATTAGAAGGAGTGAGAATTGAGAAAAGGGAGATTGTTGAGGTGGAAAGCCTGTAGAGAGGCCTATGGGCGGAAGTCATAAAAAATTCATTTGCTATTGGTGAGAAGTAGGAAAATAACGAAAGATTGAATAAAAAAGAGGAGGTTTGATAAGTGTATACTTCTTACTAGTGGTATACAAACTTCCTTAAAGAGACCGAAATCAAAGAAATTTATGGGTGAGAAGAGTAGAAGAAAGTGTTGGTTGATTGAATAGTGAGAAAACAATGAAAAATTTGTGATGTATTAAAGTGCTTAGGGAAGATAGTCACTATTTAAACCAAAATAATTCCTACCCATTTTGTAGCCTACATTACAACCTGAAAAGTCCTACTTTATCTTAGATTTGATATTCCTATATTAGTATAGTAGTACACTAAGGGAAAGCTTATGGTTCATCATATATTGCATGTGAAATTTCTTTTGACAATGATAAGAAACTTGTTCCTATACCCACTCTAGCTTTAATTTGTATACTCTTGAGTCAATAACGGCAAATCTCTTGTTCTAAGAGGCACATGGTTAACGAAAGATAGGTGAAATATTTGATCTAATTATTGGGTGAATTGGATGAGTTTTCTAATATCATAGAGTTGGTTCTTAAGGTTAAAAGTTCTTGGAGTAGTTGTTTAAATGTATGGTATGAATGGAACGTATTAAATAAGATCTTTCCATCTATCGTAGTCTTTATAGTCTTAGCTTGAGTAATTTACTTTTAATAGGTGTAGTTGTATTAGAGTTTATTTCATGAGTTCATAGTTTTCTTGAGGATGAGCAAGGGTTTAAGTGTGGGGTTTTGATGAAAGGCTAAAAATCACCTTATTTTACCATATTTTGCCTCACATTTGTTCTATTTTTGGTGTTGTCTTGAGCTTAATTGACGTGATTTATGATTGAGTTTCATGATTTGCTTATGTCATGACCCGACCCCGGGCCTAGTCATGAAGGGTATCTCAGGCCCACCGAGGGCTGAAGACCATCTACATAGCCGTTGAAAAACATAATCCAAACATATAGCGGAAGATAACCAAACATGATAAGATAGATATAAAAACTACAAAAACAAGCCCTAAGAGGCAACAACAACCATTCCCAAACTTTTGTCCACAAAAGCCTCTAAAGAAAATCAATCATCAATGTAAGTCAGGACATGCCCTCGATTATAGCCAAAAAGAAGAATCTATAAAAGACTGTGTAAGATGATAATGAAAATAACACTTTGAAATGATAAGCCTTCAGAAAAATGGAAGTTCACCACTTCAAGTTGCACAAAAAACTGACCAGAATCACCTAACACTGTGCAATCAAGTAAAAGTGTCCTCGGACCTTACATTATGAAATAATGTAGCATATTAAGACGCTTAGCGGGGTGAGTTCTATCATGCAACTCAGGGATAAGGGATAAAATAATAATGCCATGTCAAACCATCTATAATAATTTCAAGGTACATGTTCACATACATGCATTTACATAAATGTTTAAGATGTTGGGATAGGGAATAAGGTATAACATTAGATTTAAAAGGGAATATGGTATAACATTAGATTTAAAACAATTAACCTAGACTGTGTACCTCTGCCATCATAAATCACTCACATGCTATATAGGTCCATCTCCCTCTACTAAAGGTCCCCAGTGCATGTAGCCACACGAACCAGAGATATCCAAGAAAGGTTGGGGAATCCATGACCCTACACCTTTCTAGCTATTAATATATAAAGTGTGATCCATGTACACTATCATCAAGACCATCACACAAGAAAATTTGGTTTCCATTATTGGTACCCTCGAGACCTCCACCTTCACGACGAGCTACAAAACCCCCATTAAGCCTAATTAAAACATTTGCACATAACCCATCCATTTAATCAAGGATTCCATCATTAAGGCATTACCACATGTTATCATCATATCAAGCAAAGGATGCAAGCAATTTCCTAATTCCATCATCTTGGGGGAATCCAAGACCCTTGGACTCCATTATCCATCAACTTGGGGGAATACATAACCACCACGATTAAATTAAAATCATATTATAGCCACTAGGGCCTTTAAAAACCATTTATAGCCATTTAACCTTTTATGTAAAGCATTCATTTAGAAAAGTGATCAATACTATATAAGCATCCTTATATCAAAGCCAATTATGTAAGTGGGTTGAGGTTATTACCAATTTTAATCCCAAAATCCATTTATTTAGGGAAATCAACAACCCCTTTCCCATTCACCATGCCCATGTACCCCAATGGATTTCAAAGACCATCCACTAAGCATACACAATGCAAGTAAATCATGGGAATATCATTTAGACAAAACATCATCCAAAACCCTCATCCCAACATTCAAAACCAAACATCCAAACCATGAGAGTATCAAGCTATTTCATTCCATAATAGAATACCTATTTCATAAAAGAGATATATGTTTGAGATACCAAGAATTTCAAAAAAGAAACCACCCTTTGAGCCGGGATCGTTGATCGTCGATTCCCGTAGTCTAACCGAATTCATTCCTTGGCACCAGGCGGCTCAATCAATCCCTTGGAAACCCATAATTATTCTTTCTTAGGGATTTGAGAGAGATGAAGGGTGTATTTGATGTGAGTTAGGATGATAATGATGGCCTAATGGTGTTTTATGGACGTGGGTTTTAATTGGGGAAATAAAGAAATAACCAAAGAGCCCCTTAGAAAAACACAAAAACACTATGACC
Source organism: Capsicum annuum (assembly GCF_002878395.1). NCBI lineage: Eukaryota > Viridiplantae > Streptophyta > Magnoliopsida > Solanales > Solanaceae > Capsicum > Capsicum annuum. The sequence goes on along the minus strand of NC_061120.1, from coordinate 26,856,460 downwards.
AGTCACTACGGGTCACCTCACAAATAGTAATAACTCATCATGAGTCGTCACCATGTCTTATGGTATAGGTAAATACTCAAGGCATCTCTACTAGTTTGGTTGTGAGTCACACCCTACGACTTATGACCTGACCCTATGACTCATAGTGTCCTAGTTGTAGTCACAATAGAAACAATGGGCCACTATACTGGTGTGTAATACCCCATACTTCCACTTAGCTTGAAATCTTCCCAAGAATGTTAGAAAATTATATTGAAAGATGAATCCATTTTAATATACATGGAATTTTTAATATACTAATTTCATTCAAATTCGGTATCAGAGTAGAAAGTTATGGCTATTTTACAAAAAGCAGTCTAAATATCCCAGGTGCAACGATGAGTGCCAATAGACCGTCGAGCTAACGATGGACCATTGCCTAAACCATCGCAGTAGAGGCAGTGAGACCACCTTTTACCTAAGGGCGATGGATCAGGAAGACGGACTTTTGAGCTAGCGATGGACCGTCGCCCAAGCTATTGCAGTAGAGGCAGTGAACCCCTATTCTGCCAAGGTGCGACAATCAGGACCGACGAAACATCGACCTAGTGATGGACCACCGCACCCACTGTCATATAGTTTGTTCAGTTATTTTAAAGTTATTTTGAAAAAGGTATTTGGGTTTTTTTCCACCCATTTTAACCCCTTATAATATCAGATCAAGGCTTATAAGTTCATTATCCATCTACAACAACAAATTAGGATTTTCTCTCAAAGATAATCCCCAAGAAAAAAAAAGCCAAATCTTCTTCAAGAAACTAGGAGATTCAAGTTCTTCAACTTCAAGAACTTCAAGAAATTGACAACCCAGGTATTTTATGTATTGATTCATGGGTCCCTTTCACCCATGAAGCTCATGAATCTCTTTTCAAAATACAAGATTTTTGTATGAATGAATGTTCATGATTTAAAATGAATTGAAATTAATGTTCATGATGTTGTGGGGTTTTGATTTATTTTTGAAATTATATATACCAATAATTGACCCTAGGATGTCGTGATTTGTATAATAATCATGATAAACCCTTTAATTTACACGTTAATTGATGTATCCATGATTATTAGTTGTGTTGATGATTGTATAACCAAAGCATGTTTCCCATGCATTCAATTAAATGCCTATGTGACTGAAAAGTGCCATACTAGTACAATAATATAAAATCCTCATTTACGTACAAGTTTATGCATGTCAAGTGTTTGATGAAATGCCTTAGTCAAGGAATTATGGATATGTGTGTGGCCATTGTGGTGCTTTACAACTTCTATTTCATGACATCTCCAACTTATTGTATTATGGATTGTGATGTTGGTCATGTATTCAAGAAAGTCAGGCTTTGTCAGTTTTATGCTACTGAGTCCTGGGTGTACTTATACCCGATAATTTAGCTGTGTGCCTAGAACCAGTGTCATGTATTAAAGATACTCTCAGTTGAGCCATGTCCATAGAACTCAGTCAGTCATGTGACTCAGGAAATCTCAGAAATACAGTAATCTCAATACTATTTTGTCAGTCCATGGAAACTCAGTTAATTAAGTCCAGTTCATTTCATTAATCCATGTTCAGTGTTTATTCAGATGAAAGTAGTAATTAGCACCGAGTGAACCCAAGGATAGGAACACAAACTGTCAGATGAGGGTGTTATTATTAGAAATCATCCTTGCATTCCAAACTATAGCAAGCATAGGTTGAGACATAAACACTATCAGATGAGGGTCCCACCATTATTTTTTGGGGACACTGTCACATGAGGGTCACCCACAGCTTCTCCTTACCAGTGGCCCGGAATTGACACCCTTCTAATTGGGTTTATAGATTAGACCCCAACTCAGCTATATTGTTTTATTTGGGGCATGTCGATTAGATGACTGCTTCCCATAGTTTCAGTACAGAATCAGGACTGCCAGATTCAGTTATTCTATCTCAATAATAGAAATCAGATAGTTCTATAGGATTCAGGACTGTCTGATACTGTCAATTTAGAATAGAACGGAACTTAGCTAGTTCCATAAAAAAACTATGCTGTCAGTTACACTCGCTCAGTATCAGTTCTTTCAATAGTACCATTATGAGCTTCTTATGTTATCAGCACTCAGACTCTATAATTATATTATCATGAAATCAGTTGTAGTGATTATGTATTCATGCAGATATTCTCACGTTCATGTTATGCAGTCAGTTAGTATAGTTCATGCATGTGAACCCTTTTCCATTCAGCCCACCTCACATGCATTCCAGTACATTTAAATATACTAACGCATTTATGATATGGTGCTTTATACCTTAGGTTCAGAAGCACGAGCTCCAGAGCATAAGTAGTATTCCAATCTCAGTAGTCATAGTAAGAAGTGAGTCCTCACCCTTCAAGGACATAACCATTACTTTATTATCTCATTAATTAATTTATTTCAGTAGTTGGTGTTAGTTGTGAATATGTCCCATCAACTCCTTATTCAGACAGTATAGTCAGTTTGAGGCTTTTCAGACTATCATGTTCTGATAGTTTATTTTAGGTTTTGTCATGGTATTGTGATACCATATTATTCAGAGATTATTTTATTAGTTTTGAACCTTTTGGCTTTACAACCTTTATTTCCTTATTTATACAATATATTATCCAGTGTTCAGGTACAGATATTAGTCATGGGTTAGCTTGTGGTCCTTTGGGGTCATGAGCAACGTGTGGCATTTTGGGTACCAGATTCAGGTCGTTACAAACTTTGTATCAGAGCCTAAGGTTCAATAGAGTCCTAGGAATTCTAAAAACCACATCTAGTAGAGTCTTGTACATGGGTGTGTTGCACGCCATATTTATGTGCAGGAGGCTATAAGATGTTTTAGGAATAGTTTCCTTTGTATAAATCTTCATGTAGTGCTAGTGAGCATAATCCCAAGTTAATCTCTCAGTGTAATCTATTTCTCCCTTTCTTCTATAAAATATGTATCCTAAAAATAGAAATAGGAATCATCCAGCCGCTCTGTCCGAAGAATCTTTAGGTGAACATGTTTCTTATGTAGAGTTTCGAGTTGTATTTACTACTCATGCTCATTCAATTATTGTTTATAATGAACAACCAGCCGTCATTCCAGCCAATGCAGTGGCCAATTAGCTAAAGCCGAGATTCGGGACTTTACCCAAATGAATCCTCCATCCTTTCTTTGGTTGAAGTCAGATAAGGACCCTTAGGAATTTATCGATCAGGTTTATAAGGTTATAGAAATCATGGGGGTTACTTCTAGTGAGAGTGATAACCTAGCCGTGTATTAGTTGCAAGATGTTTCCTACACTTGGTTTAAACATTAGAAGTTAAAAAGGCTTAATGATGCAGGGCCTATTAAGTGGGAGAAGTTCTTCACCACATTCTTACATAGGTTCTTTCCCCTAGAGCTAAGAAAAGATGAGGTGTTGGAATACCTCAGGTAGGGAAACATGATACTGAAAGAGTATTCTCTTAAATTTACTCAATTAGCCAGATATGCTCCTTATGTGGTTGTAGATAGAAGGGCCAAGATGAGTAAGTTGGTTTCTGGGGTGAATTATAGTGTGGTCAATGACTGCTGGTCTAGGATATTAAATAGTGACATGAATATAAATAGGCTTATGACTCATGCTCAGCAGATAGAGGAGCAAAATATTAAGATGAAGGAGAAGCAGAATAAGAGATCGAGGATAAGTAGTTTCAACATTGTTCAGGCCAACTCTGAAGGAGGAAACCATTCTCCATTTCTTCCTAAGTTAGCAGTTCCAGCTCTTTTTTCATCTAGTGCTCCAGCTCCTAAGTTCAAGAATGGTAATAGAAACAAAGATCTAGGCTCTAAGTCTCAGGGCAGTGTCAGCAATGCCCGAACTAATCCCTTTTGTCAGACTTGTGGTAAGAACCACAAAGGTCTTGCAGAGTTGGTAGTGATGTCTATTTTGGATGTGGCAAGCTAGGACACAGAGTCAGAGATTGTAAACAATTAGGCTTATTAGGGTCATTAGAACCGTTCCCCAGTTTAGTATGGTCACCTAAATTAGCAGGGTGCCACTTCCAATGCTACTAGTGGGCAATAATGAAATCAACTTTATGCTCTCTAGTCCTAGAAATATCATGTTAATTCTCCTGATGTGGTTAATGGTATGTTACAGATCTTTCATGTGCATGTTTCTGCTTTGCTAGATCCAGGAGCTTCTTTGTCTTTTGTTACTCCCTATATAAAAGTTGATTTTGGAGTTAGTCCCAAAATTCTAGCAGATCCCTTCTCAGTCTCTACCCCATTGGGTAAAACTATCTTAGCTTGACAAGTATACAGAAACTGTCTGGTTACGAAATTTCAGAAAGTTACCTCAGCAGATTTTGTCGAATTAGAGATGACTAATTTTGATGTCATTCTAGGTATGAATTGACTTTATTTCTACTATTCCACAGTCAAATATTGAAATAAAATAGTCCAGTTTTAGTTTTAGAATAAACCTATACTAGAGTGGAAGGGTTGTACTTCAACATTCAGAGGTCAGCTTATTTCCTACCTTCGGGTATGGAAAATAATATCTAAAGGATGTGTCTATTATCTTGTTTGAGTTAGAGACACTAGTTCTGAAACTCCCAGTCTCAAATCAGTCCCAGTCATAAATGAATATTTAGATATCTTTCCCAAAGATCTTCCAGGAATTCCTCCCGAAAGAGAAATAGACTTCGACTTTGATCTCCTTTAAGATATTCAGCTTATATCTATTCTGTCATTCCGAATGGCACCAGTAGAACTCAGAGAATTGAAAGAGCAGGTGAAGTATCTCTTAGATTAGGGATTCATCCACCCTAGAATATCCCTGTTAGGTGTACCAGTCTTATTCGTGTGCAAGAAACATAGCTCTCTCAGAATGTGTACAGACTACCGTCAGCTCGACAAAGTCACAATCAAGAACAATTATCCAATTCCCATAATTTATGTCTTGTTTGACCAACTTCATGGTTTTAGTTAATTCTCTTAGAAAGACCTTAGATCATACTATCATCAGCTCAGAGTCAGAGAATATGACATTCCAAAAACAGCTTTCCGTACTCAATATGGTCACTACAAATTCCTAGTCAAGTCCTTTGGACTTACCAATGCCCAAGCAGCTTTCATGGACTTGATGAACTGGGTGTTGAAGCAGTACTTGGATATGTTTGTTATAGTCTTCATTGATGATATTCTTATTTATTCCCGCAGTGAGCGTGATCATGGAGACAACCTCAGAATAGTACTTCAGACTCTCAGATATCATCAGAGGTTTGCCAAATTCAATAAGTGTGAATTTTGGCTAAGGTTAGTAGCATTCCTTATTCATATCATCTCTGATGATGGAATTAAAGTTGATCCTCAGACATCAGGAGTTTCTTGCATTTGGTTGGGTATTACAGATAGTTTGATGAGGTATTTTCTTCTATTGCATCCCCTATGTCCAAATTGACTCAGAAAAAAGTCAAGTTTCATTGGTCAGATCCTTGTGAGAAGATTTTTTAGGAATTGAAGACTCGACTCACCTCAGCTCAAGTTTTGGATCTTCCAGAGAGTTCAGATGGGTCGTAGTGTATTGTGATGCATCCAGGGTAGGTTTGGTTCGTGTCCTCATAAAGCCTGGTAATTTCATAGCCTACGCCTCCAGACAGCTTAAACCCCATGAGAAGAATTAAAATAATCATGATCTTGAGTTAGCAACCATAGTTTTTGCCTTAAATATTTGGAGGTATTATCTATATGGTGTTCATGTAGATGTGTTCACAGATCATAAGATCCTTCAATATGTCTTTTCTTAGAAAGATCTCAATCTTCGTCAGAGAAAGTGGTTAAAGCTCTTGAAAGATTATTACATGAGTATCCTTTATCATCCGTACAGGGACAATGTTGTGGCCAACAATCTCAGTAGAATGTCTCGGGCTAATATTACCCATATTGAGGATAGTAAGAAGAAGCTAACTCAGGAAATCCATCTGCTTGCCAGACTAGGCATTCTCTTAGTCGATTAAGAGGAGTGTGACATATGAGTTTAGAGTATTTCAGAATCATCTCTAGTTACCGAGGTGAAAGAAAAACAAGATAGAGCTCCCAACCTTTTCAAGTTAAAATAGTCAATCAAGGATCAGAAAGTAGAGGTTTTCTCCCAAGGGGGAGATGGTGTACTTCATCGTCAGGGTCGTCTGTGTGTTCTAGGTGTAGCCTACTTAAGGAAGCAAATTCTTGCAAAAACATGGTGCACGCTACTCTATTAATCTAGCGGCCATAAAGATGTACCAAGACTTATGGGAAATCTATTGGTGGAGTGGGATAAACAGACAAATTGCAGAGTTTATGGCTAAGTGTTCTACATGTCAGCAGGTTAAGATAGAGCATCAGAAGCCTAGTGGGTCCATAAAGGAGTTCAGTATTCCTACTTGGAAGTGAGAAGAAGTAAATATAGACTTCGTGATGGGTTTACCTCGTACTTGTCACCAACATGATTCAGTTTGGGCCATTGTAGATAAAATGACCAAATCTGCTCATTTCCTTCCAGTCCATACCTCTTATTGAACCGAGGATTATGCCAAACTCTACATCAAAGAGTTGGTCAAATTGCACGGTGTTGTGTTATCTATTATCTCAGATAGTGGTACCCAGTTGACGTCTCATTTCTGGAAAGCATTCTAAAAGGGTCTTGGAACCCAAGTTCATCTCAGTACAGTCTTTCATCCTCAGGTAGATGGTCAAGCAGAAAGGACCATTTAGACTTTAGGAGATATGCTAAGGGCATGTGCAATCGATTTCAAGGGTAGTTGGGATGCCCACTTGCCTTTGATTGAGTTTGCATACAACAACAGTTATCATTCCAGTATTTGGATTGCTCCATTCAAAACTCTTTATGGTTGGAGATGCAGATCTCCAATCGGTTAGTTCGAAGTTATGAGGCCTCAATCATAGTGCCTAACTTAGTATTCGAAGCCTTATAGAAAGTCCAGTTGATTAGAGACAAACTTCGGGCTGCTCAGCATCGACAGTTGTCTTATGCAGATGTGTGCAGAAAGCATCTCAAGTTCGAGATTGATGATTATGTCTATCAAAAGATCTCTCCCATAAAGGGAGTGAAGATATTTGGCAAGAAAGAAAAGCTTAGTCCCTGATATGTCGGTCCCTTAAAAATTCTCATTCACTTCGGCAAGGTAGTTTATGAGCTTGAATTGCCTTCAGATCTAGCCTCAATTCATCTGGTCTTCCATGTCTCTTTACTCAAGAAGTGTATAGGTGACTCAAGAAGTCGTAGTCCCTATTCAGAGCATAGATGTTCAGAACAACCTCTCTTATGAAGCTATTCTAGTCGAAATCCTAGACTATCAAACTCGTAGACTGAGGAACAAAGAAGTCCATATAGTCAAAGTTCTTTGGCGGAATCAATCCATTGAAGGAGCTACTTGGGAAGCAAAAATAGATATACGAACCAAGTATCCTCACCTCTTCTCCACTAACTCAGATCAAGCTCAAGGGAATAGTTCTCCTTAAGTTTTTTCAAATTCATGTTCAGATTTTAGTGACAAGCTTTGTATCCATTTCATGTTATGAATTTCATTATAAACTTGGTATTAAATTCCATTGCATATTTAGTCATGCATTCATGTATCAGTTCAATAATATAATCATGAATTCAACATGAATTCTCATTGTGAGAACCTTGGCTCATCAGAACACTTAGTCATGCAATCATGAGTCAGTGGCATATGCATCAGATATGCATGTTTGGTATGATATATTTAGTTATAAGTCATGTCAGTCATGAGATCATGTTTCAGTTATTCATGTCGAGTATGTATGTCAGTTTATCTTCTCCCCTCCACTCAGTCTCATTCGAGGATGAATGTTCTCAAGGGGGAGATATTGTAATACCCCGTACTTCCACTTTACTTGAAATCATCCTAAGTATATTAGAAACTTACTTCGACTGATGAATCCACTTTTATATTGGTGGAATTTTTAATATTTTTACTTTCTGTCATGTGGGAAATTGAATTAACTTTCCAACGATACAAATTTCATCTAAATCTGGTAGCAAGGTAGAAAGTTATGGTCGTTTTACAGAAAGCAATCAAAACTGCCTAGATGCAACGATGAAAGCCAGCGGATAGTCGAGCTAGCAATGGACTGCCACCCAAACCGTCGTAGTAGAGGCAGTGAGACCACCTTCAGCTTAAGGGTGATGGCTCAGGATGACGGACCATCGATATAGCGACGAACCATCACCCAAGTCATTGCAGCAGAGGTAATAAACCCCTAATCTGCCCAGGTGCGACGGTCAGGACCGACGAACCATCGACCCAGCGACAGACCATCGCACCCACCATTGCATAGTTTATTCAGCTATTTTAAAGTCATTTTTAAAAGGGTATATGGGTCTTTTTCTACCCGTTTTAACCCCTAATAATATCAGATCATGGCTCATAAGTTCATTATCCATCTATAACATCAAATTAGGATTTTCTCTCAAAGATAATCCCCAAAAAATAAGATCCAAATCTTCTTCACGTACAAGTTCATGCATGTCAAGTGTTTGATGAAATGCCCTAGTCAATGAATTATGGATATATGTGTAGCCTTGTGGCGCTTTAGAACTTCTACATCAAGAAATCTCAAACTTATTGTAATATGGATTGTGATATTGGTCATGTATTCAAGAAAGTCATGCTTTGTCAGTTTCATGATATTGAGTCCTGGGGGTACTTGTACCCGACAATTTAGCTGTGTGCCTAGAGCCAGTGTCATGTTTTCAAGCTACTTTCAGTTGAGCCATCCATAGAACTCAGTTAGTCATGTGACTCAGGAAATATCAGAAATACAGTAATATAATTACTATTTCGTCAGTCAATGGAAACTCAGTTAATTGAGTCCAGTTCAGTTCAGTAATCCATGTTCAAGGTCTATTCAGATGGGAGTAGTAATTAGCACTGAGTGAACCCAAGGATGGGAACACACACTATCAGCTAAGGGTTTGATTCTTAGAAGTCATCCTTGTGTTTTAGAACTGTATATCCAACATAGATTGAGACATCAACACTGTCAGATGAGGGTTAACGAGGTGGATAAATACTGCCAGATGAGGGCCCACCATTCTTTATTGGGGACACTGTCAGATGAGGGTCACCCACAGCTTATCCTTACCAGTGGTGTGGTATTGACACCTTTCTAATTAGGGTTATAGATTGGACCCTAACTCAGCTATAATGCTTCATTTGGGGCATGTCGGTTAGATGACTACTTCCCACAGTTTCAGTACAGAATCAGGACTGTTAGATACAGTCATTTAGTCTCAGTTATAGAATTCAAATAGTTCTACAGGATTCAAGACTGTCTAATATAGTCAACTTAGAACAGAACAGAACTCAGCTAGTTCCATCATAAACTAGACTATCAGATACAGTCGCTCAGTATCAATTCTTTCAGTGGTACTATTATCAGCATCTCATGTTATCACTAATCAAACTCAGTAATTATGTTATCTCGAACTCAGTTATAGTCATTATGTATTCATGCATGTATTGTCATGCTCATGTTATGCAATCAGTTAGTACAGTTCATGCATATGAATCCTTTTCCATTCAGACTACATCATATGCATACTAGTACATTCTAATGTACTGATGCATTTGTGCTATGGTGTTTTATACCATAGGATCAGAACTACTAGCTCCAGAGCATCAGCAACATTCTAGTCTCAGCAATCAGAGTTAGCAGTGAGTCCTCATCCTTCGAGGAGATGACAATTACTTTATTATCTCATTAATTAATTTATTTGACTAGTTGGAGTTAGTTGGGGACATGTCTCATCCACTTCTTATTCAGAAAGTACAGTCAGTTAGAGGCTTTTTAGACTATCATGCTCAAACAGTTTATTTTAGGTTTTGTTTTGGGGTTGTGATACCATATTATTCAGAGATTATTTTATTAGTTTTGAACCTTTCGGCCTTACAACCTTTATTTCCGCATTTATACAGTACATTATTTAGTGTTCAGGTTCAGATATCAGTTATGGGTTAGCTTGTGGTCGTTCGGGGTCATGAAAACTGTGTAGCATTCTGGGTATCAAATTTGGGGCATTGCATGGTGAGACTACGAGTCCAACCTTATGAATCGTATGGTCTTAATCATACTCAGGACAGAAACTTTGGTCAACCTACTTGTCAAACAATGACTGGCACCCTACAACTCGTTAGCTAAGTCATACGCTTGATAGTTAGCTCAAACCTCAAAATTTTTTAGGGTCCAAAACCTGGGGTATTAAATCACCCCCCTCTCCCACCCTTCCCTAGGTTCATTTGTCCTCGAATGATAGTTAGGTCACCTTCAGAACTCATACAAAACAGAATTCAACAACAAAAAACCAGAGAAATTCACAGAGTAATAAGATTGATAAGGAACCCATACCTCAATTATGATCATCCAACATGGGGAACAGTAATGGATATTTGAACTTTATGTCCTCTTCAACATCTCAAGTAGCTTCGTCCATCTTTTGATTACTCCAAAGGACCTTCACCGAAGCCATGTCCTTGGTCCTCAACAAATGAACCTGCCTATCTAAAATATCGATTGAGATTCCCTCATAAGAGAAGGAATATTAAATCAACTCCTTAATAGGCACCGTAAAAGAAGGATTACCCACACAATTCTTTAACATCGACATAGGGAAAATTAGATGAATAGAAGACAAACTCATGGTCAAATCTAACTAATAGGCAACATTCCTAACTCCCTCAAAATATTCTATGGACCAGCATAAAATGGACTAAGCTTCCCCTCCTTCCCAAACCTCATCACTCCCTTCATAGGAGACACTTTCAAGAACACCCAATCAACAACCTCGAACTTCAATTCCCTTTGCCTCACATCTAAGTAGGACTATTTGCCACTTTATATGTTCTTAAGCATATCCCTAATTGCCTTCACCTTCCCTATGGCTTGGTGAACCATGTCAAGACCAAAAAACCTAGTATCGCCAACTTTAAACCACATATTAGTAGACCTACACCTCCTACCATATAGAGCCTAAAAAAAGCTATCTAAAATCTAGAATAATAACTGTTATTATATGCAAACTAGATGAACAACAAATGATCCACCTAACTTCCTCCAAAATATATCACATAGTCCCTTAGCCTATCCTTCAAAGTCTGAATAGTCCATTCTATCTACCCATCTGCCTAAGGTAGGAAGTAGTGCTAAGGTTTACCTTAGTCCCCAAACCTTTCTGAATTGATTGCCAAAAATGAGATAAAAATTGCGTACTTTGATCCAAAATGATGGACACCGGCGCACAATGCAATCTGACTAACTCCTCAATAAATAATTTTGAATAATCCTCCCCAAAGTAAATAGTCCACATAGGCAAAAAGTGAGCAGACTTAGTCATCCCATCCACAATGACCCAAATAGAATCATGCTAACTATGACATCAACGAACACCGGTAATAAAATCCATATTAATTACCTACTATTTCTTTGGACAAACCACCTGGCCTTAAGTGCTCAACCTTGACATGATGACAAATCATACACTTTGCAACAAAATTTTTCACATCACTTTTCATATAATTCCACTAAGAAATCTCCTTCAAATCAATGTACATCTTCATCAAACTTGGATGAATAGTATACCTCGACTTATAAGACTCGGTCAAAATCCTATCTCATAGTCCATTAACATCAGGAACACACAATCTGCCTTGATACCGCAAGATACCATAACCACCAATTTCAACAGCTAAGATCTTTTATTGACCTAAATTATCTTTAATTTGAGAAAAAATAGGGTCCAAATTCTATTTCTCCTTGATCTCAGCACCAACATATAACCTAACCATCTCATGTACAATCACACCTTCATCTTGGAATCCAAAAGATAAACTCCAAAATTAGCCAGCTAGTTAATATCCTTCAACAATCCGTACTTTTCCTCTTCCACGTAGGATAAACTTCTTATAGATAACCTACTAAGAGCATTAGTAACCATATTAGCTTTACCTGGATGGTAGTAAATACTCATTTCATAATCAGTGAGTAGTTCGAGCCACCGCATCTACCTAAGGTTCAACTTCATCCAAGTAAACACATACTACAAGCTCTTATAATCTAAATAGATATCCACGTGAACCACATATAGGTAATGGAGACAAATCTTAAAAGAAAAAACCATAGCTAACAATTCCAAATCATGCGTCGGATAATTCTTCTCATGAACCTTAAGTTGTCGAGAAGTGTAAGCTACAACCTTGTCATGTTGCATCAACACACAAACCATTTCCACAAGGGATGCATTACATAACAAAATCATTAGTACCTTCGGGCAGGGTCAACACTGGAGCAAAAGTTAATTTATCCTTCAGCTTCTCCAAGCTAGCCTCACAATCATTAAACTACAAGAACTTTACCATTTTTTGAGTCAACTTAGTCAATGGAGCAACAATCAAAGAAAAACTCTGTACAAACCTCCTATAATACCCGGTCAAGCCTAAAAAGCTCGGAATATCAGTTGGATCATGGATCAAGGCCATTTCTTAATCGCCTCAACATTGTGTGGACCCACCTTGAACCCCGTACTTGACACAACATGCTTGAGAAAGGTTACAACATTCAACTAAAACTCATAATTTGAAAATTTTACATACAACCGTTGATCTTAAAGATTCTGCAACATAATCTGGAGGTGATTTGAATGATCCTCATCACTCTTAGAATACACCAAAATATCATCAATAAATACTATCATAAACAAATCTAGAAACTACCTAAACACCAAGTTTATGAGATTCATAATAGCAACCAGAGCATTAGTCAATCCAAATGATATAACTATAAACTCGTAGTGGTTATACCGGGTACAAAAAATAGTCTTACGGGTATCCACCTCCCTAATCTTAAACTGGTGATAGCCCGAATGAAGATCAATCTTAGCAAAGCATCGAGCACCCTAAAGCTGTTCAAAGAGATCATTGATATTAGAAAGAGGGTATATATTCTTTAACATCACCTTATTTAACTAATGATAATCTATACACATCCAAAGATACCCATCTTTATTTCACATGAAAAGTACTAGGTCACCCTTGGGGAAACACTAGGGCAAATGAATCCCTTATCAAGAAGATCCTTTAATTGCTTCTTTAGCTCATTTAACTCTGCTGGAGCAATTCTGTAAAGAGGAACAGAGATAGGACGGGAATCCGGTAGAAGATCAATCTCAAAATCTATTTCTCTAGTGGGAGAAATCCCATGAAGATCATCAGGAAAAACCTCAGAAAATTCATCAACCACAAGGACAAATTTCAAGGAAGGACCCTCCAAGCTTGAATTTGTAAACTGGACTAACTGACCGAGAAACACCTTGGAAATCAACTTTTGGTATCTAAAATAAAAGATGAATATCTCTTTAGGAACTAAGGAACTCCCTTCCAATTTATAACTGGCTCATTAGGAATATGGAAACTAGCCTTACGGGTCTGACAATCTAGAAAAGCATGGCATGAGTGGAGATAATCCATCCTCAAGATCACATCAAAATCCACCATATCGAATTCTAAAAAATCCTCAAAGGTCTCTCTATGAAATATAAACACTACACAACCCCTATAGACCTTCCTAGACACAATAGAATTACCCACCAGGGTACACTTTAAGAAAAATAGAAATACAATTAAGACCAAAACCTAAGTGCATAACCACATAAGGTGTCATTTAAGAAAGGGTAGACCATAGATCAACCAAACAGTATATGTCAAAAAAAAAGATTTAATGTAGAAGTAACAACATCAGAAGATATCTCAAATTCCTAATGGGTGAAAAGAGCATAAAGATGATCTTAGCCAGTACTGGTACCAGAATAGCATCCTTTGGTACAAGAGCTGATGAAGTAGCAATCAGGACTTTATTAGCTTCTATAGCAATCCGAATGAAAGGGCAGTTTCATTGCATTTGCCCTAGATGACCATAATTATATCACTAATCCCTTCCCTCATTACACTGACCATGATGCAGCTAACCGCAAAACTGACAAGGAGGATGGGGTAGGGCACACTGTGCTCCATTACCTTAAGACTCGGCACACTGTGCCTTAAAGCCACTGTTAGCTATGAAATGATAATCACTAGATGACTTAGAATAAGAAGCACAAGCCATCAAATAGGATTTAGAGCACCCCTAATTCTTCTTCTTAGATCACTGTCTTCTATCTCTACCACTATTCTGCTATCCTCTACCCTGCCTTGAACACCTGAACCTCTTATTCTGCCTCACTCCCATTTCTGCCTACTTTCTCTTCTCATCCTCCACTTATTGTATATAAACCATAAGTCCAGAAATATCGCCTTACATTCTAAAACCAAGTCCCAAGATAAACCCAAAGAAAACCTCCTCATCCTAGCTTTCATAATACTAGACTCTAACTCTGGAGCATAGAAAATAACTGATAAAATTAATATTTCTTCACAGTCATCCTCAACTATTTTAGATTCTCAAACTCCTCCACATTTACTTCCCTTAACTCTTGAGGAAATAAATGATCGAGGATGATACTAGAAAACTCCTCCCAAATAGCTTGCTCTGCATCATCACCCATTGACTACTCCCATTCTTTATATAACTGAGAAGCTATATATTTCAATAGATATGCAGCACACTCCACACTCTCTAAATTAGTAGCATGTATAACTCAAAAAAATTTCTCTATCTCATCTATAAAACCTTAAGGATTCTCCTCAACGTTAGAACCAGTAAAGGTTGGGAAAGTGAACCTCATAAATTGTCCAACTCTGGTTACCTCAAAATAAAGAGCGACAGAACCCACACAATCGGATTGGCGAGATTAAGATGTCACTAATTGAGCCAACAGATGAATAGAACAACAAAACTCTACATTAAAGATGTTTGTTTGTATTGATTGAGCATAAGTGTCACCAATCGGACAAAGATCAATTGGGATCAGTGGAACCTTAGGTGAAGCAGCATAATAAAGAGCAAGAACCGTAGACTGGGTCTGCACTCCACAGACGGGGTGAGTCCCCACTACATTTTCCTCAGGTGGGGAAGAAGTTCTATAAGACTTCCTATGAATATTAGTTTTTTGAGGAGGCACTATTTGAAATGCTAGAAAACTAGGAGTTAGAGGAATTTTATAACACCAAACTCTATAGCTCGGAATAGAACACAAGAAAAGGAAAACATTTCTAAATGCCTTGTAGCCTCTTTCTTATAAGTGTGGTGCGATACACACCCATAAAAGAGCCTCAAATCTGTGGTTGTGTGGACTTCCATAGACACTGAACCTATGTTATGATATCAAGCATGTCACAACCCGATCCCGGTCCTAGTCGTGAAGCGTATCTCAAGCCCCCCGAGGGCTAGAGACCAACCACACAGCCCGTCTGAAACATAATCCAAACATACCATGTAAGAAAACAAACATGATAATACATGTAGTATAACTTAAAAAATAAGTCCTAAGAGTCAACAATATCTCTTCCCACACTCTTGTCCATACAAGACTCTAAAGAAAATCAAACATCAACCTAACTTAGGACATGCTCTCGACTATAGCTAAAAAGAAGAATCCATAAAAGATAATCTAAGATGACAGTTAAAATAGCACTTTGAAATTATAGGCCTTTTGGAAAATAAAAGCTCACCACTTCAAGTTGAACAACAAATAGACCAGAATCACCTAACACTGTGCAAGGAATCAAAAATATCCTTGGACCCTACAGTATGAAATAATACAGCATACAAGGACAGTTTGTTGGGTGAGCGCTAGCATGTAAATTAGGGATAAGGGATAAAATAATAATGCCATGTCAAACCATCCAAATTAATTTCAATATGCATGTTCACATATATGCAGTTACATAAATATATAAGATGTCAAGATAGGGAACAAGAATTAGCATGAGATTTAAAATAATTAACCTAGACTGTGTAGCTCTACTTTCATAAAATCATCCACTGGATATACGGTTCCGCTTCCCCCACTGAAAAGGCCCCAGTGCATGTAGCCGCATAAACCATAGATATCAAAGAAAGGCTAGGGAATCCACGACCCTATGCCATTTTGGATACAAATATATAAAGTATGATCTATGCACATGGTTATCGATACCCCTACATTGATAAATGTGGATTTCAGTATTGGTCTCCTCGAAACCTCCACCTTCACGATGAGCTACAAAACCCCATTTAAGACCAATTTAAATCATTTGCAGATAACCCATCCATTTAATCAAGGAGTTATTAATTAAGGCATTACCACATGTTATCATCATACCAATTATAGTTTGCAAGCAATTTCATTATGCCATCATCTTGGGGGAATCAACGACTCCTAAACTCCAATATTCATCAACTTATGGGAATCCACGACCCCGAATCTCTAATTAAAATCATATCATGGCCACTAGGGTCAGTCAAAACCATTTATAGTCCTTTAACCTTTTAAGGAATGCATTATTTTAGGAAAGTGGTCAAAACTATATAAGAATCCTTGTTTCAAAGCCAATTGTGTAAGTGGGTTGAGGTTATTACCAATTTCAATACCAAAGTCCATTTATTTAGGGAAATCCATGACCCCCTTCCTATTATCCATGCCCATGCACCCCAATGGGTTTCAAAAACCATCCATCAAGCATAAATAATGCAAGTAAATCATAGGAATATCATTTAGACAAAACATCTTCTAATACCCTCAATCTAACATTCAAAACCAAACATCAAAACCATGGGAGTATCAAGCTATTTCATTCCATAGTAAAACACAAGTTTAGGGAAAGATATGCATGCCTGAGACACCATGAATTTCAAAGAAGAAATCACCCTTTGAGCCATAAATGGCTGATTTCTTAGAAAGCCCTAATTATTCTTGCTTATGAATTTGAGAGAGATGAGGAGTGTATTTGATGTATCTTGGGATGATAATAAGACCCTAATCATGTTTTATGGAAATGGGTTTTAATTGGCAACATAAATAAATAACCAAAATTCCCCTAATAAAAACACAGGAAAACTATTTCTAGTCATTATGGGCCACCTCATGACTTGTAATGACTCATTTTGAGTCATCACCACTACTCGTGGTCAGGGCAGAGACTCTAGGAATTTTTATGTATTTGGTAATGAGTCACACCCAAAGACTTATGACCTGACCCTACAACTCATAGCGTCCTAGTCGTAGTCACAACAAAACCATGGGCCACTACACTATTGAGACTATGAGTTCGGACACCTTACGACTCATAATATCTTACGATGACTTGTATGGTCTTAATCATACTCAGTACAAAAACTTTATGCAACCAACTATTATGAAATGTCTAGAACTCTTCAATTCATAAGGAGTCTTTATAACTCATTACCTAAGTCGTACCTTAGACAGTTGTAACACCCCGAGTATGCACCCCAGATGCCATACAGTGCTTATAACCCCGAAAAACCCTAAGCTAACCCATGACTGATATCTGCTGCGAGTACTGAGTAACAGTACTATAATAAATATTGAAAAATAGGCTAAAATATCATAAGGTTCAAAACTTAAAATAATGATAAAGAATACCAACTGAAATAATAAGTTGTATAATTGAATACTGTCTGAAAGTATTGTCTAAAAGCCTCTATCTATCTGAATATGGAGTTGATGGGACAAGTCCCCAACTATCTTCGACTACTGAAATAAATTAAATATAGAAATAATGAAATGATATGATAAGTTTGTCCTTAAACTATAAGGACTCACCACTAGTTCTGCTACTGATAGTCTAGGCTGCTAAGTTTGGTCAGGAGCCTGTGCGTTAGAATGTATGATATAAAACATCATAGAGAAAAAAAAAGGTATGCTATAGTATTTTAAATGTACTGGTATGCTATGTGAGGTAGGTTGATATGCAAGGGTTCATATGCATGAACAATAACTGACTGAATATCATAAATACAACTGAATGAGAGTACATGTATAACTTAAACTGATGAAACACTGTTTATACGATACTGTACATATATCTACATATGCTCTATGTAATATCATAGTGACACTAGATACTTAGTTCTGATAACTAAATGATTGATATCTAAGTTTACTGATAACTGTATTACTGATAGCTGGGTGACTATTTCTGATAGTCCTAATTCCATAGAACTGAATTGAGTCCTGATTTTGTAGAACTGAACTGAGTTCTTTACTGAGACTGAAACTGAAATTGTGGGAGGTAATCATCTAAGCAACATGATCCTCTCTGAAGTGATTGGGGTCCAACCAGTAACCTCAACTGGAAGTTTGTAAGTACCGTGCCATGGGTGAAGACAAGTGTTGAGTCACCCTCATCTAGCAGGTGCTCTGAACGATAACGGTGGTACCTTCAACTGGCAGGTAGAACAACTAATCAACCCTCAACTGGCCGATTCCTATCTTAACCTATGCTAGCTACGTAATTATGGAATGCTAGGACTGATTCTAACAATCACATCCTCTAGTGACAGGTGAGTTCCCATCATTGGGTTCACTCTATGCTAAATCCTACTCCCAACTGAATAGACACTGAACTGATTTCTAAACTATTCTAAGCTAGACTAAACTGTTACTGACTGTGTTAACTGACTGAATAAGACTAAGTTCACTGAGTACTGTAACTGATTGAGTGGTCTAAGTTCTATTTGCTGACTGGATATACTGAGTTATGTACTGATTGAATGCTACCGTACGTGACATGATTGATACTATTCAAAAGCTACTGTAATTCTAGGTAAACAGCTAGATTATCGGGTATTATATAGCCCTAGAACTTGATAACATGAAAAGTAAAGTATAGCGTGATCTTGAAAAGCATTATAATGTTCATAACTTATTCATAGAGACATTTTATCAAACACTTGTAAGATATAAGCTTGTACATATGCTAGCATGTCATGATTTTCCTTTTTAATCCATATGAGCGATTTATCAATCACTTGGGAAACATAATCTATGAACATAATACTAATCAACATGTAGCCATCGCGATTTCCAATCCAAACTTACAAATTCAAGAGATTTGATATGAATTTACATAATACTAAACACATGTCCATTAAATTTACATGAATCTTGTAATAACTCATGAATTAGAAACCCAATTAACATCATATTCATGAATACATTCAAGGCCAACATGGAATTCATGAATTCAATAAACTAGAAGTTTAAAAAAAGGTTCTTGAACTCCAAGGGAGAAAGGAAACCCTTGGATGAACACCTAAAATACCTTGGTTGCTAATTCTCTAAAAGTTGTGGAGATTTTCTTGAAGCTTGAAGCTTGAATTGGAAGCCCTAGGATTTTATTTCTTTGAGTAAATTTGAGAATAATGAGGGTTTAGGCCCTAAAAGTGACTTAATCATGTTTTTATAGGGCCGAATATGGGTGGAAAATGACCCAATTACCCCTCTAGATGCGGACTTTTAATGACTGAAAGTGTCTCTAATAATGCACAGACTGGTGCATCGCATCGATGCCATTAATGCAATAACCAACGCGTGGCATCGAGTTTGCATTGGTTCACTAGAATTGCACTAAAATCATGGGGAAAATTATCTGTCGACAAGTTGGGCGACGTGACATGATGAGATCGCATTGACCCACTATTTTCATCACCCAAAAATGGTTCAAACAAGGTCTAAAAAATTCAAAACTCTCCCAAAGTGACCTGCTGACATTCCTAATCATGAATCAACCAAAAAATTGATATTTTAATGTCATAAGGGTCGTAGAACAGGATCTCCAACTTATGAAGGCTAAAATACTTCTAAGTATAAACACTTAGCAAACATTTCTAAGTCTAGGACCTCTTTTTAAGCTTTAACGGACTGAGTTATGCATAGAGTTTTATAGCGTCTTACAATAGTGAGATCAAAACTCAAAAATATTCCAGGGTCCAACACCTGGGGTATTACACCTAAATAGGAGTTTGTTGAGGTATTTGGAACTTAAAAAGAATAAAAAGAGCATCAAGGAACCAAATAAAACCAATGAAGAATCTACATTGAAATGCACAGCAAAACGACCGTCGAAGGACAAAATTATTGTTCTTTGCACCACTGTTGCAAAGCAGGCAATGGCATCAATTTATGTTGCTGCAGGAAGTCTTGTGCCACTCACCAAAAGAAATGAGTGGTGCAAGTTTAGCCACTGGTCTGAATCTTACTTTGTTATTTGCCCCATAGCTGTGCTTTTAGGTTATGGATTGAAATGAAACTTATCCTAACCCGATTAAGATTAGTTTTTGACATTATAAGGATTTCTAAACTCAATATAAACCCCCTTTACACATTTTTCATATGGAAGAACTGAGTCGGGGGAGGAAAAGGATATGGAAAAGCTAAAGAACATGGTTTAATTTATTTCTTTTAGTCTATTTTAAATTTTTGCCTTGTAAACTCATGAAATCACTTCTTCCAAAGAGATTCAGGAGTAGGTAAACCTCTTAATTTCAAGGATTGTTGTTGAACATGAAAGTTGTGGCTTGAAAACCATATTATCTATTTTGTTTTCCATATGTTTGAGTTATTTATTTCTTCTTGCTTTTAATTATTCGTTTATTTTATCACCTTGTGAATATTATTTAGGGCTTGTTTGTTGGACTTAAAAAGGAGAAAGAGAAGTATAAAAATAGGAAATAGCACTAATTTGTTTACCTTATAGGGAAAAAGAATTGATTCATCACTGAGGATAGAAATATACCATATGAACTAGATTAGTTAATACGGACGATTTCTTTATGCACTTTACTATTAACCAACGACCATAGAAATATAGGCGTTAGGAATAATCTATTAGGCTTAGAGTAGTTGGAAAAATGCTTAATCTAGCTACAATTAGCCTGTAACTAGTAACTCGGGAAATCAAATTAGACAAATGATTGTATACCACAAATGGATTTTCGAAATACCATAACCCCATATCTTTTCTCAAATCTAAATTAAAACAAAACCAATTTATGACTTGCTTAAAATTGTTTTTTATTTACATTCAAAACATACAAATCACTCTTTGTTATTAGTCACCTACTGAATAGCTCATATAAGAATTCAAATTAGAACTTTAATTCAACAAATCCGTGTGGGTAAGATATCCAGACTTACATCCTCTATTACTTGTACGACTATGTACACTTGCCTGTACAAAATGACCCAACAAGCTCCAACTTGAAAGCAGAAAATATGAGAATCGTTGTCTTTCTTTTGATGTGTAGAATTGATATTTTTATGTTTTAGTTGATTTTGAATCCATACATGAGGGGAAGGCTATGTTATTAGAGGCTTTCAAACATGGTTTTCTACATTCGAGGTAGGTTATGGCTTAACTTTATTTAGATTCGACTGGGTGGTTAATAATGGTAAAAAAGAATGTTATGACTATGGGAACCAATCATGAAATATTGTCATCACTACTTTGTGCATGTGGGGGGGGGGGGGGGCTGTATTGTTGTTATTATGTAGAATTGAGATATTATTTGCTATGTGTGACCATGTAGGGTCTTACATGATATTGTTGGCTTAGTATTTGTGTAATTGGTTGTTCTTTTTGATGACAACTGTCTAAATTGGAAATTACATATGATTAAATGGAAAATTATTGTGTATCTTACTCTATTGGTACATGAATTATAGTGGATCATGTATGGGGCTTATAGAGTAGATTTGGATCACGTACTTGGTATATTTGTTGGATTGGAGAAATCTTCATTCTAGTTGATTGTGAGCATTACATCTTCGTATCATATACATTCATGAAACATCGTTACCACCACGGAAATAGAAATAATGGTTTTTTTGATAGAAAGTGTGACATCTTAAAACAAACCTCTGCTATTGAATGTGCAAGAGAGAAGTCATGGATATTGGATTGGTATTGGTGGTTGTGCAAAAACCTTGACATATCACATCATTATCATCATCATCATCATCATTATCATATTTATTGTATTTCATGCATTGTGTCTATTTTGTGTTGTATGTTTGTGCTTTATTTGATGTCTATCTATGTGTGTTTTCTTCCTTGTATTTGTATTTGGAATATTTTTATATCTTAGAACTATTAATGGAAATGGTATGCGCTACCATTTAGAATATTTTTTTATTGTGGGTAACGTGCCCATAGTGGGTACTTTTATATACTTTAGTTTCTATTTAGCTCACTCGGCCTATGATACCTACTGAGTATAAGTGGATCATACTCACACATAGTGTTCCCTTTTTATGTAGATCTAGATATGAGTGCACTGCATGATACATGATTCGAGTAGTGCTCAGAGTATTTTTGAGGTATCGATTGGTCTATACTTTCAGAGTTGATCTACTACCTTTTCTTATTTCGTATATGTATTGTTTTTGTATTTAGAGAAAAATTATGTTTCTTTAGGACTATCATTTGTATATTTTGATTTTGAGATATACTTAGTTGGTTCTTACACCATGACACTGTATTTTTGAAGATTTATGGTATTTTTGTCGTGTATTTTCTACTATCATGGTATATGTGTGGTTCGGCTTCGTTCTAGAAGCCTTACCTTGTTTTTTGGTAATGTTATTTCCTTTTCATATTATTTTGGGTGATAGGCTTACATGTCAAGGGTTTATGCGACAATTTCCATCATAACCCTTGGTTCTTGAGTTGTGACAGAAAAGGGAAAAAGTGGAACTACTGGAGGTAAATGCTGCAGCAAAACCTTTACCACAACAGTTGCTCCAGGCAGTGAACTTCCAAAGGTTCCACTATTTTTACACTTTTGCAATTTTTGCAAAACAAACCTGTATTATTTATAATCGAAGATAAAACTAATTTTGACATGCAATATAAGCTGAAACAAATATTATTAAATATGGTAGAAATGAGTGTTCTAAAAATGCTAAGAAAAATAAAAGAAAGAAATTGTTCATTACAGGCCCCACATGAGGGCAACCCAAATCCAAAAATAACAATAATAAGAGAGGAACATCTAGCTTGTGACATTATCTCTAAGGCTCGAGGAATTTGAACCCTTCTTCTACATCCCAGTGAGGAAAAAGAACTTCTCAACATCCTTCTTTGTAAGCTTTTGGAGTTTCTTGGTTGGGGAGGAAAATTTGAGCATCACCTATACTTCCTTCCCGCATCCTCACTAGCATACAGTCCTAAGAGCAGTACTTCTTCTTTTCTCTGTCTATATCCCTTCAGAGCTTAGCATAGGCTTGAGATAGGTCGACTAAGGTCTTATCTATGTCTTGAGATATGTCTATATCTCTTATTTTCTATGTCTATGTAGACCTAAGCAACAACAGAGCTAGCCTTCCAATCCTAAGGAGATATGGGAGCCTTAAAAGAAGAGATTCTAGACTCCTCATCCCTAATAGCCTAACTACCCTCAACTTTCTCTCCCACCTTCTTTTTTTCTTACTTTCTCATCACATCTACCTTCTTACATAGCTTGATGATAAATAAAGATAAGGAACGATCCCTTAATGACCTATCCCTAGCATAATAGTATCACTACTCATCCATAATCTATGACCCCATATTAAATTTGATCTCATAAGAGCACAAGACATCATCATGGCCTAATGAAAAACCACGTCCATCATATTTCCCGATCAATAAATCCTTTAGGACATCAGCTCCCACCATACCCTGGCCTTTATTGAGGGTAGGCATAATTAGTCTCTTTAAGACAAAACCACTTTGCCTTCCCCTACTGACCATCAGTGCTAAGATCCTAGATTCCCACTTTAAGTTTGACTCTCAAGAATTTGGCCTCAAAAGTAACATTAGGGGGTTCGATTCCCCTAAGGTAGCGTTGATGGTAGTAGATCCTCCCATAACCTTATTTCCCTTAATATGAATGGTGGGGAGGGGCACAAATTAATTAAAAATTAGAAAGATGGTATAAAACTCCCGAGCTAGCTCCAGATTGCACCTTGGGATGGACTCAGTTAACATAACCCAATCAAATACACTCAGTTGGTTATACAACTTGAGTTTATAGTCCTATAAGTTCATCATCATAAACCTCACTCATGGAAGAAGCCCCTAGTACTTAACATATCCTCCTAACAGTAATGACTAGTAGTGATAGACTCTGGATTAGCTCCAGGCCTTCTTATTAGACATCAAGCCTCAGAGCTTCAAAGGATCCAAAGATTGTTCATGCAGTGTGAGATACTTGAAGATATATTCTTACCATAAATAGGGTGTCATTTGATGATTATTGCACTTAAATTAGACTAAGGGTCAATTAAATAAGTCGAGGGAATGCAAAATGGGGCTAAAAATCCCTTTGAGAGAGACATGTTCCCAAGGTGATTTGGAACTACTTTGGAATTACTCTAGCACTTCAAGGGTTGGTCAAAATAGTCCCTAGTGCCCTTAATATGCGCCTGGGATGCACTTGGGCTGCTGCATAACTGCTCTAAGAAAATTATATGGGCCTTTTCTTGCAAATAGGTCACTTTTGAGTCCCAAATGTGTAATAAATGACCCAATACTTTAAATACTTGGTAACATAGGTTATTTTCTTAGTTTTGCTTGATTATTGATGAATGCTTCTGCATAGAGTGAGTGATTTGGTAAACTTTTGTTGAGTCTTGGTTTTAAAATATTGGTTTAGAGGGCTATCATCTCCATCTTAATCGCCGTAAGAATTAGGTATTTGATTAAGATTATAGTTGAGGGTATTAGAGTTTAATATACTCTTTTGTTCTTAATTTCGTCTTCTTCTTATGACTAATATCTATCTTTGTCACTTTATTTTTCATATCAATCTTTTGTTTTTGTAGTTTTTTCCTATCATTTGGTATTAGAGCGATGATTGATTTCATTTCTACAAAGTCAATCTTCAGTGTAGTTGTCTTGAAAAATCAAAAATCACAAAAGAATTTTTTACTAATCATATTTTTAGGGTTAGGTCAAAATTGAGCCTTAAATTTTAATATTTCCTTGTTTTCTAGTGTTAGATTCTATTCCCTAACTATATAGGAATATAGAAGTTGAATTTGAGCTAAATCGGAGCAATATTAAGTTATCTATCAATGATGAAATCTTGGTTTAAGAAAAGAAAGTGGGTTGAAATTTAGAAATTATGGTGAAGAATTAGAGATAAATGATATTTGGAATGAGTTTAGAAGGTTAAAAAGTGCATAGATTTAAAAATTCAACTCATTCCTAGCTAAGGTGAAGAAGTTAAAAAAGTTGGCATTCTTGGAGAAATTGTTATCTTCATGTCAAGAATTCAGAAAAAAACATTGTGTGATCCAAAAAAGAAGGAATAAAAAGAGTGAAGAGATGTTTGTACTAGATAATCTCCAAAGATACCAAGGATATTCCAAGGAAAGAGTTCAAAGAGGACCACTAGAGTGTTATTTTTTGTCTATCCAAGGAGCGAGAGGTAGGCAACTAGTGCCCATACTACGCTGCAGGTGCGCTGGGGCTTCTGCCGCACCTCTAAAAAGTAAGCAAGGCTCCCTTATGCACCCATAATGAATTGTACATGAGCCCAACCTACTACAACATGCCAAGGCATCCCTCACATGCGTTTGAGATGCCATTGAGGTGTGCCCAAGGTGTGTAACCTACCTTAAACACATTTCATCACTCCCAAACTCCAATTTTCTTAGGTTTGATTCCCTAGTTTCATTTCTTGATTCCTAAATTAATCTCTTGATTTTTAAAGTACTCATCAACTTTTTATTCACCTACTAAGTTTGCTGATTATTTCTTAAGTCCGAATTCTTTCAACATCTTATTTCTTTTAAGCTTTTCTCTTTTTTTATTTTGTTGCTAGTTATTGATTAAATTCCTAATGCATTTGATTAATTCTTTCCAACAAGAATCCAATCAGATCAATAGTAGCATTTGATACCTCTATTACCACGCAGAGTATAAACCAACTTTCAACATTTATTACCCAAGTGTGACGTAAACAAAGGTATCAAGAGTTATGAGGTTCATTTCTCTAACTCTAATGTGTTTGTTGTCTTTGTGAGTGTCTTTCTTAATTAGTACAATGGCGATGAAACGTGAAACTTCAAAAAATATGGATAACTACTCAACAAATGCTATCTTAGCAGCCATTGAAACTCTCAACCATAAAATTGAGTCCATGTATGCTAAGATAGGATCACATGGCCTTAAGGTGGGTTCACTTAATGCGGAAGGTAGACTGAACTAATCCTTATCCTCACCTCAACACTACCATGCTCGACTAGTGGGCATGCTTCAAATCATTTTGTTCATGTTTTCCTAAAAATATTTCACTAAATTATCAACCACAAATACAAGCACTTGATCCCATTCTTCAAGCCACTATGTATACACAAAATGAAAATTCTATTCTACTACTCCAACCTCAATTCAACCAAATAATATAAGACGAATTTGAAAAATGAATACCCCAACTTCTACTAATCTAGATTCACCTATTCCAACCACCCATTAACTAAAACCAACCTATCCAAATAAAATAGGAAAGGAGAGAGAAACAACAAGAGAAGTTTAGAGCATTCAATAAAGATGACATGCTGGTAGGGGAAATAAGAAATGGTCTAATGGATCAAAGAAGTTATCGAGGTTGAGAAGGAAGATTAGGTTTGATGCCTAATGGTAGAGAAAAATTAGGAAACCAACCCCATAGTTATGACCATTGGAACCAATATGGTGGTAATGAAAGAGAAAACTTGGGAAATCGACCCCAAGGTTATGATCAAGAAAAACAAAAAGGTAATAGTGAGCGAGACATGGGTATAAATTCTATCAAGGTTAGTCTTCTAACTTTCAAAGGTGAGGGTGATACATAAGTTTATCTCACATGAGAGTCCTCTTTTGAAAGGATCTTTCAACTCAATGATATCACAGTTTAGAAGAAGAATTGCTATACCATAGCCCAATTTGAAGGGTATACCATTATGTGGTGGGATTATGCCAAGAGATTTGAAAATGCATTGAATAATGAACAACCACCCCAATGGGATTCATTAAACGGACTTATAAGATAAAGGCATGTGTTGTAAAGGTAAAGACATGAGTTACTTGCCAATCTATACAACTTGAGGCATGAAAAAAAAGAGTGTCTTGGCCTACTATGATGAATTTTGATAGTTTATGTTAAAGCATGAGTATTATAAGAATATGAACTATGCCATTATCTGCTTTAAGGTTGGGTTAAATAAGGAGATCTCTTCATGTATGACTATCCACAAGTTAAAAACTATAGAAAAAATCTTCGAAGCAGCCTTGGAAATTTAGAGGGATGTCAAAGAGGGGGAACTTACTAACCAAAGAGGTACTCATCTACCAAAACTTGGAGTAAGAATAAAGAGGTATCTCAATCATCATCAGGATGGAAAAAGAACAAATACTACAAGTCCAATAACAAAAAGCCCGTACAGAAGACCACTCTAAAGTTCCCACAAATAAACAAAGGTAACAAATATCATACTCCAAATCCTAATGGTTTTCAATGTTTTAAATTCTAAGGATGGGGACATAAATCAATTGAATATCCTAACTAGAGAAATGTGATCTTTAGGGAAGGAAAGTTTTATTACATTAGAGAAGAGGTGGGATTAAAAGATGAGAATAATGGAAAGGCCAAGATGGAGAGGGGTCCAAAGAAGGTGAATAAGTAAAGGAAGACAATGAAGATGCTTTGACTCAATATTGAGAGTTTGAGGTTCCAAATCTTGTTGTGAAGTGTGCAATAATTAGCAAGGCCATAGATGATCCTACTCAAAGGCAGAATCTATTCCATACTAAATGTCTTATAAAAAATAATGTGTGCTCTTCGATCATTAATAGTGGGAATTATGCTAATGTGGATAATGTTATCATGGTTGAATTATTAAAGTTTCCCATAACAAAATATTTCACACCATACAAGATCTAATGGTAAAATTATTGGGGATATTTGAAGGTGACTAGGCAAATAATAATTTGGTTCAAAGTCTTGAATTAACATGATAAGGTGCATTCTGATGGGATAGATACCCATGCACACTTGTAATCTATTGCTTGGGAGGCCATGGTAATATTATTGTTCAACCAAGCATAATGAGAAGATCAATCAGTATTCTTTTGAGTTAAATGGTTGGAAATTCACTCTCCATACACTTTCACCTACTTAAGTTAATGTAGATTACCAAAATATGAGAGAATTGAAAGAAAAGGGTAATAAACAAGGTGAGAAAGATGACCAAACCAAGAAAAAGAAAAAAGAAGAGGAGGATATGAGATTGAAAGGGAAGAGTCCCTTGGTAATGTTGGATACGAACAAAGATCTTTTAATGGAGCATGATAACAAAACACCAATGCTTCTCCTAGCCCATGTTTTTCATACTAAACACTCTACTTCTCTTATTTTCCGTTCTATTTCTCTTGGTTTTTTAAGAATTTGATGATGTATTCCCAAAGGAGCTTCCCCAAGGATTACCCCTACTTTGAGTAACTGAGCATCAAATTGATTTTGTATAGGGTTCTCAAATTCCCAACAAATTGGCCTATAGAAGTAATCCAATAGATACTAAATGGCTTCAAAGTCAAGTTGAGGAACTCCTCAACAAAGAATACATCCAAAAAGTATGATTCCATATGTGGTCCCAGTGTTGCTAGTTCCAAACAAAGATAGGACATACCATATATGTGTTGATTGTCGAGCCATCAATAAAATAATGGTAATCTATCGCCACCCTATTCCTATTTAGATAATATTCTTGATGAGTTGAATGGTTATTGTAAGTCTTCCAAGACAAATCTTATGAGGAGGTACAACCAAATCTCGATGCAACCAATTGACAAGTGGAAGACCGCATTCAAGACCAAGTTTGGTCTATATGAATTGATGTTCATTCTTTTTAGCCTTACAACACTCTTAGTGCCATTATGCAGTTAATGAAAATTGTAATGAAATTATTATAGGGATGTCTGGTATGGTGTACTTTTATGATGTGCTAGTTTACAGAAAATCCCTTAAAGAACATGTCTTATATTTGCAAAATGTGTCTGAAGTGCTTAGAAAAGAAAAGGTATGATAATCTCTAAAAGTGTTGTTTCGGCATGAAAGAATTAGTGATCTTGGGATTTTTTGTGATCTTAAGAAGAGTCAAGGAAAATAAATCTAAGATACAAGTGTAATTGGATGCTACACGGTACTCATAATCCTGAAGCACCACAAACTAACCCATGAGTGGTACCTACTACTTAAATTGAATGATAATACTATGATATGCAGAAATTAGGTTAGAAACATAACATAAGGTTCAATACTAAAATAAAACTAAATATGATATACCTATACCAAAAGTGAAACCTCTATCTAAAAATACTCAAGTCTGAAAGGCCTCTAAATTGTCTGAAATATGGAGTTGATGGGGCTAGTCCACAACAAAATTCGGCTACTGAAATAAAATTAAAATACTAAAATAATAATCATCTTCTCAAACTGTGAGAACTCACCACTAACTCTAACTGCTGAAAATCTGTAATGACTAGGGATGATTAGGAGCCTGTGCACTGAACCTATGATATAAGACATCATAGCACAAGAGAAAGTATGTATCAGTACTATGAATGTACTATTAGACTAAGTGAGGTACGCTGAAATGCATGGGTTCATATGCACGAACAATACCAACTAAATTACATAAATATTACTAAATGGGAGTACATGCATGAATACGTATATAATAGAGATCATGATAACAATGGATACTGAGTCTGAATACTGATAAACTAATATTTGAGTATACTGATACTCAATTATTGATAACTGAATGACTAAATTTTACAGTCTTGATTCTGTGGAATTATACTGAGATTTATACTGAACGGAGTAACTTTGTCTGACAGTCGTGAATCTATAAAACTGAACTGAGTTCTGTACTGAGACTGTGGGAGGTAATCATCTAACCGACATGCCCCTTTCTAAATAGGTTAGGATCCAACCTGTAACCCCAGTTGGAAGGGTACCAATACCGTGCTATGGGTAAATACAAGTTGTGAGTTTACCCTCTCTGATAGAAAGATCTTTCCTTAACCCTCGCTTGTAGGAAAACACGAATGAGATGTATCAACCCTCATGATATCTTACAGGAAGATATCTTAACCTACGCTAGCTACGTAGTTCTGTAACGCAGGGATTGGTACTAAGGGTCAAACCCTCTGCTAGAAGGAATGCCCCATCCTGGGTTAACTCTGTGCTGAATCTTACTCCCAACTAAATAGTCACTAAACTAATTTCTAGTTCATACTAGGCTTGACTGAACAGTTATTGATTATACTATCTAACTGAACTGGAATGAGTTCACTGAGTTCTATTAACTGATGGAATACTACTAAATTCTATTAACTGGCTAAATTTACTAAGGCCTGAACTGAATACTGAATTGAACTAACCTTATACCGAGTCTACTGAATCTACTGAATATCTTGGTTGCTAAATACTTGAAGATTAACAGTGGAATCTTGAGCCTTGAATCTGAAATTCAATCACCTAGGATTTCTATTCTTGAGTAATTTAAAAAATAATGAGTGTATGTTGTAAATAAAAGGCTAAATTTTTTGTATTTGGGGGCTAAAGGATGTGGGAAAAGATCCAAATACCCCGAAGTATGCGTCTTTTTAATGACTAAAAATTGAACTGTCGACGCTCAGATCGACGTACCGCATTGAATCCAATCGGTTCACTGGAATTTGCACTAAGCTAAGGGAAAACTTATCTGTCAACACGATAGACGACGCGATGCATCGAGATCATATCAACACACTGTTTTTGTCACTTGAACATAGTCTAAATGAGGTCCAAAAAATTTAAAACTCATCTGGGAACACCTTTTGACATTCCTGATCATGGATCAATCTAAAGATCGATACTTTAAGTTTATAAGAGTCATGAAATAGAGTTGCCAACTTACGAAGGACAAAATAATACTAAGTTTGAATACTTAGCTAGACTTTTTTTACTAAATCTTGGACCCCTTAGCAGGCTTAAAAGACTGAGTTGAGCTTAGGATTTTGTAGGGTCTTACAATATCTTCCCTTTGGAACATTCTTCCTCGAATGAGTCTATTGAACTAAGTATACTGATAGACTGGATTTAGACACTGGACATGCACAACTGAAGCATGATTTTCTGATTAAAATTACTGATATACTAAAAAATCATACGAAACATGCATATCTAATGCATGAGTACATAGTTGAATGTGATTCATAAATACATGACTGGGATTACTGATAAGTTGATCTTATATACTTGACATGCATGTCTGATGAATGAGTACATGACTGAACTAATTTGTAAATACATAACTGAGTAGGCAACGTTAATTGATACCAAGTTGGTAGCTACAACTGAACATGAGATTGAGTAAATTCAAAGAAAAACTGTTACCTTAGGTTGAGTCTGAGCTTGCAGAGAAGAGGTTAGGATACTTGGTCTGTATGTCTGCCTTTGCTTCCCAATTAGCTCCCTCAACGGACTAATTCTGCCAAAGAACTTTGACTAGAGGGACTTCTTTGTTCCTCAGTCTGCAAATCTAATAATCAACAATTTCGACGGGGATCTCTTCATAAGAAAGGCTATTCTAAATATCTATGCCCTCTATTGGGACTACGATTGCTGGGTCACCCATGCAATTTATAAGCAAGGAGATATGGAACACTGGATCACTGGAGTTAAGTCTGAAGGCAACTCGATCTTGTAAGCTACCTTTTCAAAATAGCTTAGAATTCAGTAAAGAACAACATATCAGGGACTGATCTTCCCCTTCTTACCAAAGCTCATTACTTATTTCATAGGAGAAATTTTTACGAACACAAAATCACCGATCTCAACTCAAGATCAAGTACTGAATGCACATGAACAGAAACATAACAATATAACTTAGCCTAAAATGTGACACATGAACTGAATATCCTGAACTGAACTGAGACCCTCTAATATATGGCTTATGGATGAAATTGGAACTTGAGGGTCCACTCATGAGAACCCATTATTCTAAGTCGTATTCTTTACAAGAAGAGAAACTGGGAAATTTAGGACATGAAAGCTTGGGGGTTATGGTGCATGCCCCCTGGGACATTATGTCCCTTGAAGAATGCTGACTTGGCTGAGATACTGAGAAAAAGCTGAGATGATGCATAAAGCACCTCTGAACTGAGTCTTGAATAAATATTTGGGATCTAAAACTGGGGCATGATACATGAATTAAGCTGAAAACGCAACTACATGGTTGCTCCATCTTATAATAGTTACATTCATAAGGCTTCAGATAGTGCGACTAGATGGAAAGATGGGAAACCAAACCATACGAACTTGTCTGCCTGACTGCTAAATTGAATTATTGGCTTACAGACTAACTCATGGTAAAAACTAATACTCAACGAAAGTATTTCCTTAACACTCTTTCTATAGAGTTCTAGTGACTTTAGGGAGCAAGGAATCTTTGCATGGGCAGAATAAAACATCTGAATAAGAAATCACATCCTGGCTAAATTTTGTAATATGAGGCGAGGCCCACGAATCATCATCTAAAATAGAGTGACTAAGCCTTATGCACTACAACTACAAATTTTCAAGATTAGACATATTCCTCGATTACTCTCTCAACTATACTCTCCACCCCATTACGACACATCACCTTAGACTACTGTAAATACTCACATGGGCATTGAGCACGAATGCATAAACATACTAACTTGTCTGATTAACTAAATGGATAATAGTTAAATTTGGTCATGTAAGATTTAAATATATTTAGTCTTGACTAAAATGGTAGAGTATTTTACGTATGAGGTAAGGGCTGACTGAGCAACATAAGCTACTGAGCATGAATACGTAAATACTATATTATTTGAGAATGCAAGACCAAGCGTATAACATGATTCCAAAATAATCTATAAACTGAGGTACTGAAATACTAATAACTGAATAACTGATAATTGTATTCTATGGTTAAGCAAATCTAAAACTAAACTGAGTTACTGATCTGATTACTGGACTAGGACTAGGATTGAGACTGTAACTAAGAGGATTACTAAGACTGTAACTAAGAGGATAACTGAGACTGTAACTGGGACTATAACTGAGCTCATACTGGAATTGAATAGTGAGTTCTGATAACTACATGATGGATACTGACATAAATCGAGGATATGAATAGACACTCACACTCGGTATTTTCTCATGACCCCGAAGGACCACAAGCTAACCCATGATTGATATGTGTACCTGTATACTGCATAATATACTATATAATACAGAGACATTATCTGAAAGGCCATAAGGTTCAAACTAAGATATAATATATGATAAAAATATAACATCTGGGTGGGGTATGAAATACCCAAAATAACTAAAATAAACTATCTGAATATACTGTAGTTTCAAAAGCCTCTAAATCATGACCGAACTGTCTGAATAAGGAGTTGATGGAACATGTCCCCAACTAACTCCAACTAATAAATAAATTAGTGAGGTAATAAAGTGATGATCATTTCCTCAAAAGATAAGGACTCACTGCTAACTCTGACTGCTAAGACTGGAATATACTAATGCTCTGGAGCTCCTGTCTCTGAACCTATGGTATAAGACATCATAGGGAGAATGCGTCAGTAATTTGAATATACTAGTATACATGTGAGGTAGGATAAATACATGGGGTTCATATGCATGAACAATACTAACTAACTAACTAATTTGAATGTGAGAATGCTTGCATGAATTCATGGTAACTATAACTGAGATTGTGATAAAATGAATTTACTAATAACTAACTTGACTGGTAACTGAGTTCAGATGACTGATATAACGGTTAACATGAGTGAATATATCTGACAGTCCTAATTCAGATGGAACTAGCTGAGTTTCATACTGTTCTGAGTTAACTGTATCTGACAGTCCTAAATTTTGTAGAACTATCTTATTTCTATTACTAAAATTGAATGACTGTATCTGATAATCCTGATTTCTGTAGCTGAAAATATGGGAAGTAGTTATCTAATCGACATGCCCTAAATAACGCATTATAGCTGAGTTGGGGTCCAATCTGCAACCCCAATTGGAAGGGTGTCAATACCGTGCCACTGCTAAGGACAAGTTGTGAGTGACCCACATCTGACAGTGTCCCCAAAAGAGAATGGTGGGGCCCTCATCTGACAGTGCTTACCCACCTCATCAACCCTCATCTGATAGTGTTGATATCTCAACCTATACTTGCTACATAGTTTTGGAATGCAAGGATGACTTTTAAGAATCACACCTTCATCAGACAGTGTGTGTTCCCATACTTGGGTTAACTCGGTGCTAATTTCTACTCCCATCTGAATAGACACTGTGCATGAATTACTAAACTGAATTGGACTGAGTTAACTGAGTTCTATTAACTGATGGAATATTACTGAGATTTTTGTATTACTGAGCTTTTTGAGATTACTGGGATTTCTAAGTTTTACTGAGTTTTCCTGAGTCACATGACTAACTAAATTCTACTGAACATGGCATGACTGAGGATATCTTGAAAACATGACACTAGCTCTAGGCATGCAACTAAATTGTTGGGTACAAGTGCCCCCAGGACTCAATGGAAAGAAACTGACAAAGCATGACTTTCTTGAATACATGACCAACATCACAATCCATAATTGATTTATTGAGGCATTTCATCAAACATGTGATATGCATAGACTTGTACATACATGAGGATTGCATACTATCATACTAGTTTGGCACTTTTCCTTTACATAGGCATTTAATAAAACACATGGTAAGCATAGTATATGTAGACAACATTATACAACAAATAAACATCATGATTCAACTCTAATTTCATCATCCAAGGGTTTAATCATAGGTTCACATGAATCTACACCTATACTAATCAATTCCACATAAAATTGATCACCCAAAATGGATTAGAACTTCGCAAAGACTTGAATAAAACCAAACCCAACAGGAAATTCATAAAAAAATCCATACACTTGAACTTTGCAAAGAGATTCTTGGGCTTCATGGACGAAAGGAGTCCATGAATGAACACTATGCATACATAGTAGTGAGTTTCTTGAAGTTCTTAAACTTGGAGAATTTGAATCTCTTAGTTATGAAGAAGATTTGGAATTTGTTTCTTAAGGATTGCTCTTAGGGGAAAAACCATAATTTTTAATGATGTGGAAGAATAATGAATTTTTGGAGCCTTGGTCTGATATTACTAGGTATATAAACGGGTGGTAAAAGATCAAAAATACCCTTTAAAAATAACTTAAAAATAACTAACGAGATGTGCAATAGTGGGTGAGATGGTCTGTCGCTGGCTCGACGATCAGTCATTGCGACCATCGCACGTGGACCAGGAAAAGGACTCACTGCCTAAGTAGCGACAGCTTGGGCGATGGTCTATCGAAAGTTCAACGGTCCATCAACCTGTTTATTTCACCTTATCCAGAAGGTTGCATCACTACCTTGGCTACGACGGTCAAGGCGACGGTCCGTCGCTAGATCGATGGTCCATCAACCTGGCCGTCGCACTTAGGTAATTCTAACAACTCTCGGTAAAACGTCCATAACTTTTCACTCACATATCGGATTTATATGAAATTGGTATCATTGGAAAGCTAATTCAATTTTACACATGATAAAAATGAAAATCTTAAAAAATCCACGTGTACAAACGTGGATTCATCTTTTAATGAAAGATTCTAACATTCTTGCAATAATTTTAAGCTAGGAAAAAGTATAGGGTATTACAATATCTCCCCCTTGAGAACATTCATCCTTTAATGAAACACAGAATGAGGAGAGAAGATAAACCAATGTACATACTAAACATGAATGACTAAAATGTGATTGCATGATTGACATGACTGATAACTAATTATATCATACTGAGCATGCATATCTGATGCTTGTGTAACTGATTCATGAATGCATGGATGAGAGTTCTGATGAACTAATGTTCTCACAATGAGAATGCATGTATGATACATGATAATATAACTGAACTGATATAAATGCATAACTGAATATGCAATGGTATTTAATACAAAATTTGTGATGAAATTTTGAACATGAACTGCATACCAAGCTTGTAACTGAAGTCTAAACATGAAACTAAAAAGTTTAAGGAGAATTGTTACCTTAAGCTTGATCTGAGTTGGCAGAGAAGAGGTGAGGATGCTTGGTTCGCATATCTGCTTCTGCTTGCCAAGTAGCGCCCTCATTGGACTAATTTTGCCAAAGAACTTTAACTAGAGGGACTTCTTTGTCCCTCGGTCTATGAGTCTGATAGTCTAGGATTTTGACTGGAATCTCTTCATAAGAGAGTCTGTTCTGAACATCTATGCTTTGAATAGGAACTACAACTGCTGGATCACCTATGCACTTCTTAAGCAATGAGACATGGAAGACTGGATGAACTGAGTCTAAATCTAAAGGTAATTCGAGCTCATAAGCTACCTTGCCAAAGCAACTGAGAATTTTGAAAGGATCAACATATCGGGGACTGAGCTTTCCCTTCTTACCAATCCAATTCACTCCCTTGATAGGAGAGATCTTTAGATAGACATAGTCACTAATCCTAAACTCTAGATCCTTTCTACGAACATCTGCATAAGACTTTTCTCGGCTCTGGGAAGCCTAAAGTATTTCTCTAATCAACTGAGCTTTTTCTAAGGCATTGAATACTAAGTCAGGCCCTATAACTGAGGCCTCACTAACTTCGAACCAAACAACTAGAGATCTGAATCTCCTACCATAGAGATCTTTAAATAGAGCCATTCCAATACGGGAATGATAGCTATTATTGTATGCAAACTTTATCAAAGGCAAGTGGTTATCCCAACTACCCTTGAAATCAATTGCATAGGCCCTTAGCATATCTCCTAGGGTATGAATGGTCCTTTCTTCTTGACCATCTTTCTGAGGATGAAAAGTTGTACTGAGATGAACTTGAGTACCAAGACCCTTTTAGAACGCTTTCTAGAAATGAGAGGTGAACTGGGTACCTCTGTATGAGATAATAGATAACGGAACACCTTGAAATCTGACCAAATCTCTGATGTAGAATTTGGCATAATCCTCGGCTGAATTGGAGGTATGGACTGGAAGAAAATGAGCTGATTTTGCTATCATGTCTATAATGACCCAAACTGAATCATGATGATGGAGTGTACGAGGAAAACCCATCACAAAGTCTATGTTCACTTCTTCCCAATTCTAAGTAGGAATACTGAACTCCTCCAGAACACACTAGGCTTCTGATCCTCTATCTTAACCTGATGACATATAGAGCACTTAGCCATAAACTCTGCAAGATCTCTCTTCATCCCACTTCACCAATAGATCTCCCTCAAGTCGCAGTACATCTTTGTGGCCCTCGCATGAATAGAGTAGTGTGCACCATGTACTTCGATAATAATTCGGCGCCTTAAGTCATCTATATCTGGAACGAGGGGATGACCTTGATAATGCAGAACACCATCTCCCCCTTGGGAGAAAACCTCTACCCTCTAATCCTTGATTGACTCTTTAAAATTGACTAGTCTGGGATCATTATCTTTCTTTTTTTTCTTCTCAAAAACCAGAGATGATTCTATATTACTCTGAATCCATACATCACACTCTTCTTAATCGACTATGGGAACGCCTAGTCTGGAAAGCTGATAGATTTCCTGAGCTAACTTCTTCTTACTGGCCTCAACATGAGCAACACTACCCATGAATTGTCTACTAAAAGTGTCGGCCACTATGTTGGCCTTGCCCAAATGTTAAAGGACACTCATGTCATAATCTTTCAAGAGCTCTTACCACCTTCTCTGATGAAGATTGAGATCTTTCTGAGAAAAGACATACTGAAGGCTCTTATAATCTACGAACACATCTACATGAACATCTTATAGATAAGTCCTCTAAATTTTCAGTCAAAAACTATGGATACTAAATCATGATCATGAGTAGGATCATTCTTCTTATGGCTTTTAAGTTTTCTAGAGGTGTAAGCTATGAACTTACCATAATGCATGAGGACATAACCCTAACCTACTATGGATGCACACAATATACTATGAAACCATCTGAACTATTTGGAAGAGTTAAGACTAAAGCTGAGGTGAGTCGAGTCTTCAACTTCTAAAAACTCCTCTCACAAGGATCTGACAACTAAAACTTGAGTATCTTCTAAGTCAATCTGGACATAGGGGATACAATAGAAGAAAATCCCTTAACAAACCGTCTGTAATAGCCAGCCAAACCAACGAAACTCCTGATCTTTGATGGAGAGACAGGTCTGGGACAGTTTCTTACCACTTTGGTATTTTGAGGATCTACTCTAATGCCATCATCATAAATGATATGACCAAGGAATGCTACTGACCATAACCAAAATTTGCACTTATTGAATTTGGCGAATAGCTGATGATCTCTAAGATTCTGAAGTACGATTCTGAGATGGTCTGTATGATCATGCTCACTGCAGGAATAGACCATAATATCTTCTATGAAGACTATGATGAACATGTCCAAGTACTTCTTGAACACATGGTTTATCAGGTCCATGAGAGCTGTTGGGGCATTAGTAAGACCAAAGAACATAACAAGAAACTCGAAGTGACCATACTGTGTATGGAAAGTTGTTTTTTGAATGTTACATTCTCTGACTCTGAGCTGATAGTAGCCTGATCTGAGGTCTATCTGAGAGAAATATCTGGCACCCTAAAATTTGTCAAATAAGTCATTAATTCTGGGAAGAGGATACTTATTCTTGACCATGACTTTATTAATTTAACGGTAATCAATACACATCCGGAGAGAACCATCTTTCTTGCACACGAATAAAACTGGTGCTTCCCACGGGGACACACTAGGCCTGATAAATCGCTTATCTAAGAGATCCTTCAACTGGCCTTTCAATTCTTTGAGTTCTCCTAGTGCCATTCTATATGGTGGAATAGATGTAGGCTGAGTATCTGGTAGAAGATCAATATCGAAGTTTATTTCCCTTTCGAGAGAAATTCTTGGAAGATCTTTTGTTAAGATATCTGAATATTCATTCACTGCTGGGACTAATTTAAGATTGGGAGTTTTGAAACTTAACTCGAACAAGATGATAGACACATCTTTTAGATATCATTTTCTATGGCCGAAGCTAGGAAACAAGATGACCTCTGAAAGCGGGTACACTACCCTTCCACTCTAGGATGGTTCATTCAGAAACTAAAATTGAACTATTTTGTTTCTGCAGTTGACTGTGGCATAGAAGGAATATAGCCAATCTATGCGGAGAATGACATCAAAATCAGTCATCTCTGATTTGACTAAGTCTACTTAAGTGACTTTTTAAAATATCATAATCGGGCAGTTCCTGTAAACCCGTCGAGCTATGATGGTTTTACCCACTGGGGTAGAAACTGAAAAGGGATCTATTAGAATTTCAGGAATGACTCCAAAATCAATTTCTATATAGGGAGTAACAAAAGACAAATAAGCTCCTGGATGTAGTAAAGCGTAAACATGAACATGAAAGATCTATAACGTACCAGTAACCACATCAGGAGAATTTTCTTGATACTGTCGGGACTGGAGAGCATAAATTTTGTTTGGGCATCGCCCAAAAGTAGCACTGGAGGTGGTACCCTACTGGTTTGGGCGACTGGACTGAGCTGAAGAACAGTTTTGCTGACCCTGATAACCTGATTGGGGACAATGTCTGACTCTATGGCTTGGATTACCACATACGAAATAGATATCGCTACCACCTCTGGAAGTACCCTTATAGTTCTTACTAGAATTCTGACAAATGGGATTAGTTTGGGCATTGCTGAAACTGCCCTGAGAATTTCATCCTGGCACCCTATCTCTATTACTATCCCTGAACTTTGAAGTTGGAGAACTAGCTAAAGAAGGAGCTAGATGATGACTTAGGACAAAACTGAGAACAGTTAGCTCCTTCTAATTTAGGTTGAGCAAAGTTGAAACTACCTATCCTTGCTCTCTTATTCTGCTTCTCCTACGCCTTTATCTTTTACTCATCTATCTACTGAGCATGAGTCAGAAGCCTGGCTAGAGTCATGTCACTATTTAACATCATTGACCTACACTCATTGACCATACTACTATTTACCCCAAAAACTAACTTACT
This sequence comes from Capsicum annuum, assembly GCF_002878395.1. Lineage (NCBI taxonomy): Eukaryota > Viridiplantae > Streptophyta > Magnoliopsida > Solanales > Solanaceae > Capsicum > Capsicum annuum. The sequence continues at coordinate 26,816,282 of NC_061120.1, read as the reverse complement.
TATCTTGGCCTTATTGTCTGCAACCACATGAGGGGCATATCAGGCTAAATGAGTAAACTTAAGAGAATAGTCTTTCACCGTCATGTTACCCTACCTAAGGTTGATGAATTCTAACACCTTAGCCTCTCTTATCTCTAAGGGAAGGAATCTCTCTAAGAATGCGGTGACAAACACCTCCCACTCCATAGGCCCTACATCATCTGGCCTTTTTGACTTTCACTACTTGTACCATATGTGAGAAACTAATATGCATTTAGCTCAGCATGCTCAATAATTGACACCCCCATAACGTCAGTAACCTTTTGAACCTGATTGATAAATTCTTGAGGGTCCTTATCGGACTTAGACCTGAGAAAGAATGGAGGATTCATTCGGGTAAAGTCCCAAATCCTGGGTATAGCTAAATTGCCCAGTAGGTTGGATGGAGCGACAGCTGGTCACTCATTTTGAGCAGTAACTGACTGGGTAAGAGTAGTGAATATAGCTCTGAACTCTACATGAGAAACATGTTCGCCCAAAGGTACTTTGGGCTGAGGGGATGACTGATTCCCATTTCTTTTTCTTGGGGGAATGTTCTGTAGAAGAAAGAGAGAAATGGATTAGACTGAGAGATTGACTTAAGAATATGTTCACTGGCATGATAAGAACACTGAAAGAAGATAAACTATTCCTAAAACATCTTATAGCCTCCTGCACATAAATGTGGCATGATACACCCCCATGTACAAGACTCTACTAGATGCAGCTTTCAGACTTCCTTGCACACTATTGAACCTTGGGCTCTGATACCAAGTTTTTAATGCCCCAAATTTGGTACCCAAAATGTTATATGGTGCTCATGACCCCAAAGGACCACTAGCTAATCCATGACTAATATCTATAACTGTATACTGCATAATATACTGTATAATGCAGAAACATGAACTGAAAGGCCTTAAGGTTCAAACTGAGATATAATATATGATAAAAATATAACATCTGGTGGGGTATCAAATACCCAAAACAACTGAAATAAATTGTTTAAACATACTGTAGTCTGAAAAGCCTCTAAATCTTGACAGAACTATCTGAATAGGGAGTTGATGGGACATGTCCCCAACTAACTCCAACTAATAAATAAATTAGTGAGGTAATAAAGTAATGATTATTTCCTCAAAAGATGAGGACTCACTACTAACTCTGACTGCAAAGATGGTGGGGCCCTCATCCGATAATGCCTATTCACTTCATCAAACCTCATCTGATATTATTGATGTCTCAATCTATGTTGGCTACATAGTTATGGAATAAAAGGATGACTTCTAAGAATCACACCCTTATCTGACAGTGTGTGTTCCCATTCTTGGGTTCACTCGATGCTAATTTCTACTCCCATCTAAATAGACATTGTGCATGAATTACTGAACTACACTAGACTGAGTTAACTGAGTTCTGTTGACTGAGGGAATATTACTGAGATTTTTGTATTACTGAGTTTTTTGAGATACTGGGATTTTTGAGTTTTACTGAGTTTTTCTGAGTCACATGACTAACTGAATTCTAATGAACATGGCTTGACTGAGGATATTGTGAAAACATGGCACTAGCTCTAGGCATAAACTAAATTGTTGGGTACAACTACACCCAGGACACGAAGGAAAGAAACTAACAAAGCATGACTTTCTTGAATACATGACCAACATCACAATCCATAATTCATTTACTGAGGCATTTCATCAAATATGTGATTTGTATAAACTTACACATACATAAGGATTGCATAATATCATACTAGTTGGGAACTTTTCCTTCACATAGGCATTAAATCAAATACATGGTAAGCATAATATATGTAGACAACACTATACAACAAATAAACATCATGATTCAACTCTAATTTAATCATCCAAGGGTTTAATCATAGGTTCACATGAATTTAAACCTATACTAATCAATTCCACATAAAATTGATCACCTAACATGGATTAGAATTTAATTGTTCATTATCAACATGAACAAAATAAAAACCAAGATAAAACTCATAAAGAAATCCATATAGTTGAACTTTGAAAAGAGATTTTTGGGCTTCATGGATGAAAGGAGTCCATGAATTTTGTTGCTTAAGGATTTCTCTTAGGGAGAAAACTCTTATTTTTTAATGTTGTGGAATAATAATGATTTTTTGGTGCTTTGGTCAGATATTACTAGGTATATAAACGGGGGATGAAAGACCAAAAAGCCCCTTTAAAAATGACTTAAAAATAACTTAACGGGATGTGTGATGGTTGGTGTGATAGTCCATCACTGGCTCGATGGTCACTCGTTTTGAACATCATACGTAGTCCAGGAAAAGGACTCACTGCCTAAGTAGAGACGGCTTGGGCGACAGTCCATCACAAGTTTGATGGTCCGTCAACCTGTCCATCACACCTTATCTAGAAGGTTGCCTCACTACCTTGGCTGCAATGATCAAGGCGATGGTCCATCGCTAGATCGACGGTTCGTCAACCTAGCCATCGTACCTAGGCAATTCTGACAACTCTCGGTAAAATATCCATAACATTTCACTCCAATACCGGATTTAGATGAAATTGGTATTGTTGGAAAGCTAATTCAATTTTCCATATGATAAAAAATGAAAATCTTAAAAATTCCATGTGTACAAAAGTAGATTCTTCTTTCAAAGAAAGCTTCTAAAATTCTTGGGAATTTTTTAAGCTAGGAAAAATGTATGGGGTATTACATTTATACATAGATAGATTTATTGGCTATTCTAGATACTTGAGTTTTACAGATATTATTAGATGCTCTTGTAGCAGCTCTACCAGGTCACTGGATTAGTATCTTGTTCTAATTGTTTATCTATTTAGAAAACTTGGTTCAATTATAACTTGAGTTTCTTATACTGGGCCCATGTTGGACATTTCCTACCGAATTAACTCATTAAGTTGGCTCTGGTTTATGGTTTGGCTTACTTACTAGCAGGATTTAGTAGGTCACTTAGGAGATTAAGAGCAAGATGTAGACCCAGTATCCTTACCTATTCGAGACTTCATGTATATCTTAATCCTTAACTTTTGCAGATGAAATTTCCTTTAGTAGTAGATATTGTAATGACCCTTCAGGTCATTTTTTATATTTCTGCTTATTTTCACCGTTAAAGCCATTTCATAGCTACCCCAATGGTTATCGGTAGTTCGTTTAGTTTTTAGAGCCAATTTCATGTTTCGAAGTCTTCACTGGTTCCAAATATCCATTGGATGAAAACTTTAGAAAAATGATCTCTTATCTAAACTCTGAGTGCGCCAGCGGCTCCTGAATATTGATTTTAGGCAGAGTGAACCTTTGGTTTGTATCCCAAGGCACCCGATCTAATTTTAACCTACTGGTTGGAAGTTGGAGAAATTGAAAATGGGTATAGAACCCATATTTGGTCGAAACAACCACACATGGAAAATTCAACTATGCAATTGAGACGGAAATGTTGAAATTGGTATGGTTACATAGTTAATTTTTCTATATGGGTTTCTAAATGAATCCGAGACCTTGGAGGATCTTCAAGATTCGGCTATTAACTATATGCCACTGATGGCCATCCTTGAGCCACAATCATAATTGTGCGATTGCATGAAGTAGGTCGCGATTGTGACCAGTATGTACAGCCACAATATGTGGCAATCGTACATTTGTCTATCATGATATTGATATTTGATTACATGGCATGGGTATAAACAGACCTTAGTGTCCTGATTTTATCCATTTCTCACTTATTTTTTAGAGATAAAAACCCTACAATAGTGTGTTAACTTAGAATTGAAGCTTATGGGATCTTGAAATGGTAAATTAACATCTATTTATTGATTTTCCTATGGATTTAAGGTAACAATCCTTCAAATTCATTGTTTAAGTTCTTGATTATTTTCCTAAAGGAATAATACATAAACATGCTTTTTAACTTAACCACAACTCACATCTATGACCTCCAATTTTAGGTGTGCACAAGTATGCACTTAAACTTGTATAAAGTTTAACAAGTAGATGCACACGTACTATGTAGCATATTACTCATAGGACACCATATAGGGAAAGAATTGTCCTCGTGGGAGATACATAGGACATATGTATCTACTTCTTCTACTCTATACAAGTTTAAGTGCCTACTTGTGCACACCCAAAGTTGGAGTCATTGATGTAATCTTAGGTTAAAGGGCATGTTTATGTATTATACCTTTCCTAAACCCTATGATATTCAGGGCTTGATTTTAGAACCAAATTAGCTTATTTTTAACCTGCTTATAAGGGTAATAATTCCTTGAGCTTGATATCATATTAGGTTAGTTTCGAAAATGTGATTTTCCTAAGTGATATCCAAATAAGGTTTTGAGGTAATTTTTGGACCCAAAGAACAATGGTGCAATATGGGTATCATTGTTCTCATATTGATTAGTAAAATATATTTTTGATAGCTTGGCATCTTGAAGAGGCTTCTTGGAAGGAAAAAGCAAAGGTCTATCAGATTTGCAAGCTTTCTTCAGCTTTGAGATAGGCTAGGTTTAACCCTTGTTAGATTAAGCTACTTCATAAAATATTTTTGATATTGTGTTGCATTTAGGATGGTTTTTAGGTGTTGGTGTGATGTATTGTATGACATCGGGTTATATGATCCGTTTAGGCTATTTGACACCGTAATCTTGAAGCACTTGGTTTGATCCATTATGCTTTAGAGGAACTTGACTTCACTTCTCATGTTTAGCATGAGAATACTTTAGATTTCTTTATTTAGACATAATTGACCTAGTTTCTAATGCTTAGGTGAATTTCTTATCTTAGAACTAATGAAGGCTTGTTTGATATCTAAAAGTGAAATTAGATACCTTAAGCCTAGTTAGATTAGAATTTGTCTAAAATGGAACTCACAGATTAGGAGTGGAGTCTTAACCCAATTTAAGCTACAACATGTGATAGCTTGATGAATCTTTACTCTATTTAAACTCTTGGAAAGGCGTATTTAGGTAAAATTATTAAGTCTTGATACTTGATGGTTATGTCAGTTAATGAGAGGATTTGAGCCTATTGTTGATGTTATTATTTATGCTATTAATAGTATGATTGATGATCATGATTCTATTCATTATATAAATTTACAGGTTCAAGTTCAGCTATTGATTATAGTTACCGATTCGAGTCCAGCTATGATTATACGTATATTCCCGGTTTAAATCCAAAAGATGATTATATATATTCCTAATTCGATTTCAAAAGATGATGATATTTATTCTTGGTTCAAGTTTGTAATATGATTATATATTCCCTATTTGAGCTTGGAAGATGATGATATTTATTCTTGGTTTAAATCTGAAAGATGATTATATATATTCCCGATTTGAGTCCAAAAGATGATGATATCTATCTCCGGCTAAAGTTTTGAAGATGATTATATTGATGTGCCTATGTGTACATCTACCAATTTGAGTTTGGCTATGCCATATGTATGGCATTTATGTATGTGTGTATATATATATATATATATATATATATATATACACTTGCATAATTGGTTATGGTCATGATGAGTAGTGGTGATGATGACTAGTTTGTAATAATACTTAATGGATACTGTGAATTAGTTGACAACGAGAATGGTTGATAAATGGTTATAGGATGGTATGAATATTAAATAGTGTTAAGTGATAAGTAGTGATTGATTGTGGAAAAAAATTGTTAAATAATGGTGATGTTATGAAAAGTGGTACCTTGCCAAAGATTGATAATTGTGGAATGATGGTCACATGACTATGAATGTTAGGGATAATGTCAGTTGACTGCTTTACTCTTCACTTCAGTGTCCTCTCCAGTCGAATGGAAGGTTGTGATGAGTTCTTTACTTTTCTGCACCAATTATCATATGGGAACCAATTTTGAAATTATGTTTGTGCGTGCTAGATTTCCTTACATTATGTTATCATTATAATTTGGGTTTATTTATAATTATGTATAGTGGTGATGGAGATGATTCAGGTTTGATTCTGTATCTTGACTTAGTTATGTTATCTTGCATTTTATTATCTCTATATCATAACTTAGCTTAGTCGGTCGATGATGTCTACTGAGTATCCATTTTTTTGGTACTCATACTATACTTTTGTACCTTTTTAGTGTAGATTCAAGTACCAGCTATCGTTGTTGACCGTTGTTTATACAATGTAGATATTTTCGGAGATAGGGTGATCTCTTGGAGTTCGAGTCCCCCATTTCCCTCTATCTTTTATATTTAGTCTTATGTATTATGACAGTTTTATTGACTATTCTATACTTTTTGAGTTGTATTATCATTATGGTTATAAGCTTTTGTACCGACTCTACGAGGTTGCGGGATTGGTGTCTTGTTTTGACTATCTTTGTTTATGTCGAATGCCATGTTATTTATTTATGTGTTGTCGATTTCTTCCTAAGTTGGGCATTTCAACCAAGCTAACCTATTGTCTATTAATGTTGGGTTAAGGTTTGACTTACCTACTGGTGGGATGTACTAGGTGTCATCATGAGTCATAAATCAGGTCATGGTATTTTTGTTGAATCTTGGTTTAGAAACGTTCGTTTAGACGGCGATCATCTCTCTCTTGGTCACCGTATGAATTAGGTTTTTGATTAAGATTGTAGTTGAGGTTATTAATGTTTAATATACTCTTTTGTTTGTAATTACTTTTTCTTCTTGTGTCTAATTGCTATCTTTATTGATTGTCTCTTTACTTTTCGTATCAGTCTCTAGTTTCCGTGGTTTGATTCATATCAAGAAGTGTTGGAAAATGTTTAATAGCGTTGTTTTGGGTCCATGATAATTCTAGAAATATCAGAATTTTAGGTTAGAATCTATACTGTGTATCACAGAAAGGAAGAAAATTCAAAAAACTATAGCAAAATAAAACCTAAGGAGACTGCTACTAGTACCGTCGCACCAATTAATTAACCGCAATGGCGGTAACCTACCACTATGATGGAGAAGTAACTACTACAGTGGTCTATCATTCCCAACCTACCAACCTCCCCTCTCATGGTGGATTTTTTATTTTTCTCCATAATTTCAAGAATTATGGGTAGATCAGGCTTAGTGAAGTTTTGATGAATCTCTTTACACTAAATGGGAGTGTACAACACTTGATTTTACCCCAAAATCACCCAAAATGATTGAAAAAGTTAACCCTTCATCTTCTATAACTGCCAAGGTCAAAATTTACCATGAATTACATCAATCTTACTCCCAAGATGATGTAGGATCATTGTAGACATAAAAGAATCTAACATGCTTATCATTTCATTTAAAAACACCATAAAAAGTCATGTCCCAATAGTTGCACTAAAAACCAACCAAAATTTCTCTATTTTAATGGAATTTTCCAATTTTACGAAGATAAATACATTAATAAAGTATTAGGAAAGAAGCAATTACCTTAGAATTGAAGTTGGGAGGAGATTGCATGGATAGAGATAAGGGAATTTCAATTGAGAGTGAAAATGGGAGAAATCAAATATTTACCCAATATATGAATTGTTTTGAACTACAACTGCTTTAAACTTACCGTGCAACGATAAAAGCTCTGGGTGTCTTTTTCTACTTCGAGTTTTTTATGACTTTTTATGTGTTATGGTATTATGGGACCTTCTAACATTTCGAAAATACTTGGCACGCGAATATTTTTTCAATTCCTTCTTTAGTTCTCATAATTTGGGTAAATGAAAGTGAATTGATGCAAAGGTCAACAAAGGGTTAGTATGCGGTTTCGTTATTAAACAAAATGAAAGTAGGCCAGTGCAAACTACTGAAAAATAAGGTCATCTTCTTTTTTAAATAATCGTAGATTCAATTTCCTTGTATAGTCGTGCCAAAAACTCTTTAATCCTCACCTATGGCCATTTGGGGATGAACGATAGTAGTATCATATGTAATGATCCAAAATATCATTACATGTGAAGTGTCTCTAAAAAATTTACAATAATTAAGATGCTCTAAATGGACCCAAGGGAAATTATTTTGTAGCAGAAATATGAGGCACAAAGTTACTAGATCAAAAAGGGTCTATTATAGGGAAATAGATTTGTCTATGTCCTATCGCTACAGTGGTGGACTAATCATCGTAGTGGTACCACAGCATCAGTAAAATAACCGATGTAGTGGAACCCGATAGTAACCAGTCTGGCGTATCTTTAAAACCCTCTTTGTTTTAACCCTCCCTAGTCACTCTCTAACCTCAAAACACCCAAAAATAATTCAACCTTTATAGATATGAAACTTCAAAAGCTAAACTTTACGAGGCCAATTTTGAGGCATACCCGAGGGGAACCAAACATAGGAAAATGCTTACTACTCAGGGTACAACTTTCTTCTTTCAATAGCATAATATTTCATCTATGAGGTAGGTTATGGTTTATTTAATGTAGCAATCAGACCTAGGCTAGACTCATATATTATTGATGGTAATTTTGTGAGTTCTCATGCATTAGGCCTTCGGGCATGGTGTTTGAAATGATGGAAAAGATAAAAATCCTTTTAGGTTTTGATGATTAATTTTTGTTATACCCCTATTGATTTGATATTCATGGTATGAAAGGGGTTGATCTTATGAGGATCTTGACTATCTAAGTAATATTGTGCTCAATTTTATTTATTTTATTTCATTGATCTCTGTTTTCTATTTCATTATTTTTAATTTTGTTTCTATAGTTTTTAATCATACAAACAATATCAAAGCATGTGTATAATGAGTTGGAAAGAGGCCCAGTCGGCCACCTCTTGCTAACGACAGAATGCATCATCAATTACAGGGTCCTTGCCTTACACAAAATTTCACTAGAAATATTGCGTTCGTATGAATACAATTAATACTAATATTTTATACTATTCATAAGCGTGGTGTGAGTTTATCCTAATAAAAAAGTAGTAGTATTAAGCTAGAATTTGATGGAGGTTGCTTTTAATAAATTGGATAGTTATGTCTTACAATGTAGAAGGTGAACAAAATATAAATATGGAGTAGGGGTTAAAAATAACTAGAGAGAGTCTTAGGCGACCTATGAGTGGAATTAAATGGGTAGGATACTTTAAGAGACAATCTAGTAGTAGGGTACATGTCAAAATATATAAGTGGATAAGAGTTATCAAATAATTCGGGTAAAGTGGTGGGGTTAAGTATGAGAATTCCAATAGAGGTATTTAGGAAGAAATTTGAGTACGATGTCAGCAACAAGAATGGAAAGTGTGGATAGAAAAGATTAGTAACAACATCTAGGTGGAATAATAATGCACTTAGCTAAAGATATGTATGCAACAAAAATTAATGACTTTATGATCATATATGGGAAATAGTGATTGTATTTGGTTTCCTGAATGCTTATGATTACTGATTATATTATATATTCATACACTTTGATGACATGGGAGGGAGATGACGAAGATGTTGATCATGTTATTAAAATCATGATGTTCATGATATTGATGTTGATGAGTTGATGATAATGGTTGTAAATTGGGTAATGATCATGATGTTTATGATATGGAAAATGATATTAATGAGATTGCAAAGAGAAAGAGATATGCATACATTTGCATACATGTAATCATTCATATTTCATGACACTCTATTATGTTTAATATATGTTAGTGTTGATTCTTGAGTAGTTTGATGTGTTGCTAGTGTTGATAGAGTATAGTAGTGTACCTTGAATCTTAGCTATGTCCTATACTTCAACCTTAATGTTAATTGTTCTAAGTAAATGGTTATGGGAATGTATTGTATGATATTGTCCCCCATTCCTCCCTCCTCTCCCCTCTCATCTCCCACCATAAGGTATTTAAAACTATATGTTTTGGTGATAGAAAACCCATAGTGCATTGTAATAGTGAGTTACTAAAAAAATTCAGTCTACTGTGAGTGAGGTGTTGTGGAATCTGAGATAATGAGTGAAGGGTTAAAATATGCAAGTTAGAGCGCATGGTCAAAGGACAAAGATATACAAAATATTAAATGACAGGTAGGTCTTAGAAATGTTGAAAGTATGGTGTTAATGAATTCATGAATTGGGATTTAGAAATCAAAACCTTACTTAATGCTATGATTTCTCCCTTTTTTATTATGAATGTTATTTATTTCTAACCCTGGTTGGCCGATGATGCCTACTAGTACGCGTGGTTGTGCTGATGCTAGACTTACTATATCACCAATTGGTTATTTAGCCATGGTGTAGATAATTGGGGTTCTTATAGCAACAACGACAATCACTCAGCAACAGCTCCTACCCTCTTTATTCTGTGTGGATGTTGTGCCATGGATTCTCATGTCCCTTGTATAGTCATCTTGTATCTAATTAGTGTAGTTTTTGGGGATTTATTAACGGTTAGGTTCTTAAAATTTAATTATATTAACTTCTATATTGAATCAATGATTGAGTTGTAAGGGTTCTCCTATAAGAGGTAGGTATTAGGTATGTACCTACACGATCTATAGGTTAGGTCATGACAATTAAGCTCCTCTAGTTGATCTCATCACCTATTGATTTGTTAGTGACTTAGAAGTAAGTATTCTTTTGGTAATTTGTCCCATTAGGTCTAATTCAATCATTTACCTTTTGTAAGTGTAAATGCATGGTGGGCATGATGAGGAGAGAGATAAATTGGACAGAACCAAAAGTAAAATACCTTTTAAAAACTTAAAAGGAGGACCATGTCTCCTATTAAAAGGTTTGTATCATTGCTTTTCAAGAATGCATCAAAGAACTATTTGAAATGTCCTTAAAACCCTTTCCATTTCTTTATACCATTTTCACTTTATTTAAAGAAAACAAAGAAATATCCAATTGGGACGAGGCACGTCTTTTCCCCTTTAATATTAAATACTATCTCTCTTATTTTTTAAATACGCTCCTTAAACTCCAGATCCTTATCATTTTCAAAGCTATTAGGCTTTCTTCTCTTGTATTGATTTTATATTCTCAAAATCTCCAAATTTTTACTCATACTATCTCCTTCCCAAAATTTCTCAATCTCTATCTTCCTTAAAATCAATTCTTAGAGGCAAGGATTCCACAATAGAGTCTCTTCTGACAGGTACTCCCTCTATCTTTCGAAACCCATTTTCTAAAACCCCCAATTTTGTCTTCTCCTATCCCGAAAAAAGTCATTTCTCATATTTTTGTAATTCCATATATTGACCCCCATCTCCTCTATATCAGCTTCTAAAATGTATATCAGTATTGTTATAGATTTATCATCTCCAATCTTTGTTATTTCTGAGCCTATCTTAGAAGTATTTCCAAACACTCAACCTACTCCCTTTAAAACCTGAATGAGTGAGGAATCTTCTGAGGACCAGGTACCTATAAATCCTTTGATTCTCTTCTAGTTGATGAACTCATGTTTGATGGATATTTTTCTGATTAAAGAGGAAAATCTATTAAACTTTTTAGCTTCTAGGGTTGATTTAGTTATTTAGAGTCAAACATAAATAGAAAATAATAGAAGAATAGGTGAATCTCAAGTAGTTGTGTCTCCTAGTTGTTCACCACATCTAGCATATGATGGAACACCTACATCTAAGAATCTTCATAAGTAATTTATTCTACCTCCTATGAAGGATAAGATGGATGATAACTCTTGTAGCGATCTACTGACCAAAAAATGCACTGGATAAAGAGGTTCAAAAGAGAAATAAAATGTTCATGATTCTAAAAATGTTGTGAAAAGTTATCTAACTTAGGAGGTGGAAAAGAAATTCACTAGGATATTCTATTAAGGAGAACAAGTCGACCACCATTCTCAAACATAGATTAAGTAAAGACACAATGATTGACAAGGTTATTGTTCCCATAAAAAGGTAGTGGTTGTGGAGGATTAAGAAAAGTAAAATAAAATTGATTTAGATATTACCGAAGTAACCAATAAAATAATGAAGGGAGCAGTCACTAAGAAAACCACTGCATTAAAAACAAGTAAGCATAAGAAAGTTTCTAGAAAAAAAATACTTGTTGGAAAAAGAAAAAGAGTTGTTGCACTGGTGGGACTTGATCTCAGGTCTAGCTTTGCCACTCCAGCATAATTGGTTAATCCATCAAAGGGACCTGGTACTCCTTTAAAGAAAAAAAGTTTAGAAATTTGAAAAGGTTCTCACTAGCGAGTACAAGATAAATGTTCTGCGAAAACAAAGAGTTTTAAAGTGGGAAGATTTTGACTCAAAAAATTTTAATAGAACAAGGATGTATAAACTGATCGAGTTAGTCAATTTTTAAGAATGGCTTCATTTGTTTGAATTACCATTTCCAAAATTTCATGCAAAAGATGTAGGGGAGTTTTACGATAGAATGATCTTCTTTAAAGATAATCTGAGTATGACCACCATTGTGTGTGGTATCGAGATCAATCAAGATGAAACCACTCTTGGAAATATTTTTGATGTGCCTACTAGAAGGATCAAGTCTTTGGAAAAATGTCTCCCAATCCTTAGTTCTTGAATAAAATTAAAGGTTTGGTGGTCTGACTAGTGTTGGGGAACTTAAATGTATATCAAAAGAGAGTTTCAAATAGCATTCAAATTAGTGAACAAGGTCCTGTTACCTTATTCAAATAGTGTTCAAAAGAGAGCTTCTGCATGGACTTGTTCCATATGGAGTTGCTTAGTAAGTTTTAGCAGACAATCTTTGAACTATCATGATTGAGCACATGTACAAGATTATGACTATGATAGATAGAAGGCATGGGATGTCTTATGGTTACCTTCTAAAAAAAGTGTTTGATTTATTCAAGGTTACATGTGGAAAGGGGCTTCTAGGGTCTATAAAGCAAACCTTTACCATCACCATTCTAATAGAGTGCAGGTGTGTTGAAGGGAAAGTTAGGACCAAGTGGAAAATATTTCCGCCAGAGCTTATCCTATAGTTAAAAAACTATGAACCAAGAAGAAATTACTGTTGTGGTAGACAAACTTGATGTTGAGATTACACAGTTCAAATTCAATGTGCAAAAGAAAATGATTGAGGAACTTGGTACTACTGATGCTATTAGAGAAGAAAATAAGCAGTTAAAGGCAAAAGTCATAGCCCTAAATATAGAAGTCAAGGATGTAACCATACAACTTCTCACCGCTCAAGCATCTTCAGGTGAGCACATTTCCTTACCTCTAAGCCAAATACCTCCTAGTCCTCTTTTCCTCATGTTCTCCTTTATCCTGCTTATTTTATTTTTTATGGCTATGTTTGAACAGATCTTGTTGAATTTAAATTTAGTACAATATATATGATATTGATTCCTATTTATGAATGAAATGTTTGCTTCTTATACAATCTTTACTTTCTATGTTGGCTTTGTTCCTTCGTATTATTGTTGTTCTAGTGGCCATGAATTAACCTAATATGCATTTTACTTTTTTTGGTTTACTGTTATTACTTTTTTATGATGCCAAAAGGGTGAATATATTATTAAGTGATATGCATTTGATTTACAAAAGGGACCTGAAACTTATTAATAGGGGGAACAAGGTAGGTAGTTCTGATAGACAAGGGGAATAGTATAGAAGGGACCTAATAGTTAGAAGAAATAGTTTATCTTCATCAAAAAGGGGGAAAAGTTTGAATTTTTGGTTTTGATGATCTACAAATTATTAAGGACCTAGTATATAATTTTCTACTAATGGATCATGTCAAATTTGGTAGAACTGTAAGTTGTACTTTTCTGCAAATAATTGGTGGCATTACTACAGAGGTGTAGCAGGCCTATTGAAACACCCTAGGTCTTTGTCCTCATAAATTTCTTGAGTCTCAAGCTTTCTAATCATCATATGACTCACCATACTAGTCATATAGTATGGGTACGTATTAGATGACACAATTTATATATTGTCCAGATTTGGTGGTTGAGTTTTTGTTGTGGCTACGGATTGGTGGTGATTAGTCGTATGATCCTGATACTAGTAGTAAGGTCAAAATCATATGATGTTCAATGCCTAGCCGTGACTTTTTGCTTAGGTTATGACTTAGAAGGTACTAGTCGTATAGTTGGGTATGAGTGAGGTCAATGAGTCATAAGTTGGATAGAATATGATGTCCAATATTTAGATCATGGTACGACTAGAGGATACCACTCATATGATGTGTGTACGATTGAGGAGTCCAAACTGTACCCTTCTGCGAGTCTTGTAAAGCATTTAAGATGAGGGTATTTTAAACATTTCCCACCCAAACACCTTAATACCCCATTTCCTATAACATTATATGGTCCCTCAATACTCACTTTAGAAGGTCAAAACACTTTTAAATCTTTCTCAAACTCTTGGTGGTCAACTAAGGCACCCAAGTGTGGTTTTTCTCTGTTTCTTCATTATCTAAGGCATGTTACTCCTTCCTCAATGTTAGTTCAGCTAAACGCACATTTTAATTAATTGTATTCATGGAATAATTACAATATTATTTTGAGTTTTGAATTATGTGTTGGGGTTTTGGTTATTAATGGTTGGTTAGTGTTTTCCCATGGTTTACTTATGGTTTTTCATGTAATATTTATGGTTTGGACTTTTGGTAGCATGTTAATGGTCAATTGATACTTGGTTTTGGTTTTGGAAACTATATGCCCTCAATAAGTTTGCTAAAATGCCTGTGATAATGGTTTTGTCACTTGAACTTTTATTGAAAAACTTGCATTGCATAATATTGTAATGGAACCTAAAGTGGTTTAAATGGTTTTAAATGAATTGGTAAGGTCTTGGTGGCCATGGTTTTGCTATAAATGAAAACCTTAGGGGTACACAGGACTCCTGAAGTGATTTTAATAATGAAATCTATGGGGTACATGGAAATCCCCAATGTGTTAAATAATGACATTGCTTGCAAGAGATAGTCAGTATGATGATACCACTTCATAATTCATTAGTTATCAATACATGGAATTGGTGGTTTAGTTGTGTGCTAAAGGTTTTAATTGGGTGACAATGGTGGGTTATGATAGCTGGCTGTGAAGGTGTGAGTCCGATGGACAGATACTGGAAACTCATGTTCTCCAACATGAGGTTTTGGTCATGGATACCATATAATTGTGGGGTACACAGGAATCCCCTAAGCTATACTTGTATATATGTATCATGGAGGGGGCTGGGTACACGATAATTCCCGGCCCATTTGATATCTTAAGTTCATGAACCTACACACACTGGGACACATTCAAGGGGGAAAATTGGACCCATATAGACCGTGGGTGGATTATGACAGTTAATATAAACAATCCAGGTTAAAGGTTTTAAATGTATGCTAAACCTGGTTCCTTTTCCCTACATGATGTATATATATATGTATGATTTCATTTGGATATTTACTTGGATTTAAATAATGGTATTATTTTATCCTTACTCCTGAGTGCATACAAGTGTTCACCTGCTAACCCATCTTCGGGCGCTATATCCCCATGCAATGCAGGAATCGTCATACTACTTCTCCTACTTATTGACTGGATTTGGGGAAAGTTTGTGTTAGATTCAAGTATTGAGCTTCCATACTTTGGAAGACTCCATTTCATATTATAGATTTCTCTTCATACTTTTGTTATTTCTATGACATTGGTTTGGGATATCGTTGGGGTCATGTCCCGGCTGGATATTGTTTTACTTTCAAATAGAGGGTTTGTGTGGCTTCTATGGGCATGGGCGGTGTCGGTATTGATGTTAGCCTTGGCAATTGTATTGGTATTAGGCTTGACCCCATTTTGAAATAATTGATTTATGACTGTTCTAGCTTGTTATATGTTTGGAATTCAGTATATATATGGTGTAGGGAAGTTATGGTTGGGTATTTGGGGTGGTCTCCGATCCAGGTTAGGTTAAGGCACCTGACATAACTAGGTTGTGGTTCGGGCCATGTCATCGGTCCAACCTCGACCAATGGAATACATCCTAGGTTTTTCTATCTCTTACAAAAGGAAAAATTGATTAGATCAAAACTTAGTTTTTGCAATGAAGTCTATCTCTTAAGAAAAAAACCATTCTATAAAAGGGACATTGTTCATATCAAACAAGGAACTTGTTCGGGTGCTACCTAGTCTTTGTTGTAATTCTTAAGTTGAGTGTCTATTGGTATTAAATATTACATTTACTCCTAAGTTATAATGGATAGAAGACAATTAACTTGTCTATATCATTAGGTTAACCTGCATTAACTAGAGATTATTAGCCAAATCATCTATTGCTTTAATCAAGTGTTATTAGTCATTGTTTGATGAATTTCCTAGGTAGAGTTACTTAAAAGTGTCAATTAGAGATGGTTGAATTATGGGTAAAGTAGAGTTATTTTCACTGCTCTAGTAATAGAGGTGTTTCAAGTTAGATAGGATTAAGAGTTTAATACTTTGTGATTACTCCCATTTATACTTACATGTTTCTTTATTTTAATGGAGTGTCTGGAAATCCTACTTGGTAGGTTATGTTTTGTCCTCCTTTGAGCAAGGATGTTTCCACCCTTGCATGTTATTTATCTTTTTTCTCTTTATTTTATATCGCATTTAGTCACTGACTTTATGTGTCAAGGGACCTAGTCTCTTAACTAGTGGTGGACTCATACAAGCCAACAAGAAGTTCTACACCAACTTCTTATCTATTAAAGGGAGAGATATCGTGCTACACTTTATTTTGTAACACACCAAAAGCTCCTAAGATCATATCCCAGACTTGGTACAGAAAATCAGTTGAAAACCAAAAAAAAAAATTCTCAAAACAACTGGTTCCAATGAGCTGTTGTGATATACAATCAATCATTCTATGACTCATTCTGAGCAACTATAGGCCAAGTCTTGAAACTTAAAATTTTGCCTCAGTGTCCATTAATGTATACCAAAACCTGTTGGGAGATCCATTATATCGGGGATAAGGTCGTGCCCACCAGACATCCTTATCCCAATAACCAAAAACTTAGTCAAAATGACTCATGGTGACAACAAAGAGACATTACATATGGTCATTGGGAAATAATTAAAACCCAACCGAAAGTCCCAATGGCCAGGAGTTAAACCAATGACTCATTGATTCATTGAACAGATTGTTGGGCAACTCGTCTAATGAAATCAATAATTTTTAAATATAGTTTTCTATGGGTATTTTTATACTTTCTTTATTTCCTAATCTTTTACTATGTCGTTTTAATGCTTCCCAGGGATTAAAGCGATATAATCACTTTTCCCTCATTAGCTTAAAATACATAAAAGAAAATCAGAAGGAAATTCATCTTATTAAAATAGAAAATAGTAGGGCTCTTCCCCAAAGGCTTCAAGGTGCATGTTCCTAGCAAGAATTCACTGAACTTTAAGTATGTAGGTATTTAATTAGGGTCTTCTTTCACCCTCATGCCCAATATTAGTTTCAAAGTTTTGATCTATAAACTCCATGAATTAGGATAAGGCCCCAAATATCCCAATTTATGTTGGTTTTTTTTGTATCCATATTTTAGAATATCTATATAACTATAGATAACACTTTTATGTATGATTTTATCTATGGCTTTCATAAACATTTGAAGTGTTATACACAATCCTTGATTCTTTTTAAATTAGCAAGAACTATCCAATTTATGCATGGTTTCAGATAAATATTCAGTAAATAATGTTTCCATGATTTTCACAAGATAATAAAATTCAAATAACTAGTTTCATGATCTCAGTCATATTCAGTAATCATAAATTGAACTACTTTATGTATTATGCATAGACTTTATCATAATTATTTGCAAATGCATATGCTCATGGGAGCAGTATTTATCATCAAAAGGATAGATTTAGTCAACTCCAGTCCTAAACTATGTGTTACCGTAGGTTAAGGGCAGCTTGCTAGTTAAAAATGTGTCCCTTCAGCCGAATAGGTTCATGAGGGAATTCACGATAGTCAAGTTCTTACCCTTAGAAAGGTATAAAGCAAACCTCCCAAATTATATTAAAGGTTAGATTTTGTGTTGCTTACATGGTCGATATTGGTTATGAGAACCTTTCATTGTTTTAGATTCGGTATTTGTACATGACCCTTAGTTCAGTTTTCATTTGTTTGAAACTATAAATTTTTACTCTATAATTTCATATCAATATATATATATATATGTATCTTATGCAAGGCATAAAGGTTAGCTTATTTTACAATTGCATATCTCACATGCTATAAAGTACAGATCACATATTTTCTCTTTGTGTTGTAATATTTTATGATATAGGTTTGAGATTCACCCCATTATTAATATGCTTCAGCACCATTTCAGCAGCTATTAGTTAGTCCTATTCATCTGAGGATGAGAGACACTATCTATTATTTTAGTCTTTTACTTTAGACATTTAGTGTAACTTGGACGTATCCCTACAGCTCTTTAGTTAATTGAGGCTTTGAGACTTAGCATCAAATATTTTAGCTTTTCATTTCAGTATTAAAACTTTTCTCAAGCTTCTCGATTTCAATATATATCTCAGATTCAATTTAGCTTCCACTCAATATTTCCTATATTCAGTATTTTTAGTATTTATGTTATGCCATGAGTTAGCCCAGGGTCACTTGTTTCTGTAAGCATCGTATTACATATACAGTGTAGGCTCAAATCGTAAGAACTTGGTATCAGAGCAATAATTTTAAAGTATCTAGGGTGTCAGAAATCCACGTTAAGTAGAGTCTCTTTTATGGGTGTGAAGAGTTCCACTATTATGAGGGACAGGCTATGAAGTATCCAGGGAAAATATCACTTTCTTCATGTTAATATCATGCACTAGAGTATAAACTCTGTTTGTCCTTCTAACTCATGTTGTACATGTTAATAAAAAAAGGCCTCATATAAGAGCTAACGGATGTAGGAATGGTAATGAAAATCAGCCAACTCCAGCAGATTTCCTGAATGAACAAGTTATGTATGCCGTAGTATGGTTACTTTTAAAATGCTTACTTAGGCTCTAACAAACTAGCTCAATCAACAAGTTATCTTACCCGATAATCTAAATAGAAATATAGCTTCCATAAGAGCCTAGGACTTTACTCAATGTACCCTTTAGAGTTCTATGGTTCAATGGTGGAGGAAACTCTATATGATTTTATTGAAAGGTTTAGAATACTTTTTTTGAGAGTGTAAATTTTTCCACCTATAGATTGAAAGAAATGGCTCATACCTTGTTCAAATAGTAGAAAGGGGGTAGATATAGATGTTGGCCTAATTGATTAAGATAAGTTAATGAATGCCTTTCTAGAAAAAATCTTTACTTGTGAGTAAAGGGATGCTAAGTTTAAGGAGTTCATCAACTTGAAATAGAGAAACATGTTTGTGAAAGAGTATTCTATGAAGTTTACTCAACTCTCTAAATATGCTCCGGAGCTTTCTGACACAATGGTTTAAATGCGTAAGTTTGTTTCTTGTGTCTCTAATTATTGGTTAAAAAGTGCAGGACCTCAATGGTTATTAAAGAAATAGACATCTTTAGTTTTATGACTTATGCCCAGCAGATTAAGGAAAAGAAATAAAGGAAAAGAAAATAGATACAAAGAGGGCTTGGACATGTAACTTTAATTATTCTTGATAGATTTAGGTGGTGCCGATCACTCTTAGTATCAATATATATATCTTTATCTTTAGAATCATCATCTTCTAGTGTTTTATATCCTAGGGCCATATAGGATTAAAAATGTACTAGGCTCTAAGTCTCAAAGTAGTGCTTTTAGTATTTGTACCTTCCTAACTTGTAAGAAGTATGGAAGAAAATACCTCAGAAAGAGTTTGATATATAGGTTTGGGCATTTGGTAATGTTAAGTAAGGTCATAGACTCAGAGTTTACACTCAGGCTACCGCATTAGTAACTCCAGTAGGTCACCCAGCCCAATAGGGTATTTTTACTATTGTAGTAGGTGGTCAGCGATAGAACTACTTCTATGCTTTATCATATTTCCAGGGTTAGGAGAGCTCACCAGATATAGTTACTAGAATGTTAGATGTTTTTTATATACATGTTATGCACTGCTAGATCCTAGAGAAATACTTTCTTTTTTACTCCCTACATTATAGTAGATTTTGGTGTTATCCCCAAAAATCTTTCTAAATCCTTCTCAGTTTTGACTCGTATATTTAACTTAATTATGGCTAAATGGGAATACATAAATTACCAAGTATCAATTTTTTAGAAAATCACCATAGTTGAACTAGAATAATTAAAAATGATTGATTTTGACATCACTCTTTGCATGGATTGGCTACATTCTTGTTATGCCTCAGTCGACTATAGAACTAGAGTCCTTAAGTTTCAGTTTCTTAATAAACCATACTCAAAATAGAAAGATAGCATTTCAATGCCTATAGGTTAGCTTGTCTCTTAACGTACAACTAGAAAAATGATATCTAAGGGATGCATCTACCATCTAGTTAGGGTCAAAAATTCTAGGAATAAAAACCCAATTCATTAATCAGTCAATAGTAAATGAGTTTCTAAAAGTGTTTTTGAAGACCTATCTGTAGTTTCTCCTCAGAAGGAAATAGACTTAGGAATAGCCATTCTTAAAAATACCAACCTTATCTTCCTCCTTATAGAATTGATCCAACTAAGCTTCAGGAGTTGAAATAGTAGTTGAAAGATCTCTTAGACAAGGGTTTCATCAGACCCAGCATAGGTAAGAAGGATGATTCCCTCAGAATATGAATCAATTATCATTAGTTTGACAAAGTAAAAATAAAGAATAAGTATTCCATTCAAATGATTGATAACCAATTCGACTAGCTTCAAGGTGTCTATTGCTTTCCAAAGATAGACCTCAAATTTCATTATCATCAGCTCATAGTCAGATAACCTTTTGAATTTGGTATGGTCACTATGAATTTATTGTTATGTCCTTTGGACTAATGAACACTCCAGCAACATTTATGTAGTTTATGACATGTGTTCTAATATTATTTAGACATATTCATCATTGTCTTTGTATATTATATCCTTATTTATTCTAGGATGAGGATGACATGTACATGATTTACGGATTGTCTTCCAATATCTTAAGATCACCAGCTATTCACCAAGTTCAGCAAGTGTGAATTTTAGTTGAAATCAGTAGTATCCCTTGGTCACATCGTTTCCAGTAATGGCATTCAGGTTGATTCTCAAAAGATCAAAGCAGTTAAGAACTAGACTAGACCTATCACTCAATTAGACATTAGGAGTTTCCTAGATTTAGTCAATACTAAAGATGGTTTGTTAAAGTTGTTTCATCTATTACTTCTCCTATTCTATATTGACTTAGAAAAAGTCAAATTATAATAGCCCAATGCTTAGGAGAAGAGTTTTCTAGATTTGTAGACTCGGCATACTTTTGCTCTAGTTTTTACTATACTAGAAGATCCAAATATATTTATTGTTTGCTATTATGCCTCTAGAGTTGGCCTCGGGTTTGTGTTGATGCATCATGGTTAGGTCATAACTTATGCTTATAGATAACTCAAAGTACATAAAAAGAATCACCCAACTCATTATCTTGAGTTGAAAGAAGTAGTTTTTTCCTTAAAGATTTGGAGGTACTATCTCTATGGTGTTTATGTGGATATGTTCACAAATCTAAAAATCCTTTAGTACTTGTTCAATTAGAAAGGCCAAAATCATCATTAGAGAATATGGCTAAAGTTGCTGAAAGATTATGGTATAAGTATCCTATACCATCCAAGTAAAGCCAATGTAGTGGTTGATGCTCTCGATAGAGTTTTATAAGTAGTGTTGCTCATGTAGAGGATGAAAAGTAAAAGTTGGTTGGTGATGTTCATAGACATGCTAGATTGAGAGTTCAGTTGGTTAATTCAGCTGAAGGTAGTGTTATGGTTCATAATCTTCTTTAGTAGCTGAGGTAAAGGCAAAGAAGGATAGTGACCCTATTTTCCTTAATTTAAAGAAAGTAATCTGAAATTAGAAGTTGGAGGTTTTCTCCCAAGGTGAAGATGGTGTACTTCATAATGAGGATCACATATATGTTCTAGATATAAATAAATTGAGCTATCCGAATTGATAAAAGCTCAATGTTCTAAATATTTTATTTACCCAGGTACCACTAAGATGTAACGTGACATATGGGAAGTCTACTGGTGAAATGACATAAAGAAGGATATAGAAGAATTTATGGCTAAGTGTCCAAATTGCCAACAGTAAAGTTGAGCACTAATGACTAGGTGGTGACTCTAAAAAATAGAATTCCTACTTATAAGTATGCCCCAATGACATGATTCTATATAGGTTATTGTGAACCAAATGACTAAGTAAGCACATTTTCTTCTACTAAACACTCAAATTCGATCAAGGATTATGCTAGGTTATGCCTTAAAGAGTATGTAAAGTTGCACAGAGTCCCCTTCACTATTATTTTAGATATATATACTTAGTTTATGTTGTAGTTTTGAAAGTTCTTTAAGAAGGACCTTGGTACCCAAGTTTATCTCAACACAGTTTTCACCTGGAAATAGATAGTCAGGTCGAGCATACCCTTTAGATCATAAAGAATATGTTCAAATCTTATGCGATTGACTTTAAAGATAGTTAGGATGATCACTTTTCATTTTATTATAATAAGAGTTATAACTCTAGTGTTCAGAAAGCTCCATTTAAGGAATTTTATGGTAAGAGGTGTAGATAAATTATTAGTTGGTTTGAGGTTAGTTAACCTACTTTGCTAGGGCCTAATTCAGTTTATGGGCTATGGAGAAAGTTTAGATGATTAGAGAAAGGTTGAAAATATCTCATAGTCATCAAAAATAATATGCAAATATAAGGAGAAGAGAGCTTAGATTTGTTGTTGATGATTGGGTTTACATGAAAATTTCATGCATGAAGGGTGATAAGGTTTGCAAAAAAAGTGATGATAAATCCCTAATTCATTTGCAATGCCCCAAATTCTTGGTCCTTAAAAATTTTTGAAACTTTATCCTCACTGTCCTAACTATGACTCACCCTATGAGTCGTACGAAATCTTGATGAGTCGTTAGATCCAAATCATAGTCTGACCAATGTGTGTCGCTAAATTTTCTGTTCTAAGTGCGAGTGCCTCCCAACGAGTTACAAGGACTCATTATGAGTCCTAATGTTCTTTTCGAAAGGAAATCAGTGTGTGTTATAAGTATTGTTATCCTAGTGATGACTAGGACACTATGAATCACAGGGTCTCCTAACAAATCGTATGTTGTGAGTCGTAGGGTCAAATTTATGTGTGCCTAATTACACTATCTTGACTCTGACTCATAGTGATTAGTCATAATGAGTCCTTACGAGTCATACGGTCATCCGTAGTGACTGGACGATAATTTTTAGTCTTCTTATTAAGGGCATTTCAGTCAATTCCCCTTTTACCTTACTTAATATCCATGGCCATAAATCCCTAAAATGGGATATTTGTCATTCATAACACATTCTAAACACTCTCAAAACGCTCTCAAATTTCTTCAATCAAGATACTTAGGGTTTCCGAGAAGTTGATCATCTAAGGGCTCAAGGGTTGATTTCTCTCCATAAATCTTGGTACTTCAGGAATATTACTTTTCCCCAACCTTTATTTTTTTAAATGCATGTGTTTTACAAGACTTAAATTGTAAGGACTTGAATGTGGGTTTTGCTAAAGTTGAGGGCATTGACATGGAAGATTCCTAAATTGTTTTTCCATGATTTAATATGCACTGATTATGCTTTGTTAATGGTTTTTTGAACTTTTGCGATGCATGGGTATGGTGAATAAACTAAGGGCACATGTTTTCCCCAAAATAATACTTTGAAATTAGAATTGCTTTTGAATAATGGTGTTTCCTCAACCAACTTGTATAAATGGCTTCAAATTGTGAAATTGTCTCTTGGTTTTACTCATTCATGTATGAAATTGAGTTGCATAAAAGGTTAAGCAATGAACATGAATTTGATGGCCTTGTAGACTATGTTTTAATTTAATGAACAAAGAGGTTCAAGTCATTTCCCCATACTTGATTTGGTAAATTAAAGCAGGTCGAGGAATTTCTCTTATTAGATTTAATGAATAAAAGGGGTTGAGTTATTCCCCCAAGCTAATATGATTATTATGGCATAGATATAACCTTGTAAGTATAAAGGTATGATGATACCCATGTGTTCCTTAATAGTTGGTTCATTGATTAATAAATGGGTTATGTGAAACTTATTTTAAATTGGACTTAATGGGGGTTATGTAACTAAGTCCTGAAGGTATGGGTCTTGGATGATTTGTATTGGATACTCATGTTTGCCAATGTGAGGTTTGGTCTTGATGACCTGTGTGCATGGTTCACACTATTGATATATTTGTATCTTTGATTAACGTGGAGTCAGTGTATTCCCTAGTATTCCTTGACACCGCCAATTTGTGCGGCTAACACGCGTTTGGGGCCCTTTTAGTTGGGATGGATGAACCCATATGGCCCTTCATGCCTGGTTATGACGGTTGAGCTACAAAGTCCAGATTAATATTTTACTCTATAACAAGCCTTGTTCCCTATCCCGACATAATATTTATATATGTTTATGATGTCGATTCCATGATTTTGAATTGGATCTGACTTTACATTATTTTGTCCCGTATCCCTGAGTTACATGCTAGTGTTCACCCCACTAACCATCTCTGAATGTTGTATCCACATGTGATGCAAGTACCAAAGATGTAATTACTTTTCCTGTATATAGTTAGGTGGGTCAGCTCAATTCATCGGTAATTGTGGTGCAGTGGTAAGCTTCCATTCTTTGGAAGAATTGGTCATTTCATCAGTTTTCTTTTATAGTCTATAATTAGAAACTTCAGGTTATCATTAACATTATCGATGTCATTATCAGAGTTAGGGGCATGTGCCGACTTAGATTCGTTTCCATTATCACTTAGAGGCTTGTGGATATTACTGTGATTGGGTATTATTGGCTGACATTTGATAATTGTTTAATTATATTTATCTTATCTTTTTATATGTTCAAAAGTCAGTCAATGCTAGGAGTTTTATGTCATGTTTGGTTAGGGAAAGGGGGTGGTCTTTGGTCCCCGATGGAGTTGAGATTCCTGTCACGGCCAAGCCTTGATTTGGGTCATGAAAAAGTTGGCATCAGAGCTAGTTTTGTGTCATTGTATGTCAACAAATCTATTTTAAGTAGAGTCTGTTTTATGGGTGTGTAGAGTGCCACACTTATAAGGGAGAGGCTACGAGGCATTTAGGCATGTTTCGATTTCTTATGATGTATTTTTGGGCTATAGAGTCTAAGGTCTTGAACCTTCTCTAATATTCATTTATTCATATTTTAGATCATGCCTCCCCAAAGATATGATGCTTATGGAAACTTTTTTGCCCCACTCAAGGACAACATTGATGGAACTCATCCTACTTGTAGGGTTCAGACCCGTTTAGGGATCCTACACCTGATGGATCTAATAGGGTTCCCCCAAATTTCACTAGACCTCCTTGGCCTCCTCAAGGTAATGTTACAAATGTTGAGTTTTCTCATTTAATCCATTTCCTTACTCAGTTGGTGGCCTCTCAATTTCTCTAGTCTGAGTGTGAGAGTAATGCTACTCTTTCTTCTGAGATCTCTAGAGTTGGCCAGTTTATGAGGCTCAAACCTCTTGTTTTCACTGGTTCTAAGGTAGAGAAAGATCCTCAATGTTTTATTGAAGTTGGAAAAAACTTTCTATGTAATGCATGCTACTAGCTCTGAGGGTGTGGAATTTGTTGTATATTAGTTGAAAAATATGGCATATCAAAGGAATGCAGAGTGGGATTAGTCGAAGGGTGATGATATGGAATTGGCATCTCTAGTGCTTTCCTTGATCACTTGTTTCCTCAAGAGTTGAGGGAGGCAAAGGCTGGGGAGTTTATGAACTTGAGGCAAGGTAGGATGACAATGAAGGAGTATGCCTTGAAGTTTCACCATTTGTATGATTGTGCTTCGGAGTTGGTGTCCATTATGAGAGCTCAGATATGGTAATTAGCTTTTGGATTGCCCCATGATTTAATATTATAATGCGAGGTTTCTTGATAACACTCAACTTACATGTCAATTTAGGGTAAGACGGTCGTCCTCAATATATTTACCCTACTTTGGAGTTTGGGTCGAATCCACAGGGAACAATGTGAGTGTCAATTGAACTAGTTTGAAACTAAAGCTACAAGTTGAATTCAAACAGATGATACGAAAAGATAAAATGGGGGTTTTGGAGATTAACAAATAATTGTTGGTCACTTTAGCTTCGGTGATTGCAATCAAGAGTTTATGGAAAGCCAGAATTATGTTCATTATGGGTTTTGGTACTTGACAGATGCAAATAGTGATTCAAGATTCTCACGATAGGTAGGAACAATAGATTGTCTTTATCAAAGTTATGCCTAAATGTCTCTCAACATAATTAAGCATTTAATTAACTAATCCTCTCGGACTTAGGGAATTTATATTCACTGACCAAACTTTACCTCAGTTTAATTAATGTTGTTACAGCATCAATTATTAAACGGAAGGTTGGCAGCTTCAGAGTCCCTGTCAATGATTCACTTCCTACTATAGTTGATTTCTTATCTCAAGCAAATCAAAACATGTGCTATCTATCATTTGCAACCAATTGACAATAATTAAAACCTCGGAATTATCAAAGAGTCCTATTACCTTTAGAATCTTGAACACTTAGCAACTTACCAAGACCTAATCCGAGATCCCATAATTTAGGTTAAAGTAATTAAGTCGCTCATGGTGTAATAATCGAAACAACTAGTTATATTCATGATTTGAAGATAAACTTACTACAAGATGAATAGAAACTAGAGATTCTCAGATTAGATCACAATAGTAATCCCAAAATAATGATGATAATCTCTTTAAAATAATTGTTTTTTCAAGTCAAGAAACTAGAGAGAGAAAATATCAAAATACGTGTCTCTAAAAGATATTCGAAAATACTTAGAAAACCCTAAACAATGATTTAAATAGTTCACCCTAATTATAGAAAAAAAAATCATAGAATGCAACAATTTCTCGGACAGGTGACACCATTCGTGCCGCCTTATGAAGAGGTTGACAACTTATCACAAATGTTGTCAGCTCCTCTTTGATTTGGACATTCGCTGCCTTAGGTTGATGACGAACTATGATGGCCTATCATATCTTTGATGACGTATCATGAATGTCGTCACTTATCTACCTCAGCTCCCATGTTTTGCCTTAGACTGACGATAATTTTGATGCCCTATCAACTCTTTGACGGCTTATCACGAAATGTCATCACAATTCGATAATTTTGACGCCCTATCAACTCTTTGACGGCTTATCACGAAATGTCATCACAATTTCAGCTGAGGTCCATTCTCTTTCTAAGGCTGACGTTGAAGCTGATAACTTATCACAGGGTTGATGACTTATCAGGAATATCGTCAACCACACTTCTTTTTTTTTGCATCAGATTTCAACTCTTTTGCTTTCATCCTTGTTGGTTCTCTAGCATCTTAGCTTCTACTGCAAAATCAAAGATAAAACACACAAAAATGACAAAAATTGCTTAAGACTTTGAAATTATTCTCAGTTAAAAGCCTCAAATGTGTTAGCAGCATCTCACACATCAAAACCCCCAACTTAAAACAATTGCTTGTCCTCAAGTAACTCAAACACAACTAAGAGAACACAAAGTACATTTGGCAGTCAATTATCTATATCATATAAAACATCTTCACCATCTCCAAGGTCAGTCAACTCAAGAACAACTGTGTATATTATTGAAAAATAACAATGCAACATACAGGAATCAAGATATGGCACCAACTCAGCAACACAACCATGCATGCATCAAGTTTACACTATCCAAACAACTGAGTAACTAAAGATGTAACCAGTGTGCCCTCACTATAAAGAAATCCTCCTTTTCTCATATCAGACATCACATATATAACCATGGGGATAATCACAAGACACTCACTCTCAGATTGAAGTTCCAATCAATATATGCCGAATACCATAGGCTTGCCCTTATTTTCATTACCCAGATCGTCAGACAAGTCAGCTAGGATCACTATAGGTTTTCTCTTTGGGTTGTAATGTAGGCTAGGTGCTGGTATTATACTCGATGATAGTTAAAGTGACTAAGACTCCTTGACACTACACTAGATTTTTACGGTTTCACTCATTTGCCATTTTCTATTCTTCTCTTTTCTTAATCACACTTATTCGGGATAGGTGCGGTCTTTTCTATAATCACTTTTTTTCACAACTTTTCTTTTCCTTGATCTTTTCTACCGCACTCAAATTTTTATTCTTTTATTTTATTGTACCTTTCCTCCTACTCATTTAACATCACGCACCCCTATGATAGCCACCCTCAAGGTGCACAGTGTCCAAGGAGAACCAGGGCCAAAATAGGTTCATTATGATATAAACTAGAAAAGTGACAGGTGTCATAAAAAAAATAGGCTAATCAAGCTCAAAGTAGGGATGAAGGGATATTCTACATACAGGGAAGGTTATTTAGGCTAAAAGCGAGCTAATATCAAAATGGACTATGATCCTTTCCTAACGCCTATCCTTCAACCAAGGTAAGTATAACCGGAAAAGTTTTGAATTTCAACATACAATGGGAACTGAGTAAGATCTCACACGCACTTGGCACACAAGTATATTACAAGCTACTAATCATTCAGTTCATACAGTTGTTCAGCAAAGATTACTGTGTCACTAAAACTAATGCCATACAAAGATGCATAGTGGTCACAATCAGATGCAATTCACAAAGTTAAATACTCAGTCCACTGAAGAGGTGCTCAAAAATCACAAAAATATGTTAACTGCCTAAGGTACTTGTATTCTCCTAGTCAACTACAAAATTTTATAACAAATCACAATACACCTAAATATGCCGGCTCTACTAGGAACAAGACTCTGGGAAATAGAAGAACGGCAACAAAAACCCCAAGAGGACATCAACACCCACAAGTAGCTCCACCCTCAACTTAAAATCATGAAATGTCCCCAATGTGTTAAACCAAAATGAGAGAGTTAAAAGCATACCTATGGCACCATGGGTGCGAAGATCTGATGTAAATCACATAATACGAATACAAACAGTAAAATACCTTGGGTTTAATCCCAAGAAGCGCCTAATTTAGTGTCGCGGCACGACAACATTTAGTCATCCTTTATCCCTCCACTTTGACGATTTAAATTGTCGGCCCATCTTTTGATCTTTACATCTTTTAGGTCCATTGGTCAAATGTGAGGGCATAATAAGGAATATTCTATCAAGCCACTTCAAAGACTCAAACCACTTACCTAATTTTGCCTCAAAATTTCGTGTGGGCTCATTGGGCAATAGTAAGGTTCTTAAAAAGCCACTAAATTAACATCGGTCTTTAAGATTCTTGTCCTTTAAGATTGGGGTTGTAGTATACCCTTTTGGAATGATAAACTCCAAAATATAAGAATTTTCTTCCTCATTTTCTAAATTCATTATTTGCTTGGGTGATTTGACTTTCATCACATCCACCAAGCATAATGTTGAAAAGTGGTTCGAATGAGGATTAACACTCAATTTCAGAGTAGCATCCATAATAGTATATTTACCTGAAATGGATAAGAATCTTTAGAAGAATTGTGCTTGATATCTTCTTTTGACTCTAGTACCATTTTGTCATCTTTGGCATCTTTGTTCATGGATAGTTCGGTTGGTTGGGAAATCACCAAGGGTTGCTCAAAATCACAATAGGATTCTTGCTTCTCATCTTCAGACACTTCGGTTAGTATAGATGATTCCACAGATAAGATATCATCTAAACATAATGTAGAAGAGTGCTTTGGATGATTGACCTCGATATCCATCTTCCTTATCCTTTCTCTTTCCTTGTTAAATGCCCTAATGTCTTGACTTATATCACATATGATATCATTCATCATGTCTATATGATCCCACATCAG
Source organism: Capsicum annuum (assembly GCF_002878395.1). Classification (NCBI taxonomy): domain Eukaryota; kingdom Viridiplantae; phylum Streptophyta; class Magnoliopsida; order Solanales; family Solanaceae; genus Capsicum; species Capsicum annuum. The sequence continues at coordinate 26,786,385 of NC_061120.1, read as the reverse complement.
TTAAAGCATAGCTTTAATGCCACTCTTTTTTATGCTTCATTCTTCTTCTTTTTTACGAAAAGACCTATCAAAATCAAAAGAAGAACTAGAATTAGGGTTAGCATAATGAGGGGAGGGGGCATTTAGGCAATCACTCCAATATCTATCTTAACCACCACATAAAGAACAATCATACTCCTGGTAGGATGGAGATGATGCACACATCTCTCTCCAGGGAGCATATCTACAATCTTGCAAAAAGTAAGGTCGATCAATTTATGGACATGGATCATCAGGATAAGATTTTCAACCACCAAGCTCATGTTCATTCCATGATGCCATAGTAATAAGTAAACTAAAATAAAAATCTACCTAACATAAGAAATAAAAGAAAACTAAAAACAAATATTTACAAGTTTGAATTCAAGAAAGTAGGCTAAAATTCCAAACCAAATCAATACGCCAAATTGTTCCCTGGCAACAACGTCATTTTTTATAACGCTCAACTTACATGTCAATTTAGTGCAAGGCAATCATCATCAATATATTTATCCAACTTTGGTGTCGGGTTTGAATCTACAGGGAATAATGTGAGTGTAGATTAAACTAGTTAGAAACTAAAGCTACAAGTTGAATTCAAATAGATGATACGAAAAGAAAAAATTGGGGTTTTGGAGGTTAATAAATAATTGTTCGGACTTAGGGAATTTATACTCACTGACCAGACTTTACCTTAGGTTAATTAACCTTGTTACAGCGTCAATTATTAAATGGAAGGTGGGTAGCTTCCAAGTCTCAGTCAATAATTCACTTCTTACTATGGTTGATTTCTTATCTCAAGAAAATCAAAGAAGGTGCTATCTATCGATTAAAACCAATAGACAATAATTAAAACCTCATAATTATCAAAGATTCCTATTAACTTTAGAATCTTGAACACTTAGAAACTTACCAAGACCTAACCCTAGATCCCATAATTCAGGTTAAAGAAATTTACCCACTCATGGTGTAATAATCGAAACAACTAGTTATATTCATGATTTGAAAGATAAAGTTACCACAAGATGAATAGAAACTAGAGATTCTCATATTAGATCACAATAGTAATCCCAAAATAATGATGATAATCTCTTTAAAATAATTGTTTATTTAAGTCAAGAAACTAGAGAGAGAATATCAAAATACGTGTCTCCAAAAGATGTTCGAAACTCGATAGAAACCCTAAACAATGCTTCAAATAGTTCACCCTAATTATGGAAACAAAATCATAGAGTGCAGCAATTTCTTGGACAGGTGACACCATTCGTTATGCCTTATTAGAAGGCTGATGATTTATCACAAATGTCGTTAGCTCCTCTTTGATTTTGACATTTGCTGCCTTAGGATGACGATGAATTATGATGGACTATCAGATCTTTGATTACTTATTATGAATGCCATCACTTATCTACCTCAGCTCTCATGTTCTGCTTTAGACTGACGACAATTTTGATGCCCTATCAACTCCTTGATGGCTTATCACGAAATGTCTTTACAACTTTCAGCTGAGGTTCACTCTCTGTCTAAGGCTGACGATGAAGCTGATAACTTATCACAGGGCTGACGACTTATCAGGAATGTCGTCAGCCACACTTCTCTTCTTTTTGCTTTAGATTTTAACTCTTTTGCTGCCATCCTTGTTGGTTCTCTAGCATCTTAGCTTCTACTGTAAAATCAAAGATAAAACACTAAAAAATAAAAAAGTTACTTAAGACTTTGCAATAATTCTTATTTAAAAGCATCAAATGTGTTAGCATCAGCTCTCATATTATTTCTCTATTGAATAAGGACATGAATATCTGTAGGTTAGTGGTGTACATATAGCAAGATGAGGAGGAAAATAAGAAATAGGCTAAAATAGGAGAAAGACAGTAATAAATTCAAGTTTTCTAACCGGGTTAGAAGTGGCAAAGTAGTGCCAAGGATGGTAGACAGTGGGGCAGGAGAAAGATATAGGGAAATTCTGGTTCCTATTCTACGGCTAGTGCTCCATATCTTATTCCATCTAGTGATCACTATTTTTAGAGAAACAATAGATTTAAGACATGAGATGACTGGTCTTAGTCTAGTGGGGCCAAGTTAGCTCCATCCTATCCTCTTTGCAGATTCTATGGGCATTTGCACCATATTTTTTATGATTAAAGAAGAAAGAAATGTTTTAGATGTGGCCACCTAGCCATATTCAGAGGAATTGGCCTTCAGGAAATGTTTTTACTTGTGATAACAAGGTCCCGATTACTGCTTCTTCTGCTCACACACTAAAGGGTACTACTTCTGGCTCTAGAGCTAGTTAGAACCATATGTATGCTCTTGCCACCCATCAAGATTTTGAGGCATCTCCCAATAATGTTACTAGTATGCTAAAACTTTTCTCCTCTGATGTCTATTTTCTTCTTGATATCGAGTCTACTTTTTTTATAGGGCCTCTTGTATGGCTATTTATTTTGGTATTAGTCCTGAGTGTATTTCGAATCCTTTCTCTTTGTCCACCCCAGTTGGTCGCTCTATTATGGATGGAGATTCTATAGAGGCTTTGAGGTATCTATCTATGGTAGGAAGACATTAGCGGATTTTATAGAGTTGAAAATGTTGGACTTTATTGTCTTTTGAGGATGGATTGGTTGCACTTATCCTATGCTTCTCTTTATTTTTTGACCTAAAGGGTTAGTTTCCAATTCCCAAATGAGCTAGTGATTGAATGGAAAAATAGTTCCCTTATGCCCAAGGGAAGGTTATATCTTATCTCAGAGCCCAGAAATTAAATTCCAAGGTGTGTCTTTATTATTTAGTGCATGTTAAGGATTCAAGATCTGAAGATCTTTCTTTGTAATCTATCCCAGTAGTCTGTGAGTTTCCCAAAGTGTTTCTTGATGATCTACCTAGTTTTTCTCCTGATAGGGAAATAAATTTTGGGATTGATCTTCTTCTGCACACTCGTCCAATCTCTATGCCTCCTTATAGGATTGCTTTGACTAAGTTAAAGCATCTTAAGGAGCAGTTGAAATATCTTCTTAATAAGGAATTTATTTGTCCTAGTTTGTCCCCGTGAGTTTTTCCCATGCTCTTCGTGCATAAGAAAAATGGGTTCCTCCAAATGTCTATAGACTACTATCAATTAAATAAGGTGGTTGTGAAGAATAAGTATCCCTTCCTAGTATTGATAATCTATTCGATCAGCTTCATGGTGCTAAGTTCTTTTCTAAGATTGATCTTTAGTTGGGTTACCATCAGTTAAATATTAGGGAGGTCTATATCCCTAAGACTACCTTCGAAACTCGAAATGATCATTTTGAGTTCTTGCTCGTGTATTTTGGTTTGACTAATGCCCTACCGACATTCATGGATCTTATGAATCAAGAATTCCATCAATTTTTGTATTTGTTTGTCATTGTATTTATTGATGATATTTTGGTGTACTCTAAGAGTGATTTGGATTATGCTGGTCACATTCGTATGGTGTTGCAGACCCTTAAGAAGTAGCAATTGAATGTTATATTCTCTAGTGTGAGTTCTAGTTGAAGTAGTAATTGTATGCTATATTCTTTAAGTGTAAGTTATGATTGAATGTTGTGACTTATCTAGGTCATGTTGTTTCTAGGAACGGGATCATGGTGGAGCCACAAAAAGCTACGGTGGTTAAAAAGTGGTCTAAACCCACCACTTTAATCGATACTCAGAGTTTCTTAGGTTTAGCCAGTTATTATAGAAGGTTTGTGGAAAGTTTCTATTCTATTAATGCCCCATTGACTAAGCTGACTCAAAAAAGGCAAAGTTCTTATGGTCAGATGCTTGTGAGGTTAGTTTTGAGAAGTTGAAGGATAAGTTGACTTCGTATTTGGTTTTGACCCTACTCGAGGGTACCAGTAGTTTTTTTGTTTATTGTGATGTGACCTACCTAGCACTAGGTTTTATTTTGATACAATATAGAAAGATGGTTGCATATGCTTCAAGGCAGTTGAAAGTTCATGAGAAGAACTATCTAACGCATAATTTGGAATTATTAGCTATGGTGTTTGCTCTAACGATCTGGCGCCAATACTTGTATAGGTTTTATGTTGACATGTTCCCAAACCATAAGAGTTTGAAATATGTGTTCACCTAGAAGAAGTTGAATCTCAGGCAAAGGAGATAGCTTGAGTTGCTCAAAGGTTACGACATGAGCCATTATTATTATCCAGGTAAAGCTAACAAGGATGAAGACACTCATAGATGATTTTCCATGTGAAGCTTGTCATGTATGGATAAGGAAAAGTAAGGTTTGATGAAGTATATTCATAGTTTGGATAATCTTGGACTCCATATCTTGGATTTCAAGGATGGTGGTATGATTTTTCAAGAATTGGTGAAGTCATCTCTAGGTGCGGAGGTGAATTAGATGCAAATTTTGAATCTTGTCTTGATGTGGATTAAGGGTGACGTAGGCCAGTAGAAAGTGATGGCTTTTGAAATATGATAAGGGTATCTTGAGATACCAAGATAGGTTATGTGTTCCTATTTTTGATGGGCTACGATAGAGAATCTTAGAGGAAGCTCATGAGTTAATGTATATTGTTAATCCTAGTTCTAAAAAGATGTATCATGACTTGAAGGATATTTATCAGTGGAATAACATGAAGAGGGATTTGGCCAATTTTGTGGCTAAATGCTTGGTGTGCCAACAAATGAAGGTACATCTCATGAGGCCTGGTGGTTTGATTTAAGATATTGTATTACCCGTGAGGAAATGTAAAGTGATTAACATGTATTTATCATATGTCTACCATGGTCTCATGGTCCATTGGATTCGATCTAGGTTATCATGGATAGGATGACTAAATCTGCTCAATTCTTGTCGATGAGGACCAATTTCTCTTTTGAGGATTATGCATAGTTATTCATTGAATAGATTGTTAAGATGCATGGTGCTCCAGTTTCCATCATTTCTAATCGAGGCTTCTAGTTCTTTGTCTTATTTTGGGCATTCTTTTCTAAGAGGTTTAGGAACTAAAGTGATCCTTAGCGTCACTTTCCACCCAAATACGGATGGGAAAGCGAATAGGACATTCAGATGATGAAAGATATTCTAAGGTCTTGTGTGCTTGATTTTTGTGCTAGTTTGGTTAATCACTTGCCCTTCATAGAGTTTGCATATAGTAATAGCTATCACTCTAGTATTGGAATGGCTCCTTTCAAGTCTCTTTATGGTAGAGGTTTAGGTTTACTATTGGGTGATTTAAGGTCGAGAATAAATGTTTAGGCCTGGACTTTGTTTACCAAGACACAAAGAAGGTGAAGGTGATTCTAGATAGGCTTAAGATTGCACAAAATGGCCAAAAGTCTTGTCCAGATATAATGCAAAGGGACTTGGAGTTTGTGTAGATTATTTGTTGTTCTTGAAGGTTTCTCCCATGAAGGAGGTGATGCAGTTTTGAAAAAAAGGGAAGCTCAGCCCCTATTTTGTTAACCCATATCGTGTTTTGAAAAAAGTTGGGAAAGTTGCTTATTGTAATGCCCCGAATCTGATACCTGGAACGCTACATGGTGCTAGCAATCTCGAAGGACCATAAGCTAACCCATGACTGATCTCTGTAACTTAGCACTGCGTAATATATTGTATAAATATGAAATAAAAGGGCTGACAGGCCATAAGTTTCAAATATCTTATAAAACATAACATCCGAAAATACAGTATATCAATACCAAAACTGTCTGAACATGCTAGTCTGAAAGCCTCTAAACTGTTTGAAAACTGTAGAGTTGATGGGCTATTTCCCCAACTAACTTTGACTGCTAAAACAAAAATAATGAAGTAATGAAATAATCATACTATCCTCGAATGATGAGGACTCACTGCAAATCTACTGCTGCTGGCTGAATCTGAAGCTAAGTGCGATCGAGAACTTGAGCATCCAAACCTATGGTACAAAACACCATAGCGCAGAAGAAAAGTATATGTCAGTATGTCTGAATGTACTGGTATGCAAAGTTAGGTAGGCTGAATGCATGTGGCCTATATGCATAAACATTACTAGCTGACTGAATAACATGAACGTGAGAATACATGCATGACTACATAACTGTAAATGAGATCGTAGTAATACTGACTACTGAGTATGAATACTGATAACATGAGTTTTGTATAACTGATATACTATTAACTGGATGACTGTATCTGACAGTCCTAATTCTGATGGAACTAGCTGAGTTCCATACTGAACTAAGTGATTGTATCTGACAGTCCTAAATCTGAATTACTATCTGAATTCTTTCACTGAGACTAAGACTGAGACTGTGGGAAGTAATCATCTAACCGATATGCCATGAATTTGAACTGGTGAGGGTTCATCCTGTAACCCCAGCTGGAAGGGTGTCAGTATCGTGCCACGGGTAAAGACAAACTATGAGTTAACACTCTCTGACTGGGAGCTCTTCCATAAACCCCTCCTAGTAGGAAAACTCAAACATGATGTTTAATCCCTAGACTCGTAGGGGTACATCTCAACATACACTATATACATAGTTCTAGAATTAAAGGATTGCTTCTAAGGATCACACCCTCTACTGGATCACAGGTGAGCCCTCATCCCTCGATTCACTCTATACTGAATCTTACCCCTTAACAAATAGATACTAAACTGATTTCCTAGTTCATACTAGGCTTGACTAAGCTTCCACTGATCGTGTTACTAACTGAACAGGACTGATTTCACTAAGTTTCGTTGACTAATGGAATACTATTGAGATCTGATAACTGACTGAGATTACTGAAATTACTGAGTACTGTGAAGGACTGGACTGATTGTAAATTTACTGAGCTTTCCTGAGTCATGTGACTGACCGAATTCTAAGGATCATGGCTTGACTGAGAGTATATTGAAAACTAACGCTAGCTCTAGGCACATAGCTAAATTGTTGAGTACAAGTACCCCCAGGACTCGATAGCATGATACTGACAAGACATGACACTTCTTGAACACATGACCATAGTCAATAATTCATAGTACAAACATTGGGGATTTTTATGAAGTATTTGTATGTCATAAGCTTACACATGAATAGGAATACATATAAACATGTCATAATTTCATAATTCTAATCTCATGAGAATTCCACCAAACCATTTAAATTCATAACAATAACATGGAGGTCATTGTGAACATAAGGGTAAATCATGGATTCATCAATTTGGTCGCAATTAAGTCATAAAGCATAATTCATATTCTTTTACGCATTTTAGCAAACACCTTGCATGCATAACTTGAGGCTTAGGCATGAACATTAAAATAATAAATCATGGCAATATTTTTCACTTCAGATACAAGAATTCCAATCACATGCTAACATAATTTCATTATATGTATTAAAGATTTCAACTTGACAATTATACAACAACATAAACATGGATATGATTCAATTCTTAACATGGAAGTCAAAATTTATATTTTTGAAAGGGTTTCTTGAGCTTCATGGGTGAAAGGAAACCATGAATCAACACTTTACATAACTTAGATTGAAGTTTCTTGAGGTTTAACGGAGGAATCTCCTGGATTAGAACCTTCAATTGAAAATCCTAGACATGTTCTTAAGGGAATTTAAGAGAAACAACTATATTTTGGTGAAAACCTAGTTGTATCTCGTGTTATAGGCTTATATAGGGGTGTTAAATTGACCCTTTATCCCTTACAGACACAAATGTTTAATGACTAAAAACTAGGCATCGACACGATTGGCGACGCGGTGTGTCAATGGCGCCGATGCGATACTCGACGCCTCGCACCATGATCATGCCAAGCCTCTATACTTTTTGCTCTGGAAACCTACAACAATATTAACCAATATGACAGATAATGTGCCGCGCCAAGATTACGTTGGTCCACTATTTTGGGATACCAAACATGGTCTAAACGAGGTCCAAAAAATCAAAAACTTGTCCAGGAACACCTATTGACCTCCTTGACCATGAATTAGCAAGAATACCAAACATTAAAGGACATTAAGGTCGCGAAATGAGATTGTCAACTTTTAAAGGCCAAAAATAAACTAAGTCTGGAAATTTAGCTAGAATTTTCTAACTCTAGGACCCCCTTGAAAAGCTTAAAGGACTGAATTAATCTTAGGAATTTTGTGGGGTCTTACAATATCTCCGCCTTGGGAACATTTGTCCTCGAATAGGACTGACTGAGATGGGAGAAATGATAAGTTAAAGTACATACTGGACATAAACAACTGAGACATGAATACATGACTGACATGAGTGATAAGCTGAATGTATTATACTGAATATGCATATCTGATGCATGAATACATGACTGAACTGACACATGAACATATGACTGAATTTGCAATGGTAATTGATTCCAAGTTTATAATAGAAATCTGAGAATGGAACCAAGTGAATTCATGGAAGACTGTTACCTTAATCTGAAAATACTGATGAACCCGAGATCACTTAATGGGCATGCGCGAATGGGAACATGGGAACATATCTGAGCCTAAAATATGGTCCTTAAATACGTGGCTTACGGTTGAGGTCGGAGTTTGAGGGTCAACTTATGAGTACCCCTTACTTCTAATTGTATTCACTACGAAGAGAGAGAGTGGAATGTTTATATCATAAAAGTTTAGGGGATTATGGTGTATCTCCCCCTTAGGACACTAGGTCCCTCAAAGAATACTGATTTTAATGAGATACTAAGGAAAACAAAGGCGATGTAGAAGACACCTATAAACTAAATTGTGACTGAATATCTGGGATCTGAAACTAAGATATGATACATGAACTAAGCTGAGCATGCAACTGCCTGGTTGGTCAATCTTAGAATGATCACATTCGTGGGACTTCGGATTGTGTGACTAGATGGAACGAAGGGAAACCACACCATTAGAACTTGTTCGCCTGACCGTTAAACTAAATTACTGGCTTCTTAAATTAACTCATACTAAAAACTTATACTTAACTGAAGTACTTCTCTGGCACTTTTTCAACTATACTCTTCACCTTATTAGAACATATCACTCAAGACTACCAAAAATATTTGTATGGGTATTGAGCACGACTGTTTAAATATAATGCTTATCTGATTAACTGAAGGACTGATAGCTAAATAATGGGTTTGCAAGACTTAACTAAACTTAGTCTGAACAAATAGACTGAAACTGTAGAGTATAATTCATAGAAGGTAATGACTGACTGGTAATATAAGGTAACTGAGTATGAGTGAGTAAAAACTATATTACCTTAAGAATACAAGATCAGACGTCTAACATATTTTGGAAACATTATGTAAACTGGGGTACTGAATTACTAATAACTAAGTAACTGATAGCCATATGCTATGGTTGGGAAATCCTGAAACTAAACTAAGTTACAGAACTAATTACTGGGCTAGGACTGGGACTGATATTGTAGGTAAGATGGTAATTGAGATTGTAATCGTAAGTAAGACTATAACTAAAACTGAATGATAGTTTCTGATAATCGAGGTTTGGACTATTACTTAAGTACTAAATTTTAACGGCTAAATAACTGATAACTGAAAGCCATGGCCCTGTAGGACTATCTGAGTCCTTTATAGAATATTGATTACTGAATTGGTGTTGTAACTGAGGCCTGAGGGGTAGAGAATAAACACCATGGATTCACTAAGAGGTCTAAACTAAGAGTATACATGACATAATTTGAGTTTGGCTGATCACTAGGTGTAGAGCATGAGTCATAAGCTGTATGACCTAAGCCTGGAATATCTGTGTACATGGGACATTATTCATAACACTGGGTCAACTCAAAATCCTCATACTAAGAACTTGAAACACACACTATTCTATAAAAAGCACATGGATATAAGTTGTATTCATGGGACTGAAATGTAAAGCATCCGTAAGTATCGTGATGGTTGAAGAACAAAACTATGCGTTGAGGTTGGAATGGGTCGGGAATAATCTTCCCTCATGGATTTCCTGCACATACTAGCATTACTGCTAGATCTTATAGGCCTAACTTTCAGAGATATAATGGTCGGACAATCCTTGTATACCTGCCGAGCAATAATGGGCTGACCCAATGGGTGAAGACTGAGAAAGGTCCTGTTAATATTTGGTCTGACCTTAAAGTTGACTGTTATGTAAAGAGTTATAAAAGGAAAAGAAGCTCCTAAATCTGAAGAAACATGAACATCAAATGAGGGATCGATAACATACCAATGGCCGCATTAAGAGGATTTTACTGATTCTGTCAAGACTAAAGAGCATAGAGTCTGTTCGGGCGTTGCCCACTAATAGCGCTGGAATTTGCACCCTGCTGATTCGGGAGATCGGACTAGGCTGAAGGAAGACCATGCTGACTTTGAGGGTTGAGTTTAGGACAGTCTCAAACCTTGTGACTTGACTCACCACATCCAAAACACACAAAACTGCCGGCTCTACACACCCCCTTATGATATTTACGACACTCTTCTCAAAGTGGTTTAGTAAAACTCTTACTCTCACTACCTAGGCTTTGGAGCCTGGCATCCCATCCCTATGGTCATTTAGGAACTTTGGTACTGGCGCACTATCTGAGGATGGAACTGGGACTAAAAATTTCTGACTATACTGAGAGCGGTTATCACCCTACGACCCTGGCTGAGAAAAACTATAGCTACCTGTTCTGTCTCTCTTATTCTTTCTCTCCTTCTTCTTAAGCTTCTGCTCTTCAATTTGTTAAGCATGGACCATAGGCATAGATATGTATATCTCCTTAATCAGCATCACAGTCCTGCACTTCTTAACCACTCTACCTAATACCCCAGACATAAACTTTCTCATTCTGGATCTATTGTCTACTACTACATAGGGAGCATACCTAGCTAACTAAGTAAACTTGAGAGAGTATTTTTTTATACTCAAGCTACCTTATCTGAGATTGATGAACTCTAAAACTTTGGCTTTTTTTGCTTTAGGGGAAAGAATCGGTCTAGGAAGGCAATAGCAAACTCTTCCCACTCTATGGGCTCTACATCTGTACCCCTATCTACCTTTTACTTCTTAAACCACATATGAGCTATATCTTGTAGCTGATAAGAGTCTAACTCAATACTTTTATTGGAAGTCACTCCTATGATATCTGTGACTTTCTGAACTTGGTCGAGGAACTCCTGTGGATCCTCTTTGGATTTAGAACCTAAGATTAGGGGAGGATTCATTCGGGTGAAGTCCCAAATCCTGGATGAAATAGTATTAGCCACTGAGTCAGCTGGAATAGTAGCTGGTCATTCATTCTAAGTTGTGACTGACTAGGCTAGAGTAGTGAATGTAGTTCTGAATTCTGCAAGGGAGACATGCTCGTCCAGGGGATCTGCCTAAACGTGCTGAGGGGTTGACTAATTTTCATTTCTTGTTTTGGGAGGCATATTATGTAAACATAAAGGGAGAAACATATTATACTAAGAGTTAAATTTGAGCTCATGCTCACTGGCATGACATGAATATTGAAAGAAGGGAAACTATTCCTGAAACATCATATAGCCTCTTGTACATAAATATGGTGCACAACATACCCATGCACAAGACTCTACTAAATGCGGATATTCAGACTTCCTAGGACTCTATTAAACCTGGCTCTGATACCAAGTTTGTAACACCCCAGATCTAATACCTAGAATGCTACACGATGCTAGCAATCCCAAAGGTCCACAACCTAACCCATGACTGAAATCTGTAACTGAGCGCTGCATAATATACAGTATAAATATGGAATAAAAGAGTAGAAAGGCCATAAGTTTCAAATATCTAATATAACATAACATCTAGAAATACAGTATATCAATACCAAAATTGAAATAAACTATCTGAACATGCTAGTCTGAAAGCCTCTACACTGTCTGAAAACTATGGAGTTGATGGAACACATCCCCAACTAACTTCGACTACTAAAACAAATATAATGAAGTAATGAAATAATCATGCTATCCTCGAATGATGAGGATTCACTGTAAATCTACTGTTGTTGGCTGAATCTAATGCTAAGTACGATCGGGAATTTGAGTTTTCGAACCAATGGTATAAAATACCAAAGCGTAGAAGAAAATCATGTGTCAGTATATCTGTATGTACTGGTATGCAAAGTGAGCTAGGCTGGATGTATGGGGTTCATATGCATGAACAATACTAACTAACTGAATAACATAAATATGAGAATACATGCATTAATAAGTAATTGTAAATAAGATTGTGATAATACTGACTACTGAGTCTGAATATTGATAACATGAGTTTCATATAACTAATATACTATTAACAGACTGATTATATCTGACAGCCCTGATTCTAATAGAACTAGCTGAGTTCCGTACTGAACTGAGTCACTATATCTGACAGTCCTGAATCTGAAGACCTATTTGAGTTCTTTCACTGAGACTAAGACTGAGACTGTGGAAAGTAATCATCTAAGTGATATGCCCCATATCTTAACTGGTAGGGGTCCAACCAATAACCCCAGCAAGAAGGGTATCAGTACCGTGCCATGAGTAAAGATAAGTTGTGAGTTAACCCTCTTTGACAAGGAGCTCTTCAGTCAACCCCTCCTAGTAGAAAAACTCAAATGAGATCTATAATCCTTAGACTCATAGAGGTACATCTTAACCTACATTGTCTACATAGTTCTGGAATGCAAAGATTGCTTCTAAGGATCACACACTTTACAGGATGATAGGTGAACCCTCATCCCTGGGTTCACTCGGTGCTGAATCCTACTCTCAACTGAATAGCTACTAAACAAATTTCCTAGTTCATACTACGATTTACTGAGCTATCACTGATCATGTTACTGACTGAACTGGACTAATTTCACTAAGTTTCATTGACTGACAAAGTACTACTGAGATCTGATAACTAACTGAGATTACTAAGTGTTGTGAAGGACTAGACTAATACTGAATTTACTGAGTTTTCCTGAGTCATGTGACTGAATGAATTCTAAGATTCATTGCTTAACTGAGAGTATATTTAAAACTGACGCTGGCTCTAGGCACATAGCTAAATTGTCGGGTACAAGTACCTCCCGGACTTGATAGCATGATACTGACACGACATGATACTTCTTGAATACATGACCATAGTCAATAATTCATAGTACAAATGTTGGGGATTTTCATAAAGTATTTGTATGTCATAAGCTTACACATGAATTGGAATACATATAAACATATCATAATTTCATAAGTCTAATCTCAAGAGCATTCCACCAAACTATTAAAATACATAACAATAACATGGAGGTCATTGTGAACATAAGGGTAAAGCATGGATTCATCAATTTGGTCGCAATTGAGTCATAAAGCATAATTCCTATTCTTTTAGCCATTTTAGGAAACACCTTGCATGTATAACTTGAGGCTTAGGCATGAACATTAAAATAATACATCATGGCAACATTTTTTTACTTTAGATACAAGAATTCCAATCACATGCTAACATAATTTCATTATATGTATTAAAAATTTCAACTTAGTATTCCTACAACAATATAAATATGGATATGATTCAATTCATAACATGGAATTCAAAATTTATATTTTTGAAAGGGTTTTTTGAGCTTCATGGGTGAAAGGTACCCATGAATCAACATTTTACATACCTTGGATGGAAGTTTCTTGAAGATTAATGGTGGAATCTCCTAGATTAGAACCTTCAATTGAAAACCCTACACTTGTTCTTGAGGGAATTTGGAGAAACAACTATAGTTTGGTGAAAAACTAGTTGAATCTCCTGTTATAGGTTTATATGGTGGTGGGAAATTTACCCTTTTCCCTTAAAGACATGGACGTTTAAATATCTAAAAATTAGGCATCGACACGATTGGCGACACGGCGCGTCAATGGCACCAACGCGATACTTAATGCATTGCGCCATGATCATGCCAAGCCTCGGTAGTTTTGGCTCCGGCAACTAGAAACAATGTTAACCAATGCGATAGGAAACATGGCACACCAAGATTGCATTGGTCCACTATTTTGGGACACCAAACATTATCTAAACGTAGTTTGAAAAATTTAAAACTTATCTGGGAACACCTATTGACCTCCTTGATCATGAATTAGCAATAATACTGACCATTAAAGGAAATTAAGGGCACAAAATGAGATTTTCAACTTTTGAAGGACAAAAATAAACTAAGTCTGGAAACTTAGCTAGAATTTTCTAAGTCTGGGACCCCCTTGACAATCTTAAAGGACTGAATTAAGCTTAGAAATTTTGCGGGGTCTTACACTTATGTATTGGAATGACTTCTAGTTTGGGTTCTTTGTCTTCGGTCTTTCATGTGTAAATGTTAAATAAGTGCGTGGGTGATTTTTTTCTTGGTCATTCATTTGAAGAGTGTTGGTGTTTTGGATTCATTGTCTTACGAGGAAGTTCAAGTGGTGATTTTAGATCAGTAAGTCCACCGGTTGTGAGCAAAGGACATGGATTCGATAAAGGTTCTATAGATTAATCAAACACGTAAAGAAGCTACTTGGTAAGCTGAAGAGGACATAAAGTTTAAATACCCATTCTTGTTTCCTACTTTGGATAATCGTGCTTGAGGTATGTGCATTCCTTGAAATCTTTGTTTTTTTGTTAAAGGTAAGTTTAGTTGTGTTTGGATTCAAATCGTGCTAATAATTGACATGTCCTATCATTCGAGGATGAATGATCCTAAGGAGAGGAGTATGCAACACCCTGGATTCTTGGTCCTTGAAAATTTCTAAAATTTTATCCTCACTGTCCTGATTATGACTTACCCTATGAGTAGTAGGGAGTATTTATGAGTCGTTGGACTCAATAGGTATCTTGATTAGTATGTGTGGCTAAGTTTTATGTTTTGAGTATGAGTGGCCCCAACAAGTTGCAGGGACTCATTACAAGTCATGATGTACTTTCAATAAAGGAACCAGTGCATGTTCAAAGTGTTGTTATCCTGGTGATGACTAGGACAGTACGAGTCGCAGGGTCTCCTAATGAGTCATATGATGTGATACATAGGGTCAACAATATGTATACCAAATGACAATATATCGACTACGACTCGTGGTAACAAGTCCTTATGAGTCGCAAGGTCACTCGTAGTGACTAAGTGGTAATTTTAAGTATTTTCATTAAGAGAATTTTGGTCAATTCCCTTTTTCCCTTATTTAATATCCACGACCATAAAGCCCTAAATTTATTATTCATAACATAATCAAAACACTCTCAAAACTCACTCAAATTTCCTCAAGCAAGATATATGGGGTTTCCAAGAAATTGATCATCTAAGGGCTCAAGGGTTGATTTCCCTCAATAAACCTTGGTATTTCAGGCATGTTACTCTTCCCCAGCCTTTATTTTTTGAAAAGAATGTGTTTTACATAGCTTAAATTGTATGGACTTAAATGTGGATTTTGCTATGGTTGAGGGCTTTGACATGTATGATTTCTAAATTTTTTTTCCATGATTTATTATATATTGGTTATGCTTAATTAATGGTTTTTGAACTTGTGGATTGCATGGGTATGGTGAATAAACAAAGGTTCCATGGTTTCCCCAAATAGATGCTTTGAAATTTGAATGGGTTTTGAATAATGGTGTTCCATCAACCTACTTATGTAAATGGATTTGAATTGGGAAATTGTCAATTGGTTTGACTCACTCATCTATGAAATTGCATTGCATAAAAGGTTAAATAATGAACATGAATTTTGAAGGCCTTGTTTGCTATATTTTGATTTAATGAACAGAGAGGGTCAAGGCATTCCCCCATAATTGATTTGGTAAATTAAAGGAGGTCGAGGGATTCCTCCAATTGGATTTAATGAGAAAAGAGCTTTGAGGCATTCCCCCAAGTTAATGTGATTATTATGGCATAGAGATAAGTTTGCAAGTGTAAGGGTATGAAGATACCCATGTGTGTCTTTACGATTGGTTCATTGATTAAAAAATAGGATATGGGAAACTTGTTTTAAATTGGTCTTAATAGGGTTTATGGTTCTAAGTCGTGAATGTATGAGTCTTAGATGACTTATACCGGAAACTTATGTTTACCAACGTGAGGTATGGTCTTGATGACCTGTGTGCATGGTTCACACTATTGATATATTTGTATCTTGAATTGACGTGGGGATGGGGCATTCCCTGGTATTCGTTGATACCTACGGTTCATACAGCTAACAAGCGTTGGGGCTCTTTCATCAGGGGAAGATGAACCTATATAGCCTAGGGCGCCTATTTTTTACGGTTAAGATACATAGTCCAGGATAATGTTTTACTTTATGCTAAGTCTTTCTCCCAATCCTGGCATATTATTTATATATGTAAACGATGTTGATTATATTATTTTGAATTGGGTTTGACTTGACATTAGTTTGTACCCCATCCTTGAGTTACATGCCAGTGTTCAACCTACTAACCATCTTCGAATGTTATATCCCTACCCGATGCAGGCACCAAAGATACTTCTACTTTTTCTGAGCAGAGTTAGATGGATCAGCTCAGTTCATCAGTTATTATGGTAAAGTGATGAGCTTCCATTCTCTAGATGACTTGGTCATTTCATCAGTTTCCATTCATATTTCAGAATTGAAGAGTTCACATTATCATTAACATTATCATAGTCATTATCAGAATTGGGGGCCTTTCCCGACTTACATTGGTTTTTGGTATTGTTTAGAGGCTTGTTGATATTGCTGTGGTTGGATGTTATTGGCTGACATTTCATAAACTTTGTGTTTTTATCTTATCTTATTGTATGTTCGGAATTCAGTCGATAATAGATGTGTTATGTCTTGTTTGGTAAGGAAAAAAGGGTGGTCTCCGACCCTTAATGTACTTGAGATACCCGTCATAGCCAAGCCCTGATTTGGGTCGTGACAATATTGATCCTTACATAATTCTAAGATACATTGGCAGTGTGTCCTATGTGTTAGATCTACCCCCAGACTTAATATCATTGCACCTAGTTTTCCATGTGTCCTTGTTGAAGAAGTACATTGGTGATCAAATGATAGTTGTGCCATTAGATATTATAGGTGTGAAGGATAGTCTTTCTCACAAGAAGGTCGCAGTTGAGATCATTAACCATCAGGTTTGTAAGTTGAGAAATAAGGAAGTCATTTTCATGAAAGTTGTTTGGAGGAATCAATTAGTTTACGGAGCTGCTTGGGAAGGAAAGGCAGATATATTGACCAAGTACCCTCACCTTTTTCCTTCTAATTTAGTTTCATCTTGAGGTAACAGTTTTCTCCTTAGTATTCTATTAAGTTTCATGTCCCTTTGTTTTTTTCATGTCTTAGTATGCGTGCATGTTTCATGAATTGAGTTTAGCCTATATTTCACTAAAAAATCTGTTGTTCTGTCAGTAATTAACTTTAAGAATTTAGTTTTTGGATTGCACCACTCTATCTATTTTTAAACTTAGTTAGTCTTCATTCGAGGATGAATGCTTTCAAAGTGGAGATATTATAGCAACCCATAATCCCCTAAGATCATATGTCAGACTTAGAATAGAAAACCAGTTGGAAACCAATTTTTTTTTTGCTTAGAACGATCGATAACGACGACCCATTGTGAGATAGAACAAGTCATTCTGTCGCTCATTCCAAGCATATCAAGTCATGAAAGTTGACATTTTAACTCAGTGGGCACAAATTGATGCCACACCTTATTGGGAGATCTCATCAGTCATGGTATATAGTCAGGGTCACTAGGAAATCTTAGCCTAGGAACCAACAACTTACGGTGACAACCAACGAGTCATTTAATATGGTCGTTGGGACAGAATTAGAGACCCAAACAAAAGTCCGAATGAATACAATTCAAACCAATGACTTGTATCTTCATTGAATGGGTCATTGGGTGACTCATCCAATGCAGTCAGTAGTTTATAAAATTAATTTCCCAAGGATAGTTTCACACTTTTCTTATATCCAAATCTTACACTACGTCATTTTAAGAATTCCTAGGAGGGTATTAAAGGGAGGAAAGGGTTTTTTCCATCATTATCCTTAAACACTTAGAAAAAATATCAAAAAGTCATTCATCTTCTCAAGACAAAAAATAAAGGGGTTATTCACCAAAGGCTTCAAGATGCATATTCTTAGTAAGAATTCTCCAAACTCTCAGTGTGTAGGTACTCAATAAGGGTCTCCTTTCACCCTCATGTCTAAAGTTAGTTTTAAAGTTCTATTTCTATGAACTCCATGAACTAGGTTAAGGCCTCAAATATCCTAATTTATGATTCTTTTGGTATCCATGTTATGGAATACCATTATGACTATGAATAGCTCTTTTATGCATGAGTTTATATATGATTTTCAAAAATACTTGGAGTGATATGAACACACAATCCTAGATATTTTGAAATTATCATGAACTATCCAATTGATGCACGGTTTTAGATAAAATTTAATACACATTTTTTCATGATTTTTTATGAGACAATAAAATGAATATAACTAGTTCTATGATCTATCATATTTACCAAGAGTAAACTGAACTAGTTCATATGTTTTCCACAGACTTCAATATAATTATAAGCACACGTGTATTATTATAGGGGTAGTGCTTAGTGAGGAAAGGACATGGGTTTAGTCATCTCAAGTCCCAAACTATACGCCAGCATAGGTTAAGGGGTCATCAACCAGTTGACAGTGTTTTTGTTTGCTCGAATAGGATTATGAGTAAATTCACGACAGTTATGATTCTTGTGGTTGGCAAGGTATAGGACACCCTCCCAAATTGGGCTATAATTTAGATTCTATATTTCTCACATGGTCTATGTCAGTTACAAAAATCTCCGATAATTTTTTACTCAGTATTTGTACATGACCTTTAGTTCAGTTTTCACTTGCTTAAAACTATAACTTTCAGATTATTGTTTCTGATCAGTATATATGCATCTCATACAGGTTCATTGAACTTAGGTTCAACATTGCATTCAGTTTTGCATCAGTATAGTAAATTAATATTTCCAACATGTTCAGGCTATTTTACAGATGCATATCTCATATTCTTAGTACATTTAGAGTACTGATCATATACTTTCTCTTTATTTTGTATCATCTTATGATATTGGTTTGGAAGCTCAACATCAAACCCAAAATTAGTACACTTCAGTGTCATTTCAGCAATTATCAGTGGTGAGCCCTCATCATTCGAGGATGAAAGTCATTATTTTTTATTTTAGTCTTTTACTTCAGATATTTAGAGTTAGCTGGGGACTTATCCCAGCAACTCTTCATTTAGTAAAGGCCTTCCGACTTAGCATCAGACATTTTAGCTTTTTGTTTCAATATTAGTATTTTGCTTAGACTTCTTGATGTCATTATTTATCTGAGATCTAATTTAATTCAAGTATTTCTTATATTCAGTGTTAGTAGTATTTATGTTATGTCATGGATTAGCTTGGGGTCACTTATGACTTTAAGCATCGTATTACGTCCAAGATGTAGGCTTGGATCATGACATATCTTCTCTTCCATATATCCATTATCTTCTACTGATCCCTTATTAGGTGATGATAAATAAATTGATAAGTAAATTACTAGATTTTTCTAGTCAGGCCAAAAGACTAGGAGCAAGCTTGGGAGGCCTAACAAAACTCATGTTATCGCAATAATGATGAAGGTGAAAATTATTGAAGACTCTCAAATAGATGATAACCTTTCAAGTTAGGTAATAACGGGATATAATAACTATTTTCTTCCTATGAATTCATTTCATGAAGGCCAAGTATTTCAATAATGTTCACCTGTTTAAATTTAAATACAATAAAGGTCAAGCTCCATGAGAAAAAATATTATGTAAAATCAAGGAGAAAGTGGAATGCAATATACTCTAGAAACAAGAAAATTAGTCTATGTTGGGACCACTTTGGTGCATAACATTTTGAAAATGATCTGCATAACCAAATTAGCTAAAAGAGGCTTTTAACTATGAAAATTGAAATCAGAATATACTGTAGACTCAAATTGATGTAGAGACTAAGACATATAGAGGTGAACAAGATGTACAAAACTAAAAAAGATAGGGCCATATGGTCCCAAATATTGTAAAATTGTTCTCTGTTAGTTAAATTTGGATTTTTTTAGGACCAGGGGGAGGATAGTGAAGATTTTGGAAAGTGTGTCTAACTCAAAGACATGCCGTTCAAATGATCATTTTTTACTTTTTGAGATATCAAAGAAAAATTTTTAGTAGAAAAGAGAGTATTTATACTTGGTATTCAAGAGGATGCCATATGCAACAATAACAACAATAACACTTAACTAGAAGATATTGATCATATCTTCAGTGAAAGAGAACATGCTAGAGAGTTTAGAAGTACTTTATTGAGATTTCAAAAATAAATACAAGCCTCAAACTCAAAATGATCCTACTCAACTGGTGGAAATTCAAGAATCATAACATTATAGAAAAACTCATAACTAGGACTCTTTGAAACATCTTAACTTGAAAATTATGGAAAATCAAAATAGAAAAAAGTTTTAAAATAATACTCCTCTCTTTAAGAACAAAAATCTAATAGCTTAAATTTTCTCTTGCAATTCATCACTAAAAATTTTGAAAATACTTATGAGGGAAGAGATTCAAAAACAATATATATGAAGCTAGTAAAGCCACTCAAAATCAAAAATCAAGCATTGGGGTAGAATGAGTTAAAACACGGGCTCATGCAGTAAAATTAATGTGATAGAAGTTGTATGCAAAGCATTTGTGGAGGAGGAAGACGGGTTATAGACTACCAAGAAAGATTCTTACCTTCATATTCAATCCCACTAATAATACGTCACGGCCCGAGACTACACCTTAGTCGTAACATGGTGCCTAGAGTCAAAAGTGACTCCAAGCTAATCCATGGTTTGACGTAAGTTATGAATACTAAAAGGAAAGTAACAAACATTGGGCAGAAGCTAACTGCAACAGACTAATAATGAATAGTAATAAAGTCAATGCTAATACTATCTAAAATACTTGATGAAACTGAAAATCTAAACATCTGTCTAAAAGTCTCTAAGTATGATGAGTTGTTGGGACAGGTCCCCAACTAACTCTGACTAACTCAAATAAATGAAATAATTGGATAACTAAACAAATAAATACTGAACACTTGGTAAAGCAAATTTGAACTGAACATAAACTAAAATTGAACTAAGGATTGTGGGAGGTAACAATAACCGACTTACCCCAACCTGAGCAAATCGGGATCCAACCAACCTATAACACCAATTGGACGTGTGTCAGTACCATACCAAGGGTACCAACATTAGCTAGCGTGGATCCACTAAATTGATGTCCCGAAGGGCAAGGGTGTTACGCATCTACTAATGGGGGAACCCTTATGACCTACGATGGCATCGTAGTTCTGGAGCTTAAGGACTACTACTAACGACCTCATTCCTAAATAATGGGGAGTAGTCATCCATACGTTCACTCAGTTCTAAGTATTACTCCCAATTGAATTACATTAAAGTATAACTGAAACATGAATTGATAATTGATATGCTCAAATTACGGTATTCTAAAAATAACAATGCATGCATAATCCTAAATGCTCAACAATATGTAAACTGATGTATTTTTAAACTCCTAGGTATTAGGTATTTATATATCAACTTTGACTAATGTAATTGAACATGATAAGGAGATTTCTCAATTTAAGACAACAAAACTCAACAACTAGTCATGATGGGGAACCTCATGATTTTAAACATGGGGAATCACTAATCTCTGGGAAAGCACATATTCATGGTTTGGTTACATGCATAAATTGATGAGAGTAAAGAAAATCAAATTTGACCTGCAAATCAATTCATGGGGAAAGGAATTTTACTTGAGAATTAAAGAGTTCTTGGGACTCAATGGGTGAAAGGGACCCATTGATGAAATCTCACATACCTGAAAGTGGAATCCTTGGAGAAATCCTTAAAGTTGATCTTGTTCTTAAGAAACCCTAGCTTGCTTTGAAGAAGAGGAGAATCGCTTTAAACCAAATAAGAAATGAGAAGTCTCTTAATAATAAAGAAAAGTGAGTATTTAGCATTATATTCTACCTTGTATTTATAATTAAGCATGAATAGCATGTTTTCCTAATACTCCATGGGAGGATTAAGCTAAACAACAAGTGTTTTCACTTACCTTGACTTCCAAAGGTGAGAGTCTCTTCAAAAACCCAAGAAGGAGAATTAGGGTTGCATATTGTTGTTCTAGAGAGAAATAGAGAGAACTTATGAAATATAATCCATTTTTATGACTTAAAATTGAAGGAAATAACCAGAAACTTGGCCTTATAAAGGCCCTATTCAGTCTATCTTTTTAGTTGCATTTTGGACCTGAAATTTGTCCAAGTAGGTGATGTACCTACTTAAGGAGTTCAAGTTGCTCAAAAGTTCAAAGTAGGTGATGCACCTACTTGCTTGATTCTTTGTTGGGCTCAATTAAATGGAGCCTTGGTAGATTTGAATTTTGGGCCCTTTCTCCATTTTCTTTCTCTTTTATATAATTTGGGCCCAACTGATCACATTAATATAGGCCCAATTTGATCTATATCCTAACTTGGTCCATATAGCTCAAGTAGGTGTCTCACCTACTAGCTTTATTAAGTCAATCAATCACCTCAATATTTTATTTCATTTTCAGTTCTTAATCCATTAATCTAACTCACAACTTCTATATACTTGGTCACTTTTAACTTTAGATTTAAAGACTAGCTTAAGATCCCAAGTTAAATAGTTGGATCGATGTTAACTTGGTTGTGTCACATTAAAACGTACAGGCAGTATCTAGAAACCTATTTACACCATCAATGCTAACATAAGAAAATCTAGTCCATTACCGCTATCATGAGTCTATATTAAGGTCTATATAAGTACACATAAAATACAGGGCATCACATCCTCTCCCTTTTAGGAACATTCGTCCTCGAATATTCGAATAATTATCCAACCCAAACAAGTTCAAGACTAAGTTTAATATTTCTATTACTACATAATACCTATATATATATATATACACACTTACTTGTTAGTGCTCTAATTCAGCATCCTAGACTTTCTCTTTGAATTCGAATAAATGGGGGTACTTGGATTTCATTGCTTCCTCATCTTCCCATATGAACTCTTTTACTTGGTTCCTCCAAAGTACATTTATAGAAGATATTTATGTAATTATCTTTCTAACATGCAAATTTATAATAGTAACAGGCACTTTTTCATAGGTGAGATCTTCTATAACTTGTACATTTTTAGTAGGAGTACTGTGAAATGGATCCCCTATGCACGTTCGAAGCATTGAGACGTGAAACACTTGATAAACTGTTGAGAGCTCTTGGGTAGCTCTAAGTCATATGCGACATGCCCAAACCTTAGAATAATTGTATACAACCTTATATAATGTGGACTTAGTTTTCCTTTCTTACCAGATCTCATTAGCCCTTTAATTAGTGGCACCTTCAAGAATACCCAATCACCTGTAGAAAACTCTAGCCCCCTTCTACTAATATCCGCATATGATTTATGCTAATTTTGGGTTGTTTCTAGTCATTATTGGATCACTTTAATCTTTTCCATAGTTTCATAAATAATATCTCGCCCAAACAAGGAAGTTTTACCCACTTCAAACCACCCAATTAGTGATCTACACTTTCTTTCATATAAAGCTTCATATGGTACTATTTTGATACTCGAATGATAGCTATTGTTGTAGGCAAACTCTATAAGAGGTAAATGATCATACCAACTACCTTTAAAGTCCAATATACAATATCTTAGCATATCTTCAAGTGTTTAATGGTACATTCTACTTGTCCATCCATTTGAGGGTGAAAAGTATTACTTAGATGCACTTTTGTTCCCAAATTTCTCTAGAAAGACTTCCAAAAATTTATAGTAAATTGAGATACCCTATTCTATAAATTAGATATTGGTACTCTATGTAACCAAACTGTCTTTTTATACATAATTTTGCATACTTTTCAACTGTGTAAGTGGTCTTAACAGATAGAAAATGTGTTGATTTGGTAAGTATATCAACTATTACCCATATGGAATCAAACTTTTGATATGTACAAGGCAAACTAATAATGAAATCCATGTTGATCATGTCCCACTTCCAGATTGGAAGATCTATATAATGCATATAACCCTCAGGCTTTTGGTACTCTACTTTAACTCTTTGGCAATTTGGACATTGGGCTACAAAATATGCAATGTTCTTCTTCATGTCACTATAGGACCTCGCAAAATACTAAGCTTAATTCTATTATTTAGGCTTGTCAAGGGGTCCCAAACATAGAATATTTTAGCTAAGTACTCAAACTTAGTGTCATTTTAACCTATGAAGGTTGGCAATCTTCTTTCACGACCTTTACATCCATGGAATATTGAATTTTAGGTTGATTCATGATAAGGAATGTCCGTAGGTGTTTTCGGACAAATTTTAGACTTTTAGAACTTCGTTTAAAGATCCTTAGAAATCCCAAAATAATGAATCAATGCTATCTTGGCGTGCTGTGTTAATTATTATTTTCCACAGCTACCAGCATCCAATTCCAGTGAATTAATGCAAAAATGGTGTGAAGTATTTGCTATCGCGTCGATGGCATCGACGCACCACATAAACCTGTGCGTCGGTAACCTAGTTTTCAGTCATTAAAATACCACGTTCTTGAGGATATTTAGGTCTTTTTCCCTTGATCCTCAACCCTCAAAACACAAAATTAAGATCCCTATAGAGAAAATATAGTCATTCTTTCTCAAATTTGCTACAGAAAAAAACCGTAGAAGATCCAATTTCAAATCAAGAACTCAAGATTCAACCATAAGTTTTCAAAAATTCCTCAACAAAGGTATTTGAAGGGTTCATCCAAGGGTTCCTTCCACCCTTGGAGTCCAGGAATCTCTTTTGAACTTTAAGTAATTGACTTTATGATTTCCATGTCTTGGAGTCCCTCCCAAAAGGGAAATTGATTTTAGAATTGATCTTTTCTTAGATACTTAGCCCATATCTATCACGCCATACAGGATGGCTCCAGCAGTACTCAGAGAATTAAAGAAACAGTTAAAGGCGTAGGGTGCACTAGCTTTATTCGTACATAATAAAGATGGTTCTCTCAGAATGTGCATAGATTACCATCAGTTAAACAAAGTTACGGTCAAGGACAAGGATCTACTCCCAAGAATTGATGACTTATTTGACCAACTTTAGGGTGCCAATTATTTCTCTAAGATAGACCTTAGATCATGCTATCATTAGATCATAGTCAGGGACAGTGACATCCTAAAAATAGCTTTTTGAACTCGGTATGGTCACTTCAAATTTTAGTCATGTCCTTTGGTCTTACCAATACCCCAGCAGCCTTCATGGACTTAATGAACTGTGTGTTCAAGCAGTACTTGGACATGTTCATCATAATCTTCATAGATGACATTCTTGTTTACTGCTGTAGTGAACACGATCATGTAGACCATCTCAGAATAGTATTGCAGACTCTCAAAAACCTTCAGTTATTCTCTAAATTCAGTAAGTGCAAATTTTGGCTAAGGTCAGTAGCATTCCTTGGCTATATAATTACTGGTGATGGAATTAGAGTTGATACCCAAAAAACCAAAGCAGTGAGAACCAGGCCCTTCTCTCCATCAGATATTAAGAGTTTCTTGGGTTTGGCTAGCTATTACCGATGGTTTGTTAAGGGATTTACATCTATTACATCCCCTATGTCCAGATTGACTTAGAAAAAAGTCAAGTTCCAGTGGCCAGATTCTTTTGAGAAGAGCTTTCAGGAGTTGAAAACTAGACTCACCATAGCTCCAGTGTTGACCCTACCAGATGGTTCTGATAGTTTTGTTGTGTACTATGATGCTTCCAGAGTTGGATTGGGTTGTGTTTTGATTCAGAAAGGTAAGGTCATAGCCTACGCCTTTAGACAGCTTAAGCCCTATAAGAAGAACTATCCTACTCATGATCTTGAGTTAGCAATAGTGGTTTTTGCCTTAAAGATTTAGAGGCATTACTTGTATGGTGTGAACGTTAATGTGTTCACTGATCATAAGAGCCTGCAATATGTGTTCTCTCAAAAAAACCTCAACCTATGTCAGAGAAGGTGGTTGGAATTGTTGAAAGACTATGATATGAGTGTTCTGTATCATCGGGCAAGGCCAATGTAGTGGCTAGAGCTCTCAGTAGAATATCTATGGGTAGTGTTGCCCATGTTGAAAATAGTAAGAAAAAGTTAGCCCAGGAAGTTCATCAGCTAGCCCAACTAGGTGTTCGCTTAGTCGATTCAGTAGAAGGTAGTATGTGGGTGTGGAGTAGCTCAGAATCATCCCTAGAATCTAAAGTGAAGGAAAAGCAGGATGGGATCCTAGTCTAGTCCAGTTAAAGAAATCAGTTAGAAATCAGAAGATAGAGGTTTTCTCCCAAGGGGGAGATGGTGTTTTGTATTGTCAGGGTCACCTGTGTGTTCCAGGTGTAGATAACTTGAGGCAAAAAAAAATTTCAGAGGCCAATGGTGCGCGTTACTCTATTCATCCAGGGGCCATGAAGATGTACCATGATTTGTGGGAGATCTATTGGTGGAGTGGGATGAAAAGAGACATTGCAGAGTTTGTGGTTAAGTACTCAACATATCAGTAGGTTAAGATTGAGCATCAAAAGCCTAGTAGGTCTATGCAGGAGTTCAGTATTCCCTCCTGGAAATGGAAAAAAGTGAACATGGATTTTGTGATGGGTGTGCCTCGTACTCATTGTCAGCATGATTCAGTTTGGATCATTGTAGAAAAGATGAATGAACCATCTTATTTTCTTCCATTTCATACCTCCTATTCAACCGAGGATTATGCCAAACTCTATAGCAGGGAGTTTTTCAGATTGCACAGCATACTGTTTTCCATTATCTTATATAGAGGTACCCAGTTCACCTCTTATTTTTGGAAAGCATTCCAAAAGGGTCTTGGTACCTAAATTCATCTTAGTATAGCCTTTCATCCTCAGAAAGATGGTAAAGCAGAAAAGACCATTCAAACCTTAGAAGATATGTTGTGGGCATGTGAGATAGACTTTAAAGGTAGTTGGGATGACCACTTACCTTTGATTGAATTCACCTATAATAACAGTTATCACTCCAGTATGCAGATGGCTCCATTTGAGGCACTTTATAGGAGGAGGTACAGATCTCTCATTGGTTGGTTTGAAGTGGGTGAGGTCACAGTGGTAGGGCCTAACTTGACGTTTGATACCTTAGAGAAGGTTTAGTTAATCAGGGAAAGGCTTAAGACAGCTTAGAGCCAGCAAAAATCATACGTAGATATGTGCAGAATAGATCTCGAGTTTGAGATTGGTGACTATGTATACTTAAATATCTATCCTATGAAAGGAGTGAAGCATTTTTTCAAGAAGGGGAAACTCAGTCGTCGATATATCGGTCCTTATCAAACCTTTAGCTATTTTGAAAAGTAGCTTACAAGCTTGAGTTACCTTCAGATTTATCCTCAGTTCATCCAGTGTTCCATGTCTCCTTTCTAAAGAAATGTGTAGGTGACCCATCAGTTGTAGTCCCAATTAAGGGCATAGATATTCAGAACAGCCTCTCTTATGAAGAGATCCCAATCGAAATCCTTGACTATCAGATTCATAGACTGAGAAACAAAGAAGTTCCTCTAGTCAAAGTTCTTTGGAGGATCATTCCATTGAGGGAGCTACTTAGGAAGCAGAAGAATACATGTGAAACAAGTATCCTCATTTATTCTCCGCTAATCCAGACTCAGCTCAAGGTAATAATTTCCTCAAGCTTAATCAGTTTTATGTTTAGATTTCAGTTACAAACTTGGTATCAATTAACATTGCATGTTCAGTTATACGTTAATGAGCCAGTCCAATCATGTATCCATGTATCAGATATGCATGTTCAGTACATAAATTTAGTTTATCTGTAATCCCAGTCATGGATTCATGAATAATGTTTAGCTATATTCATGCATCAGATATGCATCTTCAGTATGATAATTCAGAATACCAGTAATATCAGTCATATAGTCATGTTCCAGATGTTCATGTTCTGTAAGTAAGTCTGTCTCTTAGTATTCTCAGTCTCAGCAGTCTCATTCGAGGATGAATATTCCCAAGGGGGAGATAATGTAAGACCCTGCAAAATCCTAAGCTTAATTCCGTCCTTTAGGCTTGTCAATAGGTCCTAAACTTAGAATATTTTAGCTAAGTACTCAGACTTAGTGTCATTTTAACCTATTAAGGTTGGCAATCTTATTTTGGGACCTTTACATCCATTAAATATTGATGTTTAGGTTGATTCCTGATCACGAATGTCCTTAGGTGTTTTTGAACAAATTTTGGATTTTTTGACTTCGTTTGAAGCTCCTTTGAAATCCCAAAAAACTGAATCAATGCGATCTTGGCACGCCTCATTGACTATAGCTTTGATTATTATTTTCCCTATCTACCAGCGCCTAATTCTAGTGAATCGACATGAACATGGAGTGAGGCATTGGTTATCGCGTTGATGCCATCGACTCACTGCGTCGACTTACTTATTGGTAACCCATTTTTCAATTATTAAAAGACTGTGTTCTTGGGGGTATTTAGGTCTTTTTCCCTTGACCCTCATTCCTAAAAACACATAATTTAACTCCCTATAGAGCAAATATAGTCATTCTTTCTCAAATTTGCTCAAGAACAAAACCCTAGAAGATCCAATTTCAAATCAAGAACTTAAGATTCAACCATAAGCTTTCAGAAATTCTTCAACAAAGGTATGTGAAGTGTTCATCCAAGGGTTCCTTCCACCCTTGGAGTCCAAGAATCTCTTTCGAACTTCAAGTAATTGACTTTATGATTTCCATGGTTGGAGTTAAAGTGTATCCATAATTGCTATTTGGATTAAGTTCCTAATTCATGATTTTATATATATATATATATATATATCAAGTGAAATTGATCATTATGTGTGTAGATTTATGTGAATCCATGATAAACCCTTGACTTGTGAAATTAGAGATGAATTATGATGCTCACTTGTTGCTCAATAATATGTGCATACACTATGCTCACCAAGTGTTTGATAAATTGCCATGTGAACTATTATGAGAATAAAACCATGTCAAGTTAGCTTATGTGCAAGTTATATCTTGCAAGTGTTTGTCAAAATGCCCCAATAAAAGAATGACGATCAAGTTCATAGTTTACATGTTTCATGTTATACCATGTCTCTTAATTTATTATATCGAGTCCTGGGGGTACTTGCATCCGACAATTTAGATGATTACCTAGAGTCATGATCAGTCATAGAACAGTATCAGTAACGACACAATCAGTAAAACTCTCAGTTAGTTACAGAATCTAAGAAAACTCAGTAGAATCTATATTAGCCCAGTCTAATGCAGTATGTAGTTCAGACCTCAGTAAACTCAATTAGCTAACAGAATTCAGTAGTATTCCGTTATTCAATAGAACTCAGTAAACTCAGTTCAGTTCAGTGTCTATTCAGTTGGGAGTAGGATTCAGCACCGAGTTAACCCAAGGATGAGGTTATTCCAGTCAACAGAGGGTTTGACCCTTAGTATCAATCCCTGTGTTACAGAACTATGTATCAAGCGTAGGTTGAGGTATCTTTCTGCTAGACATTATGAGGGTTGATATTTCTCATCCGACTTATCCTGCCAGCGAGGGTTAACGGAAGAGCTTTCTGTCAGAGAGGGTTAGCTCACAGCTTGTCTTTACTCATGGCACGATATTAACACCCTTCTAACTGGTGTTACAGGTTGGAACCCAAATCAGTTATAGCCCATGTCGATTAGATGATTACCTCCTACGGTTTCAGTTCTAGTCTCAGTCTTAGAATAGAACTTAGTTTAGTTCTACAAATTCAAGACTATCATACACAGTCACTCAGCTAAGTATGGAACTCGGGATGGTTCCACAGTATTCAGAACTATCAAATGCATTCATTCAGAACATCATTAATACATTATTTGTAAACTCAGATATCAGTTATCAGTATTCTGAGTCAGTACTCACTATTAGCACGATCTCAGTTATAGTCTATGTATTCATGCATGTACTCCTACTCAGTCATACTCATGTTATTCAGTTATTATTATGCATACATATGAACCCATTCATATCAACCTACCTCAGCATACCATTATATTCAAAGTACTGACGTATAATTTTCTTTGCGCTATGATGTCTTATATCATAGGTTCAGATGACGGGCTCTAGATCAGCCTTAGTTGTTCAAATTCTCAGCTTTCAGAGTAGTGGTGAGTCCTCATAGTTCGAGGACATGCTTATTATGTACAGTACTTTAGTTTTATTTTAGTAGATGGACTTAGTTTGGAGCTTATCCCATAAACTCCACAGTTCAGACAGTTAGATGCTTTTTTAGACTAGAGTATTTTTAGACAATTGTTCAGTTTTTCAGTACTTATATTCAGTTTTGGTATTTTGATACTGTATTCATATTTATTTACAGATTTAGACCTTATGTCATATGTTTTCACCTATTTCTGCGTAATTACAGTAACTATTACCCAATTATTGCAGCAGGTACCAGTCATGGGTTAACTTGTAGTCCTTCGAGTATGAGCACCGTGTTGCGTCCAGGGTACAAAATTGAGGTGTTACAGTCACCTCACCAATATATTTTTTAAAAATCATGATACATATTAGTTGATCTCGGATGGATGAAATACCTTAAATGATGTGCGTCAATCATAATTCTCTTTCATAGCCCATCTATATTAGGTACACATAATCTATTTTGGCTCCAAAGTACTCCCACTTATGTAAGCTCCAATACCTTTTTCATACCACGTTGTACACTCTCCTTAAATTTTAATAGAGTAGCATTTGCATACTACTTCTCTTTCACTTTAGCTATAAATATTTTACTGCATTATGCACAATAACCCCCTCATTTGGAGTTTCAAGAAGGTGAACCCCCAAATTAGATAGTTGGCGTAAATCATTAGGTATTCCTTGCCTTTCCATAGAGTGACCATAAGCATTTGTCAATGTCTTACGACTCAAAGCATCAGCTATAATATTTGCTTTCCTCGGATGATACAAGATATCAATATCATTGTAATTTAAGAGCTCAAGCCACCTTCGCTGCCTCAAATTTAAGTAATTCTGGCTAAAGATATATTGTAAACTCTTGTGGTCAATATATATGTCAACATGAATTCCATACAAGTAGTGGCGTCATATCTTTAGAGAAAATACAACTGCTACTAGATCAAGATCATGTGTTAAATAATTTTTCTCATGTGGCCACAATTATCTTGAGGCATAATTAATTAATTTACCATACTATATTGATACAAATCCTAAGAAAATTCATGAAGCATCATAATACACGCCATACCCTTTTGTGCCTTCTGAAATTACCAATACAGGTGTATAAGTCAACTTATTCTTCAGATCTTTAAAAAACCTTTCACACACATCATTCCATTGAACCCTGGATGCTTTATGTGTTACCTTTGTTTTAAAGGTTCAAAAATTGAAGAAAATCCTTCAACAAACCTTCTATAACAACCTTCCAGCCCAAGGAAACTGTGAACCTCCATGCGCGTTATAGGATTTAGCCAGCTATTCACCGCTTCTATAATTTTAGTATCAACCTTTATTCCTTTATTCTATACAATATGCCCCAAAAATTCCATAGATCTCAACCAAAACTCACATTTAGAGAACTTTGCATATAACTTATAATCACGAAGAATCTGTAACACCTATCGTAGGTGACTAGCATGGTCCTCTTTTGATCTTGACTAAACAAAAATATCATCTATAAAAACTATAACAAACACATCTAAGAATGGCTTGAACACCCTATTCATCAAACCCATAAAAGCTATTAGTTTATTAGTTAACCCAAAGGACGTGACTAGAAACTCGTAATGACCATACCATGTTTGAAAAGTTATCTTGGGTATATCTTTCTCTTTGACACTCACTTGGTGGTAACCCGATCTTAAGCCAATCTTTGAGAAACACTTAGCACCTTGTAACTGACAAATAAGTCATCAATTCTTGGAAGGGGTATTTTTTCTTAATAGTCACCTTATTCAGTTATCGGTAGTCGATACATATTCTCAATGAGCCATCTTTCTTACACACAAATAGTACTATTGCACCCCAACGGGACAAAATAGGCCTTATGAATACTTTTTCAAGCAAGTCTTTTACTTGCTCTTTCAACTCTCGTAATTCTACTGGGGCCATACTACATGGAGGAATTGACATTGGTTGAGTACCTGGAATCACATCAATAACAATCTTTACTTCTCGTTCTAGAGGAAAACCTAGAAGATCTTCAAGAAAATACATCAGGAAATTCATTTGCCATTGGAATAGTCTGAAGAATTAGTGGCTCCACATCTATATCTTTCACTCTACCAGATAACATATGTAACCTTTGGAAATCATACTTTTTGCCTTAAGATAAGAAATAAATTTACTTCTTGGCATACCAATATTACCCTTTCATTCAAAAACTACTTCTCTTGGAAAACGGAAATACGCTCTTTTAGTTTGACAATCTATTGTGGCATAACAAGAAGCCAACCAATCCATATCCATTATAACATCAAAATCAACCATTTCTAGAACAACAAGGTCTACCACAGTATCATGACCACAAATAGTTATTATATAAGTTTGATACACTCTCCTAGCTATAATAGATTCACCAACCAACGTAGACTCTTCAAATGGATTAGCTAGTAATTTTGATGTTCTTTTGAACTTTCCAACAACCAATGGAGTGACATATGATAACACAGAACCCGGATCAATTCATGAATATACATTATGTGAAAAGATGGACAATGTACAAGTAACCACATTAGGATAAGCCTCCAAATTTTATCGATCTACTAGAGCATATGTACAATTTTGAACTCTATTAGAACTAGCAGCTCTTTTAACACCTTTACTACAACCTATAGACTGTATACCCCAACCTAAAAAAGGTACCAATGATGATGATGCAATGTTTGATCCAGTAGGTCATTCCATACCACCAGTTCCCCTATTGGGAATTCTCTCATTATATACCCCAAAATACCACACTAAAGAAAAGCATTTGTCCCAAATTGATATGCACCTAGATGAATTTTTCCATATTGTCTACATGGTTGTCGAGGAGGCCTTAACTGGATCATAATCCCTTGCTCTTGATTTCTCGATGTTTGTGAACTTTGACTCTTACTTTCTTACACAAATTAATTACCCTTAAACCCTTGAAACTGTAGTAGAGAACTAGCTGCATAATAAAAAATGATGGCCTAGGCAGTCTATTGGAAAATCGAGGCCTAAACTCTCCTTGGGATGCCATAAATTGACCCATAGATCAGTCCCTCTTGAAATTCCCTCATTTTGATTCTTGTGTTCTTCTTCTTTGCCTTTGATCTTCCATTTTTTGTGCAAAAACTTGTATCCTTACTATATTCATATTTTTTAAAGAAGAGATAGTACAAGCTCTAACTAGATACAGAACCAATTTATCCATATATTGATGAACTCTATCATCCATGGTAGCTACTATAGTACGAGCATACCTAGCCAAAGTGTTAAATCAGAGGTTATAATCCCTCATTCTCATATTCCCTTGGCAGAGATTTAAGAACTGATCTACACGAGACTCTCGGATATTAAATGGAAGATAATGATCAATAAATTCCTCTTTGAACTATTTCAAAGTAGTTGCATACCATAATATAGCCTCTCTTTTTAATCAATATACTGCTAGCTCAACTTTCTTTTTACAAGATACATGCATTAGATCCAAAGCCCTTTAGATTTGATCAATAAAGTCTTGCATATCTACATTAATATCTGATCCAATGAATATAGGAGGGTCTAATTTTAAAAAATCCTGTGTCCGTAGACTAGCAGCCTTATCCGTACCACTAGAACCTGTAATTCGAATAGCTTATCCTTGAGCTTGTCCAGCAACTATACGAGTCAGCAATTGCACCTCATTCCTTAAATCTTGCTCGGTAGAATTAATAGGTGATTTTGAAGGTGCTTCTCTCCCCTAAGCTCTTTTATAGATAGAGGAGTAGAAGAAGTTTATGATATAAATTCATCTTGAGCCTCACTTTGATTAGCTTACCTAGGTGGTGACTTGTTGATCCCTTCTTTGGCAGCCACATCTACTTGTTTTCCCGTACTCTTACTACTTACAACTGCATCCTTACTCTAACAAGAAAAAAATAGATTTAATAATTAAAAATCACTCCACCTTCAACTTTGGCTCTATGGCACGATCTAGAATATGAAGAAAAAGAGACAACCCCTAAATGTGTCGTAGCTCCATATTCATAGATGTGGTGGACAACAGTTCCATAAGAAAGACACTACATAGACATAGCTTTGTAGACTCCCTAGGACAACCTTCATACCATATTTGTCACACCTTAAATCCTATTGGGGCAAACAAGAACTCAGAGTGGTAAAGGCCCGAGAGTACCAACTTATGACCCTGTACATTTTGTGGATGTAAATATGATAACCAAAGGTTCTGCAAAATATGATATAATTCATCATTGAGAATAAACAACATAGGCAAGCACAAAATTATATATAAAAGACTTGGTTGTTAGGGGCACAACATCTAAAAGACAAGACACTACCATGCTTTACATCAGTCTACAAAACCTCTAAAGATACATAGATTTAGTTAAGGTTGGGACAAACCCCTGACTCACTCTTAACTGCTGTAAAATACCAAAACATATGTAACAAACTCTGTAAGCCTCGAATCAATCTGAAGCTCATAATAGCCGCTAGATATCTTTTGCTCCTACTGAGAAGGTAGCTAAAGCATTTGTTCCTATAGTATGAAATATAGGTCCCCCCCCCCCCTAAGGTACATTAGTACAAAAATATGTACTAATATGTAAGGCTGAAAGTAAGTACACATGATGCAAGGGCTCAATTAAAATTAGACACAAGTGTATAAATAGTGCTAGTAGACCATCTTTACATATACTTGTGGGATTCAGTACATTACATTATTTTCTTTATTTTAACATTCTTACTTTATAATATTTATAAGTCATATGATACAGATGGCCAGCTGATCAGTGATAAATACACAAATTGGGAGCGGCCCACGCTTGGCTTATGCCCCTGAGCTACCACCTCTGTATAAACATATTAGGATCATCCCATGCTAGGCTTTTTCCCCTGAGCTTCCACCCACATATAAAGGTATCGATATCGGACCATGCTAGGATTATGCCTCTGAGCTGCCGTCAGTTCAATTCAGATTTGCATTACTTAGTTTATTTAGCCTTTGAGATTGTTACTTTGAGGGACATAACATTATTGTACTTTGGAACAATAATCTGCCAATAAGAGACATATGAATAAACATTTAATGTAATAACAATGTGGTAGGGAGCAGTTTGTACATGAATAAACGGTATAGGAGATAAAAATAAAACATGGGTCTTAATTAACTTAAAGGAGCACTCCTGAAACATGTTAGTGAAAGACATGCAGACTTGATAATAAGCATTTATTGAGATGTTTTAACACATTAGAGAGTAGGTACAAGGTCATTAGCTACATGTAGATCATTCACTACGTCATTAGCTACATCGGAGATCATGCGCTACCACTATGTATCATTTACTATAGGAGAACTTTGAAAGCTTACTTTATAACACAAATGTTGGATTTCATGCCAAAGAGTAGGAAATAGAGTATGCCTTACATACCTTGATGTACAACCCTAATATTAACTCAAACTAATGTTTTGCCTTTTGAATTACTTGTCTACAAAAAAAGTTATGGTAAAACTAGTATTAGTAACCACTCAAATATTTGGGCTACTTAACTTTACCAAACCAGTAGTCGGGAAGTAAGCCCATAATTTCTCAAATCAGGGTGTTGTTCTAACCGTTTATCCTCCAATTACATCCACATACCATACATCTTCTTATAATATCTCCTAAAACAAGTTGGTTTCATTACACTCTAAAAATAATATACAAAGTGGAAAAGGCAGTAAACATATATAACATTTGGTTTGGTGGCATACCACTATACCCATTCTACTATATTTCAACACAAAATACTCATATCTTTTCCCAACTAAAACCCGATTGTACCAACATACGCACATAAAAGAACTCAAAATTTCCTTTATCATAGCAACCAAATTTTAAACTCATCATCCCTTTAGTTTTTCATAACAACATATCTATAATTCTTTACCCAAACTCATACATAAGGAGGATAAAATAGGGCAGTCACCTTACCTTAATTTTCTGTAACTTATCTTTTTAACTTGAACTCTTTAAGAACTTAAACTTTTATTCACACTTTAAACAAAAGAAGAAAAGAGAAGTCTCTTAATAACAAAGAAAAGTGAGTATTTAGCTTATTTTATATTCAGCCATGTATTTATAATTAAGCATGAATAGCATGTTCTCCTAATCTTCCATAGGAGAATTAAGCTAAACCATAAGTGTTTTCACTTACCTTGGCTTCTAGAGGTGAGGTTCTCTTCAAGAACCCTAGAAGGAGAATTGGGGTTACCCTTTGCTGTTCTAGAGAGAAGTAAAGAGAACTTTATCCTTTTTTGTGATTAGAATCGAAGGAAATAACTAGTAATTTGGCCTTATAAAGGCCCTATATAGATTATCTTTTTAACTGCATTTTGGACCTCAAATTGGACAAGTTGGTCTAGAAGGTGATGCACCTACTTAAGGAGTTCAAGTTTCTCAAAAGATCAAAATAGGTGATGCACCTACATGCTTAATTCTTTGTTGGACTCGATTAAATTGGGTCTTGACAGATGTGATTATTGGGCCATTTCTCTATTTTATTTCTCTTTTACTTAATTTTTGCTCAAATGAGTACATTAATATAGGCCCATCCATAGTCTTACTTGGTCCATATTGCTCAATTAGGTGACTCACCAACTAGCTTAATTAAGTCAAGCAAGCACCTCAATATTTTATTTCATTTTCAATTATTAATCCCTTTAATCTAACTTGCAACTTTTATATATTTGGTCACTTTAAAATTTAGATTCAACTGCTAGCTTACGATCCCAAGTTAAATAGTTGTATCGATATTAACTTGGTCATATCATATTAAAACATACGAACGGTATCTAGAAATCCATTTACACCATCAATACTCGTATAGCAACTCTAGTTCATTACCTATATTATGAGGCTATATCAAAGTTTATATAAGTACACACAAAATGTGGGGTGTCACACTTACCTTCTTTCCTTTATTATAAAAACAACAAAAACAACAACAAATCCAGTATATTCCCACATAGTGGGGTCTGGGTTGCGTAAAATATACACAGTATATATCTCTACCTCCGAAGAAGTAGAGAGGTTGTTTCCGATAAGCAAGGGAGTAACAAAACATGAAGTAGGATGGATGGAATAACATAAATAAGAAATAAGACATACTAAAATAGAAAACAGAGCAATACGAAATAAGATAAATAAGTACAATATGAAATAAGAGATAAGAAATAGGGAATCTGAAATAGGACACACCTAGTAGAAACATACAGCCACAAACCAAAGACACCCACGATAACACTCAACTTACACGTCAATTTAGTGCAACATGGTCGTCGTTAATATATTTACCCAACTTTTGGAGTCGGGGTTAAATCCACAGGGAACAATGTGAGTGGCGATTAAACTAATTTTAAACTATAGCTACAAGTTGAATTCAAACAGATGATACAGAAAGATAAAATAGAGGTTTTGGAGATTAGCAAATAATTGTTGGTCACTTTAGTTTCAGCGTTTGTAATCAAGAGTTTATAAAAAACCAGAATTATGTTCACTGTGGGTTTTGGTACTTGACAGATGCTAATAGTTATTCAAGATTTTCACAATAGGTAGGAACAACAGATTGTCTTTATCGAAGTTATGCCTAAATGTCTCTCGACCAACTTAAGCATTTAATTACCTAATCCTCTTGGACTTTGGGGTTCTTGCATTTAACCATAGTTCCCCAAATCGGAGATTCTTCATCATTCTGTTGCTTAGCAGAAGTGGACTCAGATGATGGTACCTCGGATTCAGGTTGCCCAGACTCATGTTTATCAAAATCAGGATGATCTAAATCATGCTATTCAGATTCAGCATGTTCAGACTTTTGTTGCTCAGAGGTTGTCTGCTCAAAAGTTGTTTGTTCAGATGTTGTTGGCTCAGTATCACTCTCTTCACTCTCCTCCACCTCAATTGGTAAGGTTGGTAGAAGATTTTTTGGGTTTATCTTCTTTCTTTACTTTCTGAGCAGTGGCTCTTCTTCCTCATAATTAGATTCCTCCTCGAAAATCTTTCGGGGTACACATCCCTTGGTCACTTTTTTTGTAGATTTTGAGTTCTTTCCTTTGGGTGCCATTATAAAACCTGTAGAAAGATAAAAACATTAGTCAACACTCAAGAGTATAAACATAAACACATCAATCATTGAAGTTCCACACCCTTTGAAAGGGTTTGTTTATGCTTCAGATCACAGGTATGATGACATGGTCTGATAGGGCGTCATGATTGTGATAACTTATTAGCCATATCGTCAGCCTTAAAAGAACAGGCTTACTTTTCTCGACTTATGATGTCATAATCTGATAAGCCATCACAATTATGATAGCTTATCATCTATGTCGTCAACTCAAAACACAACCCTCAACTTAATTTTAACTTGATTTTTAAACCAACTTTTTCTTACAATCACATTGATTCACGTTTTTTAGCTGAGCTTTAAGTCTCAAGCTTGCACAGCAAACCCTAGTCCCCGATTTTCACAAATTAGCAAGCTAAACTTGACTCAATCTTTTGGGGAGCCTTAGTTCAAATCAGTGTATTAATTACCAACTGAAGAGAAGAGTTAGGTCTTGAGCATACCTGATGGATGACTTTAGCTTTGACACTTTCAACATAGTTATGCGAGTGAGAAGGAAGTATTGAAAGGAGAGAAAAATTCTTGATGTTGAATTCAAACTCACTCTAAAAAGGAAGAAAATTTTCTTTTGTTTTACTTGGAAATACTTTAAAAAGGCAAAAAAATAAACTAAGTATAGAATGGAATAAAACTTAAAGCAAAGAAAGGGAATACGCGGGAAGGTGGAAAGACAAAGTTATAGGCCGGGTCAGATCTTTTTAATTTGGCCCAAAGTTTTTGCTACTCTTTTAGGCTTTATAACGACAGAAGCTGACGGCTTATCATAACTGTGATAGACTATCGTGAATGTCATTAGCCTTAGCTGAACATGCCTCATCTTTGATCTTGCTGACGACGAATCTGATGGCTTATCATAATTATGACAGCCCATCAAATATGTCGTCAGGAATACCTAGCAGGATACATCGATTCCACCTTCTTTGAACTAGAACCTAACTACAAAAATAAATATTTTGCTATAACATAAAAATTTTGGGTTTCCTCCCAATAGCGCCTGATTTAATGTCGCTGTACAACTTGGTTATCTTCACTACTCAGACTTCGCCAAGACAACCTGTTGATACCTCATTACCATCTTCATAGAATACATCCACGATTGAGAAAACACTCATCTCCTTTTTCTGTGTCATGGATGAGTGTATTTTGAATCTTGCTTCTTTGTCATTGAGTCTGAACTTTAGCTCATTCAGCTCCATATCCACTATCACTCTCCCAGTTTCAAGGAATGGTCTACCCAGGATGATGGGCACTTCAAAGTCTACCTCACAGTCTAGGACTACAAAATTAGTAGGCAGTATAAAGTCGGCCACCTTTACCAATACATCATGGAATATGCCCACTGATCGTTTTACAAACCTATCCGCCATCACCAATCGCATGTTCATCGGGGTAGGATCCCTCAGTCCCAGCTTTTTATACACATCGAGTAGAATTAGGTTTATACTGGGCCCTAGATCATATAGGACCTTAGTAAAATTTAGAGACCTAATTGCACATGGAATAGTGAATTCTCCAGGGTCGGCCTTCTTCTACACTAAGGATTGTGTAGAAATGGCACTACAATGGTGGAGATTATCCATCAATTCATATCTTGCTGCCCGCTTCTTTGTTACCAGATTCTTTATTAATTTGGCATATCCTAGGATTTGCTCCAGTGCCTCAACCAATGGCACATTGACTGTCAATTGTTAGAGTATTACCATGAACTTGCTAAATTTTGCATCATCAATTTTTTTATTTAATCGTTGTGGAAAGGGAGGTGGTGGTCTTGGGAGAGTTTTCAACACTACCTCTTGCTCCTTCTCTTTCAATTTTTTTAGAGCATCATCAGAACCATCCAGCTTCTCAGACTCCCCTAGACATTCTTCTTTTGGTTCATCCTCTGCCTCAGTCACATCTTTAACCAAACCTTTGCCCATAAAGGGGCCAGGTAATATCTTACCACTTCTAGTGGTAATCGCCATACATAAGCCATCATTTCGAGGATTTTGGACCGTATTACTTGGTAATATTTCACTCTTCCTCTGGTTAAATACTATAGAGAGTTAGCTTATTTGCTACTCCAACTATTTGATTACGATGGAGTATGAGTATACCAACTGACTAATAGATGATAGATCGTTCTTCATGGTGGTCACACCAAAGTTGGTAGCCTCTATCCCTTCAGCAACTTATCTACCATGTCCTCCATGGACATCTTTTCAGAACTTGTTGTAGCAGCCTCACGATTTCCAGGAGGGACATATAGCCCACTCCAATCATTATTGTTTCTCTAATTTCCCTGCTCCTTATCTTTATAACCAGGCTTATCATCATAATTCCAATCTTTATTCCCTTGGATATTTCCTTGGAAAGCTCCTTGATTATTAACATAGTTCGCCTCTTCATCTGAATCAGCATCAACTCTATTTTTTTATCCCACAGCTTTTACCTTCTCATTCTTGCCTGATAGCAAGGGCTTGGTTAGCAAGTCCATCTATATTTTTAGGTGAGCCATGTCTTGGTCATGATCCTCGTCTCTTCTGCATTGTTCCACAGTCATACCCACAGAAACAGTGGGGCTGGCTACCACAGAGTCTCTGGTATGCCATGCTTGACTCTGTTTGGTAATTCTCTCTAGCATTTCTGAAGACTCTGTAAATGTAATATCAACAAATGAACCACCACCAGCATTATATATAATTGGTTTTGTCACAGAGTTAAGGGCCCTGTACAAAGTCTCCATCAAGTGTATGTCCAGCTGATAACGCTCAATCTACAGCTCTCGTGGGAGTGTAAAGCGGTCGTTAGCAAATATAGAACCCAAC
The DNA here is from genome assembly GCF_002878395.1 of Capsicum annuum. NCBI lineage: Eukaryota > Viridiplantae > Streptophyta > Magnoliopsida > Solanales > Solanaceae > Capsicum > Capsicum annuum. The sequence continues at coordinate 26,745,121 of NC_061120.1, read as the reverse complement.
CTGGGTTGGGTATCGATCCCACAGAGAATAGCTTGGCCAACAAGCAAGAGAAATTACTAGACTTTTAGTGCAAGTCTCGTAGGAAAGGGGGGATTGTAGTATGTAACCAAAACAAGAATGTAAGAACTGAAAATAGCAAAATAAAGAGAGATTGTCACGTGTGTTGTAAACAATGAGAATTGAGGCGTTGGGGTTATGTCCACCTTCTGAGGTATACGTCTCTATTGGCTATGAGTGTGTAGAGTCTTGACATGTAATTGCTTATAGAGAATTGTAGTCGATGGTAAATCCAAGCGTCTCTCGACCTAAACAAGGACTATTTCACTTTAACTCTCTCGAGCTTAAAGCGTGACTAACGGTACGAATTCTCCAAGAAGTTAGTCCAGGTACGGCACTAGCTTTTTAATAGGAAAGGGTGTCCTACTACCTTGACATTATCTCTTTTCCAGACAAATAACTTTTCTCTCGAACAAGTCAGATGTTAGACTGGCGTTGGTCTATGCGTCTTCTTTTCTAGACAAATAACCTTTCTCTCGAACAGGTTAGATGTTAGAATGGCGTGTTCTTGTGTTTGAACCGCAAAGAATGTAGATTTAAGATGAAGAGAATAATGATATAAGCAATATACTTGTCTTGAACTCACAAACTCATAGCTATAGATAGTAACTCATTCGGCTTCCATAACCCCAACTAAGAGATTTAGTTACCCATGAATGCGAAGGATATCACGCTTTGCATGGTGGATGGCGTGAATAGTAGGTGTTTGGCGTGTGGTTTTAGTGATTCCGTAGCAAGTAACGATTCTCTTGTTGTGGAATTTAAGAGTAGAAGAATGAAGAATTGAGAATGGGTTGTAGGAAGATGTCTTAATTGTAAGGAGATGAATGAATTGTCAGAATGTCTCCCCCTTTCTCCTTTCTTGAAAATCTCTAACATGATAGGGTATTTATAATACTCCTATCCTACTCCTACTAAACTAATAAAATAAATAACCAAATCCTAATATACTAATGAAATCCTTGACCCAATTGTACTAGGGTAAGGTTACAAAATTATAATCCAAATAGAATGATGAAACACATAACCTAATTGCACTAGGTTAATGTATTATGGCAAAAATCCAGCTTTGTGTCTGTAAGTCCCAAAGTCTTCAGAAATGCTGTTTTAGCCCGGGACAGATTTTCCATGCAGCAGATTTAGTCCTTTATGCGTTCAGCTCCTTTCCATCTCGTTTGTGAGCTTTCTTTTGCGTCAAGTAAGCCATAAATTGCTGTATTTTGCATCATTTATACCTGAAACTTTCCTAATCACATTTGTTAGCTCATTTACAGGAAAAAGGACTAAAAGTGTACGAAATAGATAATTAGTTCTCGAAACTAGGCTAAAATATGGGCAAAATATATTGATATAGGCGCGTAATTTCGCCTATCATCACCAGCATATTGTGGTTCGGACACTGCGTTAGCTTCTTTTTGAATCTCTCCTAGGTTTCATGCAAGACTTCAGTTGAGAGCTACCTAAAGTTGTTGATCTCATCTATAAACTGTACCCCTCCTGGAAGGTGGAAAAAACCTTCCTAGGAAAGCTCCTTTCAACTGCCTCAAGTTGGTTATAGAATTGGGTGTCAGCTCACTAAGCCACAATGTTGCCTCCCCAGACAGAGACAATAGAAACAATCTCAATCGGATAGCATTCTGACCCACTCTTGGGTTATCAAAAGATTTACAGATGGTGACAAAGTTCACCTGATGCAAGTTGGGGTCATCGCCAGAAAGACCACCAAATAACCCCTTCAGATTGAGGAGTTGAATCATAGTACTCGTAATGTTGAATTTTTTCCCAGGTACCAACGTTGGAGGAATAATTGCACCTGCTCCATCCATTCCATCATCATGATCATTGAGTTCATACTTGATCGGCTGGTAATCTTGTCTTCCTTAGAACGGACGGTTCCTGTTAGCATTACGTTGTACTGGTACAGCTACTTTCACTGCACGCCTTGGGTTACCAGGGTTTAACAACTCCTCGTCTCCCAAATCTTCATCCTCGGGATTTGGATTTCGTACTTGTTGACTGACACTCTGCACATTTACCTGAGCTATAGCTAAGGCTGCTAACCTGTTAGCCTCTTGCTGGTCTTCCATTCTTCCAATTCGTGGCGATTCTGAATTAAATAGTAATAATAGTTCTGTGGAACTTCTAGTTCTTGGCATACACTACAAAGATCCTGCAATAAACAAAAACAACAAATAAATGTAAAACTAGGAAACTTGACTAACAGTCAATTAGAACACACAAACTTCAATTTATAACTATATTCCCCTGCAACAGTGCCATTTTTGATAACGCTCAAACTACACCTCTCTAATGAGAATGTAAGCGATCGTTGTCAATATATAACCCATCTAGGTTGGGGTTGAATCCCATAGGGAACATGGTGTGAACTTAAGTTGTTTGCGATTTAATCAACTGATAGTGGGATGTTTCCTGAAATGGGGGTTTTGGAGATTAGCCAATAATTGTTGGTTACTTTAGTTTTAGTGTTTGTAATCAAGAGTTTATGGAAAACCATAATTATGTTCACTATGGGTTTTAGTACTTAACAGATGCTAATAGTGATTCAAGATTCTCGCAGTAGGTAGGACAACAGATTATCTTTATCAAAGTTATGCCTAAATGTCTCTCGACCTACTTAAGCATTTAATTACCTAATCCTCTCGGACTTAGGGAATTTATATTTACTAACCAGTTCACCTCAGGTTAATCAACCTTGTTATAGTGTCAATTATTAAATGGAAGTTTAGTGCTTCCAAGTCCCTATCAATAATTCACTTCCTACTATATTTGATTTCTTATCTCAAGCAAATCAAAGCAGGTGCTATCTATTTGCAAGCAATAGACAATAATTAAAATCTTGGAATTATCAAGGTGTCCTATTACCTTTAGAATCTTAAGCACTTAGTATCTTACCAAGACTTAACCCATAGATCCCATAATTTAGGTTAAAGAGATTTAGCCACTCATAATGTAATAAGCGAAACAACTAGATGTATTCCTAATTTTAAAGATGAACTTACCACAAGATGAATAGTAACTAGTGATTCTTAGATTAGATCATAATAGAAATCCTAAAATATTTATGAAAATCTCTTCAAAGTTAATTGTTTTTCAAGCCAAGAAACTAGAGAGAAAAGTAACAATATACGTGTCCCAAAATAGGCTCCCCTCCTTAGAAAACCCTAAACTATACTTTAATTAGTTCACCCTAATTATGAAAACAAAATCACAGAGTTCAGCAATTTCTCGGATTAGATGACGATATTCATGATACCTTATCAGGAGTCTGGTGACTTATCACAAATGTCGTCAGCTCCTTCTTCAGTTTTAGCACTTTCTGCTTAAGATTGACGATGAAACCTGATGACTTATTAACTCTTTGACGACTTATCAGGGAATGTCATCACAACTTTTAACTGAGGTCCATTCTCTGTCTAAGGCTGACGGTATCTCTGATAACTTATCAGATGGCTGACGACTTATCAGGAATGTCGTCAGACACACTTTTCTTCTATTTGCTTCAGATTTCAACTCTTTTGTTTCCATCCTAGTTGGTTCTCTTGTATCTTGGCTTCTACTGCAAAATCAAAGATAAAACAATCAAAAATAACAAAAATTTCTTAAGACCTTGCAATTATTCTCAATTAAAAGCCTCCAATGTGTTAGCATCTGCTCATATATCAACCCACCACACCCAAACCCTCATGACTAGGGGCTCCTACCTATGGACACAGTCCTAGGATACTAACCCAGCTATACATGAGCTCTTATAACTACTTGCTATAACCCACGCACTCATCCTAGCCTTTTACCCTTATCCGTGACCTCCACACATTCCTATTTAGGGTCATGTCCTTAATAAGCTGAAGCTACTCAATCACTTCCCACTAGCATTTCTTTGTCCTACCTCTCCTCCTCTTGAAGCCATCCAACGCTAGCCTCTCACACCTACAAACTGGGGCATCTTTGCCCCTCTTAATCACATACCCAAACAATCTAAGCCTTCCTTCCCACATTTTTTCCTCCACCGAAGCCACTCCCACATTCTCTCAGATAATCTCATTCCAAACTCTATCCCCTCTAGTAATCCCATATATCCAACACAACATGCTTATTTCCACCACCTTCACTTTTTGAATGTGGGAGTTCTTGACTGGCCAACACTCTGCTTCATACAGCATGGCTGGACGGACTGCCACTCTATAGAATTTTTCTTTAAGCTTAAGGGGGACCTTCTTATCATGCAACACTCCCGAGGTGAGCCTCCACTTCATCCAACGTGCTCCAATATAGGTAGATACATCCTCATCAATCTCACCATTCCCCTGAATCGTAGCCCCAAAATACTTAATACTATCTCTCTTACAAACATCTTAGGAATCCAACCTCAACACCACATTGTCCTCCTACCTCAAGTCACTAAACTTGCATTCCATATACTTCATCTTGGAATTACTCGACCTGAACCCCTTAGATTCAAGGGTTTGCCTCCAAACCTTCAATTTTTCATTCACACCCCCGTAGAAACTAAACATTACTAATTTAATTTAGAGTATGAAAAACTAACACAATTCCATGAATCAACCTAACCCACATCTCTTATACACTCACCTTATTACAACAATTCGACGTGTCTCTCTATCTCTCACTAATCAACTTTTGTTTTAAGACTCACTCTTCTACTATCATTAACCATTGAGACTGCAACACCCAAGACAAGTAATAAAACATGAACAACTTTGCAAAAAGGGAACTACAATACACATCATGTATCTTACCATACTCACAGGAGAATAGCATTTATACATAATCTAAAGCATACTTTATATTAACACTTTGTCATAATACACAATCATAATCATCAATATAATCATTCCATACAAGTAATCATAATACATTATCAATATAACTCATTCAACTCAAGAAACTATTAGACTCTCCAAATTATGGTGTAGACACATGCTATGGATCTTATAATTTTCCATTAGTCATGACTTTCACGGGATGAGCTCAGTCCGTTACCAGTATCAGCGTGGTACCTAATTCAAATATTAGTGTCAGCATGACACCCAATCTAAGATAACTAGTGTCTTCCATCCTTATCCCAAACCAAGTACTATACTACCCTTTTTCTAATGTCTTTACTTTTATCCTCCCTGAAATAAACTAATTTTGTGATGATCAAATTTTAGCGATTCATCTCATAGCAACAAACAACAATATAAATTAAGTACAATCATAAAATGAGATAAATCAACTAAACTTATATACCGAACAAGATCATTTTTACTAATATCAGTATAGATTACTAATTTCTGAACTTACATTCAATAATAAACAAACTCATCATTCTAGATAAATAGTGAATATCCACTAACACATGAAATTACAAGTATGTCTAAAGGCCAATTCACCAAATATTCAAATAAGTATTATCAAATACAATCATCAATCATAAATATGTTCGAAGATCAATCAATTAAGTATATATTCTAGGAGTGCACATTACACCAAAATTTATTATATATTTTAGAAGTGCACATTCCATTAAAATTGATATCTATACTCAAATTCAACATGCTTATTTCATTCACCAATCTAACACTCTTTTATTTCTATTAAAATCGGTAAATTCAGTCACTAACTAACAATTATTACACTTAAATCGCCACTAAGTTCAAGACACTATTCCATTGTTGAATTATTCAACAAAAGCTCTATTTAAATTATAATTCAAGCTTGAGTCATACACTTTTATGTATCTTACTCCCTAGAACTTAGAGAAATTGGACTTTAGGTTCTGAAGTTATGACATTATATCCTCTTATCACGATTAATTCTTCTAACTATCTTCCAACATAAATATACATACTTCAAACATACACAACATCATATTCACCCTTTATAATGTATTACATACTAGTTGTACAGATTATAAGTTCACCTATTCCTCTATTGTTATCCAAATTCACATACTAAATTTGTAAACCCTTAAGAAAGTCATACAAACATGGAACACCCATCAAGTGATCCACACAAAATATGACAATGCATAATTATATTTGTAATTATATTAATTTTATTTTTTATCCCTTCCAACTCCATGCCCCTTATTCTAGACATGAAGTCTCTCATCAAACTATAGTAATTACATGCACCTAATTCAAGTCTACTATACATAAAAGTATAACCTACCTCGATCGAAGATCTTAGAACACAAACCACTCCAAGATTCCTCTTTCCATTTCTTTATGACTTCATTAGATCAATCATCTAGAAATCAAATAATTATAGGGGTGATTAATAAATTACTCTTTGAATAACTACTTTAAAAATTCAATTCACTAATTCTATCTTTATTTGTGGTTTAAAATAATACTCAAGAGTTAATTAACCATTGACTAGTTCAGTGATACTCATCTCATCTCCATTAATGGAGTTTTAAAACTAAAGTTACCCTTTTTTACTGACCTCAAGGTCCCCAACAATCAATTTCATATTTTAGAGTAACTAATTCATACAAGAAAGTGTTAGTTAACAAGATAGGTGTAATTCTAGGTGATATTAACCCAACCTTTAAGCTTTTTTCTCCAAATATCATGAACTTAGTATTCTAGTCTTCGAGAATTTCACCATTAAATATCATCCTAATGATTCTAAGATATTCTTGGATTAAAAAACAAAGAAGATGACAAAAGAACTTAGCTCAATAAAGAATATCCACCCTAAAACTAGGTAAATTGCCCTCCTATGGATTTGGGATAAAGTTTTGAGTTAAAAACTCAAAAATCATCCAACAAAAGCTTAAGTACTATCTGGACGATGCTGTGGCCAGCATTTCATCATGGATAGTCTCAATAAAATGTTCATAACTCTTTACTTCCTAAGTAGATTAACAAATGATTGGAGGTGTTGAAAAGAAAAAAGTATTTAATTTGGTAATGGTATTGGGCTCGATGAATATTTATTTTCCAAATGTAGTACTCATTTGAAATTGATCCTTATTTTAGCATAGCTCGAAACTCAATCATTAAGAACACTTCCAACTTAACTTTGTGTTAGGGATATTATATGACCTTAATTTATAATCAATGCAATCTCATACTAATGAACTGATCCTATGACCTTTGATGAATGAGGTTCTTATGTATTTTCCGTAGATATTTTCAATAATGATGAAATGGATCATTTCTTACATTGTACCACTTTTTACTTTTGCTTAGGACTTTATAGAGTTTCATTTTCATGATATTGTGCACTAAAGTTGATTCACTAAATTTAAAATTGTTACTTTTGCATAAATTGGAAAATGGTTATAAAGTTTATGTTGTATTTAGATTTGATGACGAGCAGATGACTACAAGGGACCACGTCCCAGGATGTTCATGGGTACAGTTTAGTTAACATACGTGTCTGCACAGTTTTATCCTCTTCTGTAACAAACTGGAAGGTGTTACTCATACTAATTAGGACACCTAGTTTAATGATATTTTAGCCCTATTAATCATTCATTTATAAAAGAAAATAGATGTTTCTTGAACAAGAAATTTTTGCAAATACCAAAAAGAGTGTTGAAGAGAGAAAAAGGCAAAAACTCAATATTCAACACAGCTCAAGTTCCTAGTTGTATGTGTGTCCTTAAATAGAAATTGTTCTTGAGTGAAGCTTGATTTATAAAAGAATTACTTATGTCATAAGATTAATGAACTTTTCTCTTTGTTTAGAGAGAGCTTAGGTAGAGTTACCTAAGGTGGATATTGGTTATCGTTAATCAATATCAGGGTGTGTCCTTGGTAGAGGTATCAAGATGAGCTTGTAGTAGAATTATTACATGAGGAAAGAACTAAGAGATAGTTCATTAAAGTCTGTAATCAAGAGTTTGATTATAGTGGATTTTTGAGGTGCTTGAGAGGGCAAGGCATGGTTTTTCCTCCCTTGAGCAAAGGGGTTTCCACATTAAATTCTTGTGTTTTACTCTTTCTACATTGTCTCATACTTTCTAGTTATTTTATTGTGCTTTGCCTATGTTGACTTTGAGAGATTTGGTCCCTCACTGTGTGGTACAACCTTTAGGGTTTCAATAATTAGTATCAGAGTTAGTTTACTTTAAAAGATTAACACTTAGAGTGTCTTGATTAGCTTGGTTGCTTCACCTAATCTAAAAGAAAGGAAATCTACCACTAGACCACCAAGATTCAATGGATAGTATTATGGGTAGTGGAGAAATAGGATGTTTGAATTCATTATGGCTAAGGATAGTGAACTTATGGATATAATTCTTAATGGTCCTTATGTTCCTGTTAAAGAAGTCAAAGAAGAAGAGATTACTAGAATGGTTATTAAAAGCAAGAGAAAGTATGATGATGAAGATAAAAAGAAAACTAAGAAGAATTACAAGGCCAAAAAATTGCTAGTTTGTAGTATAGGGCCTAGTGAATATATCTCAGCTTGTGAAAATGCTAAAAATATCTATGATCGTTTAAGGATTGCTCATGAAGGCACTACTGGTATGAAGGATTCTAAGGTAGACATGCTAACTACTCAGTATAAAATCTTCTCTATAAAAAAATGAGAAACCATCTAAGAAATGCACATAAGATTCACTTCTATCATAAATGAGCTTCACTGCTTAGGAGAAGTTATTCTATTGTAAAAACAAGTGAGGAAGATTCTTAGGGCTCTTCCTAAGTCCTAGAAAAGAAAAGTGGATCTCATAACTGAAGCAAAAAAAATTGAAGACCCTCACAATAGATGAACTGATTGGAAATCTAAAAAATCATGATCATAAGAAGCAACAAGAGCTAGAAACGAAGAAATCTAAAAAGGAAAAATCTCTGGAATTGAAGCCTTCAAAGTATGGTTCAAATAAAAAGTACATTGTTGTTGCCCATTTGGCAAAAAGAATTGTCAAATCCATGAGAAAAAGTGGTCAACTCTAAAGAAGATAGAGCAAAAGCAGAAGAGGAAAAATTGTTGAGGTTTATCATAAATGTGAAAGTCCTGGGCATTTCATTAAGAATCGTCCAACACACAAATTGGATTATCAGGAGTATTTCAAGACTGAAGGTGACAAATAAAATAACAAGGACCAAGTCCCAAAAAAATCAAGAAGGAAAACTGTAAATAAGTATGTAGTAAAGCAAGCTCTGGCAGCATGAGGAGACTCATCCAATGATTTGGGTGAGAATGAAAATACTGGAGATATTTTTATGCTAATAGTGGAAGACAGTCTAGTTGTCTATGATTTCTTGTTTGCATTCATGGAAAACACAGAGGATGAAGAAGAAAAAGAGGTAACACTCTTTGATATTAAGAAAAAACTAAATAACTACACTGCTAGAAATATAAAAAAGCTTGACAGTGTGTTGATAGACTCTGTATATGAAATAACTGCTAAGAAGAATGCCTTAGAGAAAACATTAGAGAATTAAGAACATGAGTTAATTGGCTTAAATTGTAAGATATCTGAAACTAAAGAAGTGGTCACTAAATCAAATTCTAAAGATATGAACTGCATGAGTCAACTAAAAAAGCTAAATGGTTTAAATGGTAAAGAATAGAAGGAAACTTTAATGATTCTAATTGATATTCAGGAAAAACTGAAGGATTCTCAAAAACACCTTATAGATGTATTATATAAGAATGAAAAGTTAGAGAGGGACTTGGTTCATTAGAGAGAAGAGCTCAATAAGTCTCTTAGATGGAATACTTCTAAACAAATCCTTTCTAATTTAACTAATCAAGCTGTTAATGATGATAGAGTCCTGGGATATCAACGAGAATTCCAACCTATTGGGTCTAAAGGAATGGCTGCTCATGATGATAAAAGCAAAGGGAAAAACTCTTGTGCACTCACTATGGAAGAGATGGACATTTGAAGGAAAGATGCCAATATTGTCTTAAGGATAAAATGAGAAGTACCGTATATGTCAGCAGGAAAATACACCTCTTAATGAATTCAAGTTTCTAAAAAGGGTAAGGAAAAACTTTCTACCTAGATGGACCAAGAAGGATTTGATCACACCATTATCCTCTTACTGGGAACTCAGACTTAAGTGGGTTCCCAAGTTCAAATTGTAATCATGATTATAGTCATGAGAAAAGGGATTGCAGTCAGGAATGGTTTGTTAATAGTATATGCTCTAAGCTCAATATTGGAAGACCTGACTGGATTCTCCCTCAAGATACTTCAAGGTAGAAGTTTATCATTATTGAAAGAAATTATTCCAAGAACCTAGTCCCAGAGGAATTCATCTTAGATGAAGAAACTTGAGGCAATATGAGTGAAGTTAAGTCTAGAACCTGGTTCTCAAACCTGTTCTAAAAGCAAAAATTAAGACTGGTCTTGATCAAAATACCCTGACCTGACATTTGAGTCAGTGTCACTCCTTAAAATTAGTTATGTCAAGGAGACAGGTATCCTTAGTAAAATAGGTACATGTGAGTCTAACTCGGTACTATACCCTTATAGGTATGCACCCATGGGAACAGCTTGGGAAGTGGACAGATCTGACAAGCACAAACTTAAAAGCTCACTCAAAATAAAGGGACTTGGTCCCATCTCTCAGGTTAGTACCTATACAGGATGCTTTAATAATAATCATAAAATGGTGTCTAAATAAGCCTTGTGTATTTTCTCCTCTGGAAAAGAAGTCAGTTTCATTTTATAAAATTAAGGGTTACACTTAGTAAGTTCAGACATGTCATTTCATAAGTGACTTCTTTTATAAATAACTGACACTTCTCTAGACCACTATATTAGATCTTCACTCATCTTCCTTCAATAATTTTAACTCATTGTCCAAATTTGAGTTTCCTCTCCAAACCTAACTGGACTCATTTTATATTTCTCACTCTCAAAATTAAATGGTTGATGATTCTACCTCCTCAAACCCAGCTAAAAGTTCTGAGGTAGACAACACTCTACTAAATCAGGCTGAACATTCCCAATACTTTGATTCTTCAACAACAAAAGTCATAGAAAGCATCATCTTGTGTCTCTAACTAGAAACTGAGTTAACTTTACCCAATGAGTCATCTTTACAAGATTCGAAACCCTTAAATGAGTTAGTTCATGTTGAACTTTCCTCATTCTTAGAAAGTTGTGTTCAACCAATCATGGTAGAGGATTCCAATCAAGGCTTTGGGTCACCAATCGAACAGGAAATCTTTTAAGCTGAAACTTCTTACTCATCAGGAAGCTCAAAAGTACCTAAAGATTCCTAGATCCCTAGGTTGTCTAAAGAACTCAAAAAGGCTAATACTTCTAATAATTTGCAAAAACCAGGCTCTCCTAATCCCTCGGATTCAAACCTTATCTTTTCTCAGTTATTTGGTAAAGAAATATCAGTAAAAATGGTTGACCTTTCATGTAATAAGAATTGGGTGGATAAAAATTTGCTTTTACTTGCATATGATACCAAGAAAAGCTCTAGTAATGAAAAAGAACAGGAAGTAAGTGATAAGGGTGAGAAAATAAGGATAAAGTACCTCTAATAAGGATCGTGAATAAATTAAGGGGAAGTACAATAAAGAAGAAAGAAGATAGTGAAGTTATGGAGATTGAAAAGGAATGATATGAGTTCAAAAATTGTTGCGACTGCAAAGGAAAGAAGAAATGAGGTTCATGTTGCTAAGAAGACCGGGTCCTCTAAGTCAAAGCCTGGTACCCATGCTGGAATGAGGTTGAAACACGTAGTTGTTAAGAAAATAAAATACTCTGAGGGACCTGGCTCTGAGAAAAGAATAGTTGTGGTTGAAAAATTGAGCAGTAGTCCTAAGAGAAGTAAAAAAGAAGAAGAGATAAAAGATGTGGATAGAGAACAAAGAAACAAAATGCTAATGACTCAGAAGGTTTTTTCTGGAAGAACGTTGGATCCCAAGATCTATGAAAATCCTCGAATGATAGAACTAATTGATTATGTCAGACGTCAAGGTTGGCTGCACTTATTTGAGGAATTAGCCTCCATAGTGTTTGAAAATGAGGTCAAGGAATTTTATTACACTGTGGAATTCTCAAGAGATGGTTTAAGTTTGAATGCCCAAGTACAAGGAAAGTCTATCAAACTGGATGAGGAGAAATATAGCAGAATTTTGGATATACCTATTGTAGGTTTGAGAATTGTGGTAAATCAACAGTCTACTACTGAGTTTATGATTGAAGCATCAAAGATCAGACGAACATCAACAGCAACAGTGAAAAAGAAGTTTCTAAAAAGTGATTATCAGCTGGTATTTGAGTTTATCAACAAGGTCCTATTATCAAGGTCTGAAAAAAACAATTGCCTCAAGTGAAGACATGTTATTAATCGAATGTTTGAGCAAGTTTAAACTGGTAAATCTTCCTGCTCTAATGAACGAGCATATGCATAAACTGATTTTTGAAAAGGAAGAAAAATATGAAATTCCATATGAATATATCTTGAAAAGGTGTTTGAACATTATGGTTGGAACTAAAAAAACACTTAGAACAGCCAAGCAGATGTTCAGTCTGACAACTCTTGTGGAGAATGAATGCATAGAGGGAAAAGCTAGATCTGTGTCTCAAGTATCTGAGTTGCTAATTGTTCAAAAAAGGTTGGAAAAGTAAATGGGGGATTTAAGGATCAATTTTGGTGCCAAAGATGCTGAAATAGTGTACCTAAAGTTGCAGCATCAGAAGTTATCTTCTGAGGGACCGGTGTAATTGATGAACTTATAGCTGAAAATTCTAAACTCAAGGAAAAAGTGGCAGAACTGACTGGTGAAGTTCAAGAACTGAATGTTGAAGTGAATATTCCCACTAAATAGTTGTTGGATGTCCATAATAATGAAAATGCAAGAATAGAGATTAACAGCACCCAAGCACACACGCAAATGTATATGGTCTACCAAGTAATATAGTGGCCTTAAAGAAAGCCGAGTATCAATCCTATAGGGACTTGTGTTCGCAAACTACCTAATTCTAGTTTAACAATTAAAATGAAGTAACCAAGACAGTTTTAGAATTGTAAACTAAAAATAAACTAAACTAATGCGGAAAAGTAATAACTTTTAGCAATCAATGGATAGAGATCCAGGGTTGAGGCTTACAAACAATCATACTACGTTATTTAACTTCATTCATTAAATTGCTTATCTTGGTTGTTGACTTGTAGGGTTAATCACATGATCATGGTCTCTCGACCTCTAATCGTTTACCTAGGTTAGATATTACAACTATCTAATAATCCAATTAAGTGTATTAAGCTATCATCCAATGTGAGAATCAAGTAAGGCTTCTAAGTACATCCCTGTCCTAGACGCTAATTCAAATTCCTTATTTTATAAAAGAATAAAAATCATACTTTGTTTATCCCCATATTCTATCTTCCTATTCCCCTTCCCGAGATCACATGGCCGATAATGAATATATTCTAAGGGTAGCTAATCATTAAAATAGTTAAAAAAAAATATATAAAAAAACAACCATAATGATAAACAAATCAACAAACTTAATTCAAAATGAAAGTAATCATGTTCATGGCCTTAACCCCGGAAAAGGAGTTTAGTCCTTAATGGAAATATTCATCATCCAATTACTTGGATTGATGATACAAACCATGAAATAAACTAAAATCAAAAGAAAATAAACCCTAAACACGTATGTAGAAGCCTCCAATTGTCCAAAGACGTCCAAAAAATTCCCCTCACAAAAGTGAACAACGTTATGTATTTATAGTTAACAAATCCTTAGCTGTGTAGGAGTGTAATAATGCATGAATTGTAGCAGTGGAATGAAGGGGGATCTGTGGGCTCCATTGCACCAAAATAGAGGGGGCTCTGCAGGCTCTATTTCACTGAAATGGAGGGGGCTCCGTAGGCTCATTTACGTGTTGCTACTGGAATTTGCGCCCAAAATTTTGGTTAAGTGTTTGGCTCCTTTTTTTTATCCATGCCTTTGGTGTTGTTTTTCCTTTAATTTTCAGATTGTTCAACATCCCTATATCACCATAATCAACTCCACAATCATCCTAAATCATCAAACACCCTGAATTAGAGTCAATACAACAATACGTCAGGAACAACATGCTAGAAACTCAAGCAAAGTACTAGTCTTGATCATTTACCCTCAAACTTATTGTTGACTCTTGGCTCATTCTAATTGAACTTTATACACTCTAGAAAAGTTTTTCTACATATATTTACATATTCAAACTAGTGAGAACTCATAAAATACATTAGAATCCGTCGAGAACAACTAGAATGACACCTAGCTCAAGCTAGTAAAATTAGTTTTCTTGCCTAAACGCTAAATGATCGATTTAAACCCAAAATTGTTTGAAAACACTTCTAAACATTGTTATCACATCACTGAATAGTTATGTACTTATTTATATCAATATTACATGTGAAGCACTCAATTTATTTTAAAAACAAGGCGAAATAAGCTAGAATGCATAAATACACCCGACATCACAGATGTTGTTTAAGTCCCTTTCCCTTAAACCTCCCTCTACCTAAGCTCTGCTATCCTTTTTCCCTCATCAACCCTGTATCAGTTTCTTTTCTTGATTCTAATACTGGCCTTTAAATACAGTTATTTTATGTTGATTATTTTAGCTTGTTGCACTAGTGCTAACAATGAATGAATTTCTGCTTGTATGCTTCATCTTTCTACTTTACTTTAAAACTGTTCTTCATGTTAATGTTTCCCCATTGGATATAAGTTAACTAAGCTGTACTTATCTTTACTCTTGGTTTACTGTTATTCCTTTTCAATGATGCCAAAAGAGGGAATCGTGGGTAAATGACCAAGTGTGTACGCTCATGTGTGGCATGTTGTTAGGGGGGAGTATGCAAATGCACTAAATGAATAATGGTGCATGATGGTAGGGGGAAGCAAATGTGCTCATGTGCTTAGAGTTTTTGTTATAAAATAACAAAAAGGGACTAGGTCCCTGTGTTGCTGATAGTGGAAGCATGATGATAGGGGGAACATTCATCTTCAGAGTAGTAATCACACTGATTAAATGTGATGGATGTGTATTAATGCTCCATGCTTTATGGTTGATTTGTTATCATCAAAAAGGGGAAAAAATTATTATATGTAGTTTTGATGATGAGCAGATGACTACAAGGGACCAGGTCCCTGGATGTTCATGGTTACAGTAGAGTTGGCATGCGTGTCTGCACAGTTTTGTCCTCTTGTGTAACAAACTGACAGGTGTTGCTCATACTGATTAGGACACCTAGTCCAATGACATTTCATGCCTAATTATCAGGTATCTATAAAAGGAAAAAGATGTTTCTTCATCAAGCGATTTTTGCAAATACAAAAAAAAGTGCTGAAGAAAAAAAAGGCAAAAACTCTATATTCAACACTGCTCAAGTTTCCAGATGTATGTGTGTTCTTAAATAGAAATAGTTCTTGAGTGAAGCTTGATTTGTAAAAGAATTACTCATGTTATAAGAGTAATGAACTTTTCTCTTTGTTTAGAGAGAGCTTAGATGGAGTTACCTAAGGTGGATATTAGTTAGAGTTAATCAATATCAGGTTTTGTCCTTGGCAGAGTTGTCAAGATAAGCTTGTAGTAGAGTTATTACAAGCAGAAGAAACCTAGAGTCACGTTCATTGAAATCTATAATCAAGAGTCTGATTATAGTGTATTTCTGAGGTACTTGAGAGGGAAAGCTATGATTTTTTCTTCCTTGAGTAAGGGGGTTTCCACGTTCAATTCTTGTGTTTTTACGCTTCCTGCACTGTCTCTTACTTTCTGATTGGTTTACTGTGTTTTATCTGTGATTTACTTTGAAGGACCTGGTCCCTCACTATGTGGTGGAGTTGGGTTTCAATAGTTTAATCCAAAAAAAGGAAAAAGAAACGGGAGAGAAAAGAAATAAGGAATTTATAAGAATATACTATAAATAATAAGAAACTATTAGAGAAAATATCTTTTCAAACTAATTAGTTATCCAGAGTTTCACCAGACGAAATTTCAAGGTTTCCATTTAATTCCTAAGAAAAGTCACGATTATGGGAAGCATAACACACTATACAAATGATTTCCATTTAGTTCCATTTTAAGCATAACATACTACACGAATTAACTAGGGAAGCAGCGTCTTTCCTCAAGCAGTCTAATATTATCTTCCCGTAAGAACTGAATATGACACTTTGGAATGTGGAAGTTTCGAACTCAAGACATCTAACCAAAAAATGAGGTGTCTGATGACCAAATAAATTGCTCTCTTCCGGTCAAGCAGTATCACTATATTCTACTTACTTATTATTTTGCTTCTGCCTTCAATTTATGCATACATACTAGTTAGGAAAAGTCGTACAAAGCACGGGTTCAACATCTATTTAAAAATAATATTATAATAATAATAATAATATCAATTAATGTGACATCTTTTGAATTTTGAAATTTAAATAAATTTATTTTTCAGAGTAATTTTTAAATATATTCTTAAAATATTTTAAATCATTAATTATTGTGGTTCATTATTCAAATATATAATTTTATTTCAAAAATTCAATTCACGATCAAAATTAAACTCTATAAAATGTATAAATTAATAAAGAGTGGGAAAGAAAAATTTGATGGGCCTATATTATTGTTTTTTAGATAACATGACCTCAGTATTATTTTTTGTCACAATTTATGAATCGCAAATAAAAGTTAGATAATCAATCATACTTTTAATATGTTTTGAGATATTTTAAGCTGTTAACTATTGTAATTTATAAGATCTTTTATGTATTTTTTCAAATAATATACGTTAATCTCTCTGTCCAAATTTTTATGGCATTGATAGTCAATTATATTTTAAAAATAATTCACATTTTTAATTACTGTGATTTATAATATTTTTCTTCTATTCTAATTTAAGTGACATTGATATAATTTCGAGAGTCAATAAAATATTTTATATTTTTTAAATTTTGTAAGTTGTTAATTATTGTGATTTATAGCATCTTTTTACGTATTTTTTTAAAATATATAACAGATTAATTTTTTATAGATATTTTAATTTGTTAACTATTGTAATTTATAATACTCCCTCCGTTTCAACAAGAATAATCTACTATCCTTTTTAGTCTGTTTCAAGAAGAATGACCCTTTCCTTTTTTTGGCAATATTTTAATTTTTACTTTTCACATGACATATTTAGGACCACAAGATTAAAGGGTATTTTGGTACATTTAATACAACTTTAATTATAAGATTCAAAAGCTTTTTTATTTTCTTAAACTTTTTGTCAAGTCAAAGTAGGTCATTTTTTTTAAACGGAGGGAGTACCTTTTATATAATTTTCAAATAATTTATCTCCTTGTCCAAACTTTTGTGGCATTAATAGTCAATTATATTTTTTAAATACTTTAAGTTTTTAATTATCGTGATTTATAATACTTTTTGTTCTATTCCAATTTAAGTAGCATAATGCTTAAATCAACATAATAATTAATTAGGGGCGATGTGGTAAAATCACAATTGAAGTAGCAAAGTAGACATGTCTTAAATGACTCACAACAACTAATTAGAGGTGATATAATAAAATTACTATAGAAAATACTTGTGAAAAAAAACTAAGTAGGTTTCATATGAAATATCAAGATAATTTAAAATATTAAGAGTTAATTTATCATTGTATATCTATGTTATCTTTTTTTCTTAAATATTATTATTTTTTTATATCTAAATGACTTATAATAATTAATTAGCGATGATATTTAGTAAAATTACAATTGAAGCAGTTGAAGCAGACATGATATAATTATTTATTTTTAATTTTTATTAAAATATTATTAATTTTTTAAATACTTAAATAATATATTAATTAATTAAAAATAATATAATAAAATTATTGAGCAAGCAGCTAAATCGGGAGAAGTGACGATGGATTGCCTGCTTCTCCTTCCTAAAGTGACTTAAAGCACACAGGTGTTCATCGTCATACTAGCTTTCCCACAAAAGGTCTTTTACGTCAATTACATCATAGTAAAGTAGCTTGATTGGATTAGGAGAGAATTAGTGTCGCTTCCTTTCTAAATACTTTTACCAGTTTGACTATATTACGCTTCACTTAATATATTTCATGCTTATGTCATTCAACATGTGGGTCCTGGTCCTGCTATTTCCCATTTTCACGGTGACTTCTTTGAAAGTAGTCTAAACTTTTGTGGCATTTTTAATTATATTTTAAAAATAATTTAAATTTTAATTATTATGATTTATAATATTTATTTTTCTATTTTGATTTTAGTGGTATTGATATAATTTTAAAAGTCAATCAAATATTATGATTGAAGTAGCAAAATAACATGTGTTAAATGAATCATAATAACTAATTAAAAGTGATGTAATAAAATTGTTGTAAAACTTGTGATAAAAAGTTTATTAGGTATCATATAAGATGTCAAGTTAATTTAATTTGTAGGGGGGTGAGGAACTATGCGGATAAATAACTTGTGAAATAGATCTATTATATGTATAATGAATCTAGGGGGTGCGGAACTATGTGGATAAATAGTTTGTGAAATAGATCTATTATATGTATAATGAATCTATTTTTCTTTGTGCGTGGATATTTCTTAAATTTTATTTCAATATCTTTTAATGATTTATTCTTTTCGTAAGATGTATTCATTAATTTGTGTGGTTTATTATTTTATCCTGTAGTAATTGCAGAGTTACAGATTTCTGTATGATAATTTATCCTAATTGTACTGTAATGTATATCTAATTCTAGATTTTCAATGTTATTATTATCTTGTGTTGTTCTTCTCGTAGCGAGTTTTTTAAATTATATAAACTATCACATGTACTTTTTTTAAAATTTTCTAAGGTTTCTTCTATCCATATTAATTTTTCTTTTAGATTCTCCATTATTTTTCTAATTCGATTTCTATAATTAATTTCTTTATCTAGATTATCTTGATCTTCTCTAGTTTTTCTAATATATTCTAACATCTTTTAATCTGAATAATATCCTTCTGGGTAATTATCTAGGTATAACTGTGCTATCCAATTTATGGTTTCAATTTCATAGTCTAATACTTTTTCTAATATTATTTTCTTAATATCTATAATTTCTATATCTCTAAGTATATATAAGATTAAGACTTTAAGATTATCTATCATTTAAAATTGACTAAATATTTTGTAGTTGTTTGTTTTAGTCTTAGTAGTTCTTGCATATTTTCATTAAGAAACTCTATATATTTTATATCTTTAGTTTCCATGTATTTGTCTATATTCATTTTCATTTGTTTTTCTATTAACTGTATGTTTCTCATATCTTTTTCCAAAAATTCTATGTAATTTATCATGGTAAGTATTTGTAAGAGTAGTTAGGTAGGTATAGTATGTAATTAACTCTAGTCATATAATATTTACCAAATGATTTTTCTAATATGATTTTTCTTATATCTACTACTTTTATATCCTTAAATGCATACAAAATAAGTATTTTAAATTTATCTACCATCACATCAGATAAATAATTATTCATTTTCATAGATTTGCTAATTTTAAAATATTCCCTTCAATCATGTAAATAACAAAATATGGTCATCTTAGATTACTATATACTAGATTATTCTTAAATAACATGTTCTTCGGTCACTATTAGCATGGTAATTTGGATACTTTTCCCTTAAACAGCGCCTCTACTCTGGTTACTCCCCACCACGGCTTCTTGCCTTATTGGTTTCACCTTTAGGATGACATAGTTCTTAGGGATTTTTCTCCGTTTTCACTTTGCTAATAAACTTCTTAACATATTATTCTTCGAATAATTCTACTATAAAGTAACTAATATGAATTAATTTTATCATACCATGATTGTTGGAAATTATGAATTTAGCTATTCATAATCATAAATAAATATACCTGTTCGGGTAGTTTTGATATTTCTGAGGTTTGTTCCTTCATAGCTTTTTTCATTGAAATATATTTGTTTTTTAATTAACTAAGCAAAATATTTGTTGCGGACAGGAGAGAGTATTTGTGCTTCAACACATGAAGGCTTGCCTTGCAATGCCTTCGGTTCCTCTCATGTATAGAATGAATTTTTTATAAAAGTCTTTACATTACTTACACGTTTTCTAAAAATTCTAAAAAGTCTCCTTATGAGACAAGAATTAGTGTCATAGCCTAAAAGGCTAAAAGGCTAAAAAGGCTACAAGAATTAATGCTATAGCCTTAAAAAGTCAAAAAGGCTAAAAAAAAGGGCTAAAAATTTATACAACAATTTTACGTAAAATTTAATATCTTGTCTTCCATTATTACTCCGTTGATATCTTCTCGTTGTCGTATCTGTTGTTTTTCCAAATCTTCATTTATCTTATCTTCCAGCTGGCATGCTTATTTTCTTGATTCTTTTATTCTAGGTGGACTTCTGGGATAATATTATCTTCTCCATTACGGTCTGGATATTTATGTCCAATTATCTTGCAATATCTTGTCAATAATCCGTCTGAAATAAATCCTTTCTTAATTGCTCTTGCAGTAGATTGTTTTTCTGGGTTAAGTAATGTCATTATCCATTGCCTAACATCTTCCATATCTGCTTGTCGTAGTTCTTTTGAATTTGAATAAATCATCTGATGGTCTCTCGAATAATAGCTCCATATTGAATTTCCATTGGTATAATTATTTGCTGATTCTTGAATAATTGTAGCTAGTCCAATGAGTCGTTTATTTGCGTAGAAATCAAGTATCTCAATTCTGGGTATCTCTGGCTGTTGCGTAATATCTTCCGGTATAATCATATCTCTGGTTAGTCCTATTTTTACAATTTGTATAACTGGTTTTATTTCCTCGTATAATATCTCTGCTGGTGCAGTATAACACTTTATATAAAATAGATTTCCTTTTGTTATCCTTTTATAGGTGGTGAATATTTTATGTATTTCTTCCATAGCTATTAGTTCTTCTCCGTCTTGGGTGTGAATAGTATTTAATAATCCATAGTCAAAACAAGTTTTCACTAGGCTTGGGTTGGTTTTGGGTAGTGCAATTAGCTTGTTGTAACCTTGTAATTTTTGGGTTATATAATTTGTATTTGGTTCTTTGATATTTGTAGCTCTGGGGTTAAGGTTTAGGAAAGTTTGTACTCTATAGATATTTTCTATGTATTTTTGAGCTGTATAGTTGTAAATTTTTTTATCTTGGTTCAGACTATCTCGGTATGTGGTAATTCGTGAGGGTATGAACAAGGGGTCTTTTTGTGTTTTTGGTATAAATGGTTTCTCAAATATCTTATTCATATTCATGTTTTGATATCTTTGTCTACTAACTCCTCTACTTGTACCTGCAGAAGTAGATTGATAAACGTTATGGGTTTTATGGAGTGTCCCATCATCTCCTTCTAGCTCTGGAACTTTAATGTCTTCCGATCGACATAGTTCTGCACACTGCTGAGTTAGCTGATTTGTAGCTATAGACTTCAGTTTATCTTCATTAGTCTTTAGTTTTTCTATCTCATTACCCATACTGTCCACTTTCATTGAAAGCGTAGTTAGGGTGTTGAGTA